>NC_135234.1:23073079-23379618 GCF_051348905.1 Ranitomeya variabilis | reverse complement strand
GCTTGTCCTTATGCCAAGAGTTCGCATAACTGTTTTTCAAAGGGGTTTATGATCCATGTAGACCTGGACATTTGTTTATCTGATCACTACATTTATTGTGCCCTGCTGTCTCAATTGAGTTAGATTGATTGGTAACGAGAGGGGGGAAGACCAAAAAAAAAAAAAAAGTGAGATCTAAGAGCTGGCCACCTATAAATGTAGATATAGCTTGGGGAAGCATTCATGCAGGGGGCATTCGTGCACTATTATTCGTGTACATTTTTTTTCAAAGTATTCAGCAGTTATAACATGGCAGTTAGACAGGGCAGGAGACAGGTAAGACAATCAAAATCTATTCCCTATTCAGTTGGCACACAGCAAATACTCACCATATGTATTTGTATAATCTATATCATGGCTGCTGCTTTCACACACAATCACCGCCCTTGCATCAACTCTTTACACTCCATCCATATTGGCCCCTCTGTCCTGGCCTCTCCTATGTATAGCACTCATGCTCTGTTCACATTGCTCAACAGTACAGATCCATTCAGTCCCACCATCCAACACAAGAGACGCTCTCACAAATCACTTAACCATCTGCTCACTCTTTCTATCCTCCTTCTCCTAGTTGCTGGAGACATCTCTCCGAACCCCGGCCCCCCATGTTATAGCCAGTCAAACCTCCCAACTGCTACACCCAGAAACCCCTCTAACCTTATTAATATTCCATGCATGCCTTCTGTCTCTTTCAATTGTGCTCTTTGGAATTCTCGCTCTGTGTGTAATAAACTCTCCTTCATTCATGACTTCTTCCTTTCTAACTCTCTTAATCTCCTGGCTCTTACTGAAACCTGGATCCAGCAGTCAGACACCACCGCTGCTGCTGCTCTCTCATTTGGTGGACTACACTTTTCTCATACCCCAAGATCAGACAACAGAGCAGGTGGAGGCGTTGGTCTGCTCCTTTCACCCAAATGTACCTTCCAAGTTATCCCCCAAGTACCCTCACTTGTATTCCCTTCCTTTGAGGTCCATGCTGTCAGATTCTACGTCCCCTTCTCCATGCGAGTGGCGGTGGTGTATCATCCTCCCGGCCCCTCTCACCAGTTCCTGGATCATTTTGCCACCTGGCTTCCACACTTTCTCTCTTATGACACCCCCACCCTCATCATGGGTGATTTCAATATCCCAATTGCTTCTCCCCTCTCCCCATCTGCTTCTCACCTTTTATCTCTAACCTCCTCTTTCGGCCTCTCGCAGCATACTAACTCTCCAACACATGATGATGGAAACTCCCTTGATTTGGTCTTCTCCCGGCTTTGCTCACTGGATGATTTCACAAACTCCCCTCTCCCGCTCTCTGACCACAACCTTCTTTCATTCTCTATCAAGAACTGCCATCCCGCTCAGGTCATCCCCACTTTCCACACTTATAGAAACATACAGGCCATTAACACCCAGAAACTTATGAAGAACTTGCAGTCTTCATTGGCCCCAATCTCCTCCATCTCTTGTCCTGATTCTGCTCTGAAGCATTACAACGAAACCCTGCAAAGTGCCCTGGAAGAAGCTGCACCTCCTATACATAGAACAACTCGGCACAGACGGCGACAACCGTGGCACACGCTGCAAACACGTTTCCTGCAGCGGTGCTCCAGGTGCGCCGAACGTCTGTGGAGAAAATCTAATCTGCCTGAAGATTTCATCCATTATAAGTTCATGTTAAAAACATACAACTCTGCCCTTCACCTCTCCAAACAAACCTATTTCAACACCCTCATCACCTCGCTGTCCAATAACCCTAAACGTCTCTTTGACACTTTCCGGTCCCTACTCAACCCAAGAGAGCAGGCCCCAACCACAGATCTCCACGCTGACGATCTGGCCAATTACTTCAAAGAAAAAATTGACCACATTCGACAGGAAATCATTTCCCAATCTCTTCATACCAAGCACTGTCCTCCCTCCCCCACTGCATCTAGTTCACTCTCTGACTTTGAACCAGTTACAGAAGAAGAAGTAAGCAGGCTCCTTGCATCTTCTCGCCCGACCACTTGCACCAGCGACCCCATTCCGTCGCATCTCCTCCAGTCCCTTTCCCCGGCTGTCACCTCTCACCTAACAAAAATATTCAACCTTTCCCTCACTTCCGGTATTTTTCCCTCCTCATTTAAGCATGCCATCATACATCCACTACTTAAAAAGCCCTCCCTCGATCAAAATTGTGCCGCTAATTATAGACCTGTCTCTAATCTTCCCTTCATCTCTAAACTCCTGGAACGCCTGGTCCACTCCCGTCTTACCCGCTATCTCTCAGATAATTCTCTTCTCGACCCTCTTCAATCTGGTTTCCGCTCTTTACACTCTACTGAAACTGCCCTCACTAAAGTCTCTAATGACCTACTAACAGCTAAATCTAATGGTCACTATTCCATGCTAATTCTCTTGGATCTCTCCGCAGCATTCGACACTGTGGATCATCAGCTCCTCCTCACTATGCTCCGCTCCATCGGCCTCAAGGACACCGTTCTCTCTTGGTTCTCCTCCTATCTCTCTGGCCGATCCTTCACTGTTTGTTTTGCTGGTTCCTCCTCCTCTCACCTTCCCCTTACTGTTGGGGTTCCTCAAGGATCAGTCCTAGGCCCCCTCCTCTTCTCTTTGTATACTGCCCCTATTGGACAAACAATCAGTAGATTTGGTTTCCAGTACCATCTCTATGCTGACGACACCCAATTATATACCTCTTCTCCTGTTATCACGCCGACCTTTTTAGAAAACACCAGTGATTGTCTTACCGCTGTCTCTAACATCATGTCCTCCCTCTATCTGAAACTGAACCTGTCAAAAACTGAACTCCTCGTGTTCTCTCCCTCTACAAACCTACCTTTGCCCGACATTGCCATCTCTGTGTGCGGTTCCACCATTACTCCAAAGCAACATGCCCGCTGCCTTGGAGTCATCCTTGATTCCGAGCTTTCATTCACCCCCCACATCCGATCACTGGCTCGCTCTTCTTATCTGCATCTCAAAAACATTTCCAGAATTCGCCCTTTTCTTACTTTCGACTCTGCAAAAACTCTTACTGTCTCACTTATTCATTCTCGTCTGGACTATTGTAACTCTCTACTAATTGGCCTACCTTTTACCAGACTCTCCCCGCTCCAATCTGTCCTGAATGCTGCTGCCAGGATCATATTCCTCGCCAACCGTTACACCGATGCCTCTACCTTGTGCCAGTCATTACACTGGCTACCCATCCAATCCAGAATCCAGTACAAAACTACTACCCTCATCCACAAAGCACTCCATGGCTCAGCACCACCCTACATCTCCTCTCTGGTCTCAGTCTACCAACCTACCCGTGCCCTCCGCTCTGCTAATGACCTCAGGTTAGCATCCTCAATAATCAGAACCTCCCACTCCCGTCTCCAAGACTTTACACGTGCGGCGCCGATTCTTTGGAATGCACTACCTAGGTTAATACAATTAATCCCCAATCCCCACAGTTTTAAGCGTGCACTAAAAACTCATTTGTTCAGATTGGCCTACCGCCTCAACGCATTAACCTAATTATCCCTGTGTGGCCTATTAATAAAAAACAACAACATAATCACGTTCCTCCATCATGTTCTCATACACTTTATGCAGTTAATAGCCTCTGTGTCTGTACTGTTACATACTTAGGCAGTTAACTGGTTCATGCAGCTTTACATGAACACCCGAGCCTTACACTATGGCTGGTCCAAATAACTAAAGCAATTGTTACCATCCACCTCTTGTGTCTCCCCTTTTCCTCATAGATTGTAAGCTTGCGAGCAGCAGGGCCCTCATTCCTCCTGGTATCTGTTTTGAACTGTGATTTCTGTTATGCTGTAATGTCTGTTGTCTGTATAAGTCCCCTCTATAAGTTGTAAAGCGCTGCGGAATATGTTGGCGCTATATAAATAAAATTATTATTATTTATTATTATTATTATCGTTGTGTGTGACAGCGATCCAGCGATGTGTTCGCTTGTAACCAGGGTAAACATCGGGTAACTAAGCGCAGGGCCGCGCTTAGTAACCCGATGTTTACCGTGGTTACCAGCGTAAAAGTAAAAAAAAACAAACAGTACATACTTACATTCCGGTGTCTGTCCTCCGGCGTCTCAGCTTCTCTGCACTGTGAGCGCCGGCCAGCCAGAAAGCGAGCACAGCGGTGACGTCTGACGTCACCGCTGTGCTTTCCGGCCGCTGTGCTTACACAGTGCAGAGAAGCTGAGACGCCGGAGGACAGACACCGGAATGTACGTAAGTATATACTGTTTGTTTTTTTAACGTTTACCCTGGTAACCAGGGTAAACATCGGGTTACTAAGCGCGGCCCTGCGCTTAGTTACCCGATGTTTACCCTGGTTACCCGGGGACTTCGGCATCGCTCCAGCGCCGTGATTGCAACGTGTGACCGCAGTCTACGACGCTGGAGCGATAATCGTACGACGCTGCGACGTCACTGATCGTGCCGTCGTAGCGACGAAAATTGCACTGTGTGACGGTACCCTAAGTTTCTTAAAAAATATGGCTGGGCTATAACGACATTTTATGATTGGAGTGACTATTATCTAAGACTTGTGGTTTAGGAACATTTGTAGCATCATATTTGGAAATATGAGTGATCAGAAAAAAGGAAGGAAGATCATGATGGTCAAAAACATCAAGGAGCCTCATGACTTCTGCCTTGTAATTTCCTAATGACCATGAGCAATGTCATGCCACTTCACAAAACTGGCACAAAATAAATTCAGCTTTATCCCTAGGAGTACAGGGTGGGTCAAGCAGTTTTAGTATGAGTTCCTGAAATCACAGTATAAAATAAAAAAAAAACACAAATCCATCCTCAGACTTGGATACGTCATCATTTCACAACTGTTGAGTCTGAGCCTGCCAATCGCCCGGTATGGAGAGGTCTCTTCGGCTCTTCCCTGCTCAGTTGTGCTCACATCCACCACTGTGCAAAGAAAATCTGTGAAAAACAGAGCCAGTCACAGCTACTATATCTGACTGGTCCTTCTTACACAGCTGTTGGGTTCTTTACAATGTAAAAGGGAAGACAGGAGCGCTAATCTCGCCCCTGTTCTGAGCTGCCATGTCTGTCACTTCTAGTGATGGGTCATTCACGAATGATCCAGTACAAAAGCCTCCAGCTCCTTTTTGTGACTGATGCGAGCCGACACCCCAGTGAGGGCCACTTATAGACTCTAAATGGCGCTCACCAGGGGTAAAATGATAATGTTTGGGAGCCTAAACACATGCCCATATGGAAGAAACCCTGCCCGCACAGGAGTTGGGACTTTTGGATCTTAAATGGATCCCTACTAAACATGTGTTCACCATAGAATGACACACAATTCCGATGAAATTAATGCATCTGAAACCCCCGATCACCCGATGCAAATACCCAGCCAACTTACAGTCAGCCAATGAAATTGATAAGTAGGCAGGGTTTCTTTTGGGTGAGTGAGGTTTAGGCCGGTGAACATTGCCATTTTACTCCAAGTGAGAGCCAGTCAGAGACTTTTGCCCATCATTCCCAACAGGGAGCCAGCTCTTTGTCTCAGATCGGTTGCGATCACCCCATCACTAGTGTGTGAGTAACAATGGAGGCCAATGTACACCCAGGGTGATTCATAGAAAAACACGCCTGTTCTGCTGAGAAATTTCTGGACCTGTAGTGTTGCATGAAGGCTAGGGTTTATGAAACTAATTCCCAGCAAAGTTTAAGCCCAAATTATATGATGAAATTAATTTCGGTAGTTGGAGCATGTGGTGTAGCACCAGCTGTTCCTGAACACAAGACGGGCACAACTTAAGCTGGCCATACACATTAGATGGTTGTTGGCCAAACAATGCAAAGGATGATTGTTTGTCCAATAGTCAGCTCAGCGGACTCACTTGCTCAGTGCTCCACCGTTCATCTATGAAAAAACTGCAGACAAACACCCAGAGATCGGTAGTCTGAAATCAGACATCCAAAATCGACATCATTCTCTACCATCAGTCGTCGGTGCCCACATACACAGTAGACCATAGGCAGACCTTTTAGATTCTGGTGATCTTGGTCGGCATTAGTCTAATGTGTATGAGGTCCTGTATACAGCCGCCAATATCTCCTATAATGGGTAGCTATTTAATTTTTCCACTATTATCCTGTACACATTTTTTTTGCATGGCCCATACGGTAATATTAGTGGTTGTGTTTTTCTTTTTCACGACAGAGACACCTAGTGGACTCTGCTAAACGGATAGGTCTTTGACATTAAAGTGAACCCGCATGTAAAAAAAAACATTATTAACCTGCAGATCTGGGGTTGATCGCTGATGACTAAGAATCAGGAATTTTAAAACTTCGAAATATGTAATAACTCCTATGTCTTGTAGACCTCTTGCCTAATCTTATTATGGAATATGCACCGATGAAGAAGTTTTTAACAATTTTGGAATAAACCATGATTTTATCTAATCGCATCTGCTGAATCCCCTACTACCTGAGAATTACTCCCAGTATGCAGGGCAGGAGAACAATTACACCCAGCATATAGGAAAGAAAAAGTGATACTTTGCAAAATTTTAGTGGTAAAAATGGAATTTTTTTTCTTCACCACCCAATAGTATAACATTCTGTGAAGCATCTGTGGTGTCAATATGATCACAGTAACCCTAGGTGAATTAAATGAGGGGTGTAGTTTATAAAATGGATGACTGGTGGGAGGCTAGTATGGCGCTCCTTCCCTTCCAAGCTTTGCAATGTACCTCAAAAATAGTATTGGCCTACTGGGGAGAAATTGCTTAGCAAATTGTTCTGTTTTCTCTTATTAACCCTTTTTTTAAATTTATAAATTGGGGCTAAAACAACATTGTAGTAGAAAAAAATAGTATTTTTTCAATTGTACAGCACAATGTTATACAATTTTATGAATCACTATAGAGTAAAAAAATCTTACTACACTACTAGATGTATTCCTCAAGAGGTGTAGTTTCCAAAATAGATTCACTTTGTGGGAGGTTTCTCCTGTTTTGGCATGTCAGGGGCCACTGAGGCGTCTTGTGGTAAAGAGCATAAAGTTCTACAAAACAGAAGTAGTGACATATTATTGGATGTTGTCAGTGTAACACACAGTCCCGGTCACCATTTTATCACTAATATTAATGGGAACTGATTGTCACATATTAGGGAAGATAAGACAAACAGCTTCTTAGTCTCTGTAACGTCTTATTCTACCTACTGAAAAAGTAGCTGGTGTCCACATTTGAGACAAACTGAGGAATGTACTCTGACTTTTGACCTAGCAGGTTGTCAAAGTCTAAGTCACTCAGGAATTGATGTTCCTTGATCTAAATTTGCTCCTCCTGGAAAAAGTAGGTCAAGTAATGCAGATATAGACAGAATGCTCCATATCGGAACCATTTATCTTAATCTAAACTAAAGACAAAACATCCAACATGAAAGAAATATACAGAAAACAGTATGGAGAACTAGAATGGATAGGTATAAAAAACAGCTGGTCCTGATGGACGTGATGAATATGTCCTAAATGTAATAAGTAAATATCAATACTATTATACATGTTACCTGTCCCAATTTTTTGTACAGAATAAGTTGTAAGCAGCTTAGTGATGAGGTTCTGAGCATGGGGAGGAGGTGCGGGATCACAGCCCCAAATTATGTCCCGTGATATAGAAAATTACAGAAAAATAAAACCTGTTTATTGGATTGTAATGTAAATCAAAGCTTCTGTCATGATCCAGGACGGGGGTTGCTTCCTCCCTGTCCTGGTCATGTCTGGGTTAATTTCATCCACCTCTCTTTGGTTCTGGGGCGGCTACTTTGTGCTGGCTCTGCCTGGGTCGGTGATAGTTCCGGTCCCTCGGCTAGAGCAGCTGACCTAGGTTTAACCTTGTGATTCTCCTGTCCCTCTCAGTCTGCTCCCTGTTTCGTGTCTACCCCACTTTCCCTGTGCCCCTGTTCTATGTCTTTGTTTATACTTAGCTTCCACATGCATGACTCAGCTCGGTTTATTGACTTGTCTTCCCGTCTTCTGATTGTATATCTCCCTGTACTCTCTGGCTTCTGACCCCCTGCTCAGTCTTGACATTGCTTTTCTCCTCATATTCTGGTATCTCCGATACTGGCTGGTTCCCGACCCTTGGCTAGTTACTTACCCCTCTTCCCCTCGGCTGTCGCACACCCCCACAGGTCTCCGGCGGCTGGGTCCTGGTTGGGCGCGCTCTCTTCCCCGGTTCAGGTCCCAACATCGGCACTCTCTCCTCCGGCCAGGTCGCGCTGCACGCTTGCAGCATCATTCCCTGTTCGTCTGCAGGTTCTCATTCCGTAAACCCATCTGTCAGAACCGTTGCTCCACAAAGTGATCACTGCCATTGCGACCTGAGCGATACGACATCCACACCACCTAGTAGTCACTGCCATATCGCGCCCTGTGTGACACATTCACGCCCCCTAGTGGTCACTGTCATATCGCATCCTGTTCGGCGCGACATTATCACCAACCCCTCAAATTTGTTTTGGGAAATCTGCTCACAGCTGTAGTATGAATTCGCTCCGCGCTTTGTCAGATCAGGTAACCAATCTGACGCAGATGATGCAAAATTTGTCTGTGAATCAGAGAGCCTTGGCGGCGTCCTACCAGCAGGTCCAAAGAGATTTGGCTGAAACAGTCAAATCTATTAGGACTCCATCTCCCTCGGCGGGCGGTAAAAATGCTGGTGTTTCCGAAGTTTCTTTGCCCTCCCATGAGCCCACTGTCAAACTCCCTGACACCTTTTCTGGGAAAAAGGGGAAATTTGGGGTATTTAGCAGTGGGTTGTAAACTATTGTTTTCACTCCATCCTCGGGTGATGAGGGTCAAAGAGTGGGGATAGTTATGTCTTTGCTTCGGGAGGGTCCACAGTCTTGGGCTTTCTTCCTACCCCCCGCCGCCCCTGAGAGAATGTCTGTTGATCTGTTCTTTGAAGCCCCTTTTTGAGTTAGTTATCCTGGGAAGCCTGGGGATCCAGTGGCCTCCCATTGATAGGGGGGTACTGTCATGATCCAGGATGGAGTTTGCTTCCTTCCCGTCCTGGTTATGTCTGGGTTAATTTCATCCATCTCTCTTTGGTTCTGGGGCAGCTACTTAGTGCTGTCTCTGCCTGGGTCCAGTGTCGGTGATAGTTCTGGTCCCTCAGCTAGAGCAGCTGACCTGTTTCGTGTCTGCCCTGCTTTCGCTGTGCCCCGTCCTACGTCTTTGTTTATGCTCGGTTTCCACATGCATGACTCGGCTTGGTTTATTGACTTGTCCTCCCGTCTTCTGATTGAGTACCTCCCTGTCCTCTCTGGCTTCTGACCCTCTGTTCGCTCTTGATGTTGCTTTTCGCCTCATCCTCTGGTATCTCCGCTCCCGGCTGGTTCCCGACTCCTGGCTAGTTCCTTACCCCTATTCTGTATCTTCCCCTCGGCTGTCGCACACCCCGGCAGGTCTCCGGCGGCTGAGTCCTAGTTGGGCGCGCTCTCTTCCCCAGTTCAGGTCGCAGATATCGGCGCTCTCTCCTCCGACCGGGTAGCGCTGCACGCTTGCAGGTTCGTCCCTCTTCCCCGGCAGGTTCTCGTTCCGTAGACCCATCTATCAGAGCGGCCGCGCCAAATAGTGGTCACTGCCATCGCGCCCTGTGTAGGAAGATAGACCAGACCGCGGGTACCTGCATGCTGGGTCCATAACTGAAATGGCTGCATCCTTTGTTCCCGGTGGGGAGCCTGAGGGAGACGGACTTTCCCCTGCTGCAGGAGGGAAGGAGGGGAGAGACAGAGCTTCCTGCTCACCCAGGAGAGTCGGGAAAGCGTGCGCAACTGCTGATAAAAGAGAAAAGCGCGCCAAAAGAGTCAGTCTGGCACCGGTACTGAGAAGTGCAGAGGGCAGCGCAGGAAGCAGCACGCAGAGTGGTGAGTGGCGCGCTCTGCATCCTCCGCCTGAGAGGACTGACTTGGCGACGGGTCATCTAGAAGTAGCCCCCGTTGCTAGCAGAGGGAGCCGTGCAGAACAGAGCCTTGCGGAGCCAAGCCATGCAGAGCAGAGACTTACAGAGCCAAGCCGTGCAGAGCAGAGTCTGGGGGTTGCAGCAGTCACAGAGAGTAGTGCTCTGGCCGAGAGCACCAGCGCTAAACAGACCAGTGTCACCCGCCGCCAACAGCAGGGACCAGGGAGAGCGGTACGAGCAGGGTGTGTCCAGTGACAGCCAAAGAATATCAGATGCTGTACACGATGTGACCGTGAGTACCCAAGTGAGACCACATATAAGACTGACAGCTGCACCCTGAAATGGACACACTATAGTTGTTCTGACCATTGTGACTGTACTACGTCATATTAGGAGCCACTTTGGGATCGTACAAGTCTGTGGCCCGTGCCTTTAATAGCCACATCTGTATATGGACAAGGGGCAGTGGAAGGTACCGGAGACTGACCACTGTCGCCAGAAGACAGACCATCGGTCCAGTGTTTTCCTGGAAAGGACACCGCGCCAGCTGTTGCCGGTGTTGCTGAGTTCGCAGCAGGAGCTGCAGTCTAAGGCTACGTTCACATTTGCGTTGTTGGGCGCAGCGTCGGCGACGCGACGCAACCAACAATGCATGTACACAACGCAGCGTTTTGCGACGCATGCGTTATCATAAGATCCTACAGATCGGCGCAGGGAAAACGCTACAAGTAGCGTCCCCTGCGCCCTGTCTTGTGCGTCTATATGACGCATGCGTCGTAAAACGCAGTACAACGCCTACCGGCGCATGTCCATGCGCCCCCCGTGTTAAAGATAGGGGCGCATGACGCATGCGTCGGTATGCGTCGACGACGCTGCGCCCAACAACGCAAATGTGAACGTAGCCTAAGGACTTCCTGACACAAATGTTAACGAACTGCCTTTATTTTGAACCGTTGTTCTTCACCTCAAGAATATCCTCTGACTTAATGTACTGTTTGTCTCCCCTGTATAACGCTTTGTCTCCCGACATCCTTTTCCCTTTATGGTGTCTAACCCTTTACCTCCCTGCATGGAGTAACGCTGTTAAATTAAATTATTACCTCTGTTAACCCTTGCTCTGCCTCCCGTCTGTCACTGCATCCCGCATTCCTACTAGCTTCCTACGCCTGTACGATACGACATCCACGCCACCTAGTGGTCACTGCCATATCGCGTCCTGTTCGGCGCGACAGTTTCAGATTAATACAGCATATAACTAAAACAATGTAACCAATCAGAGCAATGATAGGATTATTCTATTTATGAAGGCAATCCTTTCAAAAAGTTTCTTGAAACGGTACAGATCCCACAAGGAATTCATGCAGGATGATCCATATTGACCACCAGACAACAGATCTTCCATAGCCTTTCTTTAGAATGACCTCTGGGGCTATGTAATACGGATTGCTACAGTCATGGAACCAACAGAAGATAACGTGGAGAATTAGTGAATTGATTATTATGACAATTTCTTGCCATAAAACCACAATGACTGAACATAAAGTGGAAATTGGGGTGAATATTCATTTCTCTTATGTATCGGCACACGTGACTGTCGGCAGCAGCAAGAAATCTCCGGCTGACACTGTGCTCGCCAGAGACCAATGAATACTCACTGCTTTGTGCGCACACAGTCCCAGCGTGCAGAGCGGTGAGTATTCCGGCACCTGTGCTCTGCTTGTGAGGATGGGGCCAATCATACCAGGATGCCATTAAGAGACATGAATATGGCATGGAATGCAGTGAATATTTATTTCTCTTTAGCAGCGGGCACAGGAGTTAGCCCCCCTGCTCCGCCGAAACCGCTCCCCCACCTCCCCACCATAGCCAGAACCTGTACATCCGGACTATAAGACACCCCCCCATTTTCCTCCACATTTTTGGAGGAAAAAAGTGTGTCTTACAGTCCGAAAAATATGGTAAATGCTGTCAATGTATATAGAACAAATCATTTTTAAAATGCATTCCCTTTGGAAATGTTGCATCTAAAGGCAATATCCAATAAACTTCTCTCCTCAGACTTTTTTTGCTAGTTCCCACCACGTCTCGGATAGCTGAATTACTCCAGACCAAAAAACACAAAATATGTAAGGTCCCCTTTATGAACGCACAGAAAATGTTTTGTAGCTAGTTTTGTCTACTGTATGAGAATATACATTACACCTAGCACTTCCACAAATATGAAATCCCTAAATTGTCAGCCAATTGGAAATGGGACTAGAATGTTTCAAGAGACAGCATATTGCCGATTATTATACAGTAGCTTCTCTCGATTAGGCGTTTACTGATTCAAGCTACATGCGTGGAGACTCCCTGACCCTCTTCTCTTCCTATAATGCACCACATAGTCCTCCACATAGTATAATACACTCCTCATAGTCCTCCATACAGTATAATACACTCCCCATAGTCTCCATATAGTATAATGCACCCCCATAGTCTTCCATATAGTATAATACACTTCCCATAGTCTCCATATAGTATACTGCACTCCCCATAGGCCTCCATACAGTATAATGCACTCCCCATAGGCCTCCATATAGTATAATGTGCCCCATAGGCCTCCATGCAGTATAATGCACTCCCCATAGTCTTCCATATAGCATAATACACTCCCCATAGTCTCCATATTGTATAATGTGCCCCATAGGCCTCCATACAGTATAATTCACTCCCCATAGTGCTCCACATAGTATAATACACACCTAATAGTGCTCCATATAGTATAATGCACTCCTCATAGTCCTCCATATAGTATAATACACTCTCCATAGCCTCCATATAGTATAATCTGCCCCACAGTCCTCCATACAGTATAATACACACCCCATAGTCCTCTATACAGTATAATACACACCCCGTAGTCCACTAAACAGTACAATACACACCATAATACTCCATATAGAACAATGAAGCCCCACACAGGAGTACAAAGCAGCCCCATAAAATGTAATGCAGCCAGCCCCCATATAATGTAATGCAGCCCCATAGAATGTAATGCAGCCAGCCCCCATAAAATGCAACGCAGCCCCCCATAAAATGTAATGCAGCTAGGCCCCATAAAATGTAATGCAGCCAGCCCCCATAGAATGTAATGCAAAACTCACCTCTCCTCGCTCCCAGCTGCAGCGCCTTTCCCCACCTGAGCAGCTCCACTGTCCGTAACAGCGTGGTGTGCAGTGACGACATTGCACCCGCTGCGTCAGAGGCAGAGGGGGATGATGGGAGAGGGAGTATCATGTGACGCTCTCTCCTCCATTGCTTTATATCAGCGCTATCCCTGTTGGCATATGTTTTTGCTATACTCATATTTTATTCAGGGCTGCAGTAAGCTAATTGACTATATCTAATTCTAATATATAGACTGCCTGCATACATACATATAGCAGCTGATTAGCATTGATATTTGGTAATACTATACTATTAATACTTTCCACCATCAGGATTACATCATTAATAATAACCTGTTTATATCGTCACTATTTAAATTAATTTACCTGGTGGCTCTCTCTTGGCTATTTTATTAATTTTATATTATAACTAATATATTTTTAATTTTCATTGTGCGGGCACCCTTGTGTCATGGTGCTACCATTTACCACATTTTGCAATTAATAAAAGGTATTTCAATTGAATTATTTCTCCCATTTTTGTGACCATATGTTCGTTTTTTTCGGAGTATTCCGAATGGTCTGCCATTCACTTCCTTTGCAAATATATTTCACGGACACTAATTGATGGAGTTCTATAGTATAGTATTATATAGTACATACGGTATACAGGAGAATATGTAACTGGTGTATTTGATTCTATGACTGTAAGGAGGTGGACATATTGCCCACATTCCCACTTGAACAACATGTAAATTGTTGTAATGTTTAATGTGAATTGTTCTGCATAATGTGAATCGTGACTTGTGTTAATGCTGGGGATAATGTGTGTAGTTTGACAGTAGGGATAACTAGAGTTAATTTTTTGGACTAGTCCAGAGAAGGAGAAACCAAGTTGTAGTTGGAATATGACAGTTTTCCTGGTATCAATTCAGATAGGGCTTTGAGTGCTTAGAGAAATGACCTAAGGTCCAATGTGTGCAGTGCCGTATTCTTGGGTGTCCCTAAGTGAGAGGAGAGCGGAAGGAAGAGATAGTGAGATCTGGAGTACATGCGACTGAGAGACAGTGAGTTTCTGAAGATGAGTACTGGAAGAGAAAGCCTTGCAGTGAGCCCTAGGGTTTTATTTCTCCAAAAGGTAAATGACCAGGACAGGACTGACTATGTGAGACAAGTAGAGTGCCCCGGGCTGGAGTTCAAGGGGTCGGCATCAGAGAAAATAAGTACCAGCCATACATAGCTCCTCTAAGTGGAAAGAAGATGAGGGTTGAGTAAAGGACTCTTGCCAGACAGAACTGTAGCATCATTGATCAAGGGCAGTTCATGCCTGAAACGCGTCTGATTATTATCTCATCTACCACCATGAATTTTAATTCTATGTTTTGAAATAAAGCATTGGAGATTTTATTTAGTTGCCGACACTTGGAAGTTTTCTTAATATGTTACCATGGGTCAGGGGTTCTCTTTGGAGCAGAAACGCTATATTGTGAACGATCCTGATATCGAGTAACACGGTGAGGCTTTAAACTTTTTTTTCTCATTATAT
Source organism: Ranitomeya variabilis (assembly GCF_051348905.1). Lineage (NCBI taxonomy): Eukaryota > Metazoa > Chordata > Amphibia > Anura > Dendrobatidae > Ranitomeya > Ranitomeya variabilis. The sequence continues at coordinate 23,364,938 of NC_135234.1, read as the reverse complement.
GAATGTATCTCCTATCTTCCTCCCCAAAATTTGTGGTGCGACATATGGTCCGGTGCACCTTATAGTTCGAAAAATATGGTACATATAGAATACAGGATAATACATGACTGGTATATAGGGATGAGCAAATTAATTTACAGGATCCTGGTCCAGTGGATATACCATGTTGTCTGTTATTTTTTTGCCTAATCTCAATGTTTCCATGTCTGTGTCTTCCTCAGAGGAATCTAAACTACACTGACTTTTAAAGGGGCTACCCAGCTTTAAATATCAGTGTCATCTTGTTCAATGTACACAAAGGGCTTCAATTTTAACAAGCTAATAACATACTGTAGACATAAGGTGCAGAAATGATACCAACATAAAGTGACTGTAGAATATCAGCAAATGATAATATGGTACGTGACCTCAGAGCACAAGACATACGAGAGACAAACTGATGATGCTCGGACCTCACTCTGATCAAAGTCTGATGAAAATAATTGGCCCCTTTTTCTCGTACGTGACATCAGATGATTATAAACTTAGGGAAAAAACATAATACTCACGTTTTCTCAGGCCGTCACTTACCGTTCCCCCCAGTCTGCTCATCTCTTCATCTTTGGTGCTGACTAGGCCTCGTGACGTCGTGAGTAGACGCACATCATGACATCGAGAGAGCTCTACACAAAGTTTCACACGATGGTACAAAGCCTAGTTAGTGCCGGTGGTGGCGAACATGCTGGAAGAGAAGACCTGACCGGAGGCAGTGACGGCCAATGGGGGGGGGGGAGTACAATTTATTTCATTTGTGCCCCTTCCCATCCTTTAGAGTTAAGCAAATTGGTGAATCCAGCAAAACTAATCACGAAAACATCAGAATCTGGTGAATTAGAACTTTTTTTGTGAAATTTGGGACAAATTTGATTAATGTTAATTGATTGATTGATTGATTGAATAATGCCTTCATATTCTGAATAGCACAGAAGTACAAGGTGTTCAGGGCTCAGAAACACGGCTGAGGTGAGGAGGCTGAACCCAACCACCACTGAGCAAGACACAGAAGTACAAGGTGTTCAGGGCTCAGAAACACGGCCGAGGTGAGGAGGCTGAACCCAACCACCACTGAGCAAGACACAGAAGTACAAGGTGTTCAGGGCTCAGAGACATGGCCGAGGTGAGGAGACTAAGCCCGACCACTACTGAGCAAGACACAGAAGTACAAGGTGTTCAGGGCTCAGAGACATGGCCCAGGTGAGGAGGCTGAACCCAACCACCACTGAGCAAGACACAGAAGTACAAGGTGTTCAGGGCTCAGAAACACGGCCGAGGTGAGGAGGCTGAACCCAACCACCACTGAGCAAGACACAGAAGTACAAGGTGTTCAGTGGTCAGAAAAACACGGCCGAGGTGAGGAGGCTGAGCCCGACCAACACTGACCAAAACATGGAAGTACAAGGTGTTCAGTGCTTAGAGACACGACCAAGGTGAGGAGGCTGACCCCGACCACCACTGACCAAAACATGGAAGTACAAGGTGTTCAGTGCTCAGAGACATGGCTGAGGTGAGGAGGCTGAGCCAGACCACAACTGAGCCAAACACAGAAGAACAAGGTGATCATTACTCAGACACGGCCAAGGTGACAGAGGCGTAGCTAGGGGTTCAGCTCAGAGGGGGTGAAACTCCTGAGTGGGCCCCTAACAGGAGGACATATCATTGGTGCAACCTGCACGGCCGCACATTGGCGCAAGAGGTAAGGGCGACCATTGCTACCTCCAAAGAAGTTGCATCTTTAGGAGCTCTTGGGCTGCAAAGGGCCCATATGTTGTTCTTGCACAGGGGCCATTTCTGTCTGTGTCTACCTGTGGCCCCTAACCAGGTAATCATGATTATAACTACAGTGGGTGTAGGGTAACCTCAGGAGATGACAGCACTGTTATTGAAACTAAATCACTATACAAAGACCAGCACTGGTATTACCGCCACATGGGGACCATATAGTGGTAGATACCAATCCTGCAGTAAATACAGAGATTACAGCACAGTTACAGATGGTGACATATAGCTGACGTTCTTTCTGGTGGAGTTGTTCACTTTTCCCATCCTTTCCATCTCACCCAGATCAACATGTCGACTTCTCCAGCCAGGACTCATCTGCAGAGATTACAACAAAGACACATCTGACTTCTCATATTTCCAGTACTGTTCACATGTAGAATAATAAAATCCTATGATGTTCGACTTGGTAGGGGGACCTCCAGGATCATCGTGTCCAACCCTCTGCTAAAAGCAGGATTCAATGACTAAACCATCCCAGATAGATGTCTGTCCAGCCTCTGTTTGAAGACTTCCATTGAAGGAGAACTTGCCACCTCTCGTGGCAGCCTGTTCCACTCATTGGTCACCCTCACTGTCACACAGCTCCCCTATACACAGTATGATCTCACAGCTCCCCTATACACAGTATGATGATCCCACAGCTCCCCTATACACAGTATGATGGGCCCACAGCTCCCCTATACACAGTATGATGATCCCACAGCTCCCCTATACACAGTATGATGGGCCCACAGCTCCCCTATACACAGTATGATGGGCCCACAGCTGCCTTATACACAGTATGATGGGCCCACAGCTCCCTTATACACAGTACGATGGACTCACAGCTCCCTTATACACAGCATGATGTCTCCAAGAGTTCCCCTATATTTAGAATGATGTCCCCAATGCTCCTCCAATACACAGTACACTGTGTGCAGAATTATTAGGCAAGTTGTATTTTGATCACATGATACTTTTTATACATGTTGTCCTACTCCAAGCTGTTCAGGCTTGAGAGCCAACTACCAATTAAGTAAATCAGGTGATGTGCATCTCTGTAATAAGGAGGGGTGTTGTCTAATGACATCAAAACCCTATATAAGGTGTGCTTAATTATTAGGCAACTTCCTTTCCTTTGGCAAAATGGGTCAGAAGAGAGATTTGACAGGCTCTGAGAAGTCCAAAATGTGAGATGTCTTGCAGAGGGATGCAGCAGTCTTGAAATTGCCAAATTTTTGAAGCGTGATCACCGAACAATCAAGTGTTTCATGGCAAATAGCCAACAGGGTCGCAAGAAGCGTGTTGGGCAAAAAAGGCGCAAAATAACTGCCCATGAATTGAGGAAAATCAAGCGTGAAGCTGCCAAGATGCCATTTGCCACCAGTTGTGCCATATTTCAGAGCTGCAACGTTACTGGAGTAACAAAAAGCACAAGGTGTGCGATACTCGGGGACATGGTCAAGGTAAGGAAGGCTGAAAAACGACCACCTTTGAACAAGAAACATAAGATAAAACATCAAGACTGGGCCAAGAAATAAATTAAGACTGACTTTTCAAAGGTTTTATGGACTGATGAAATGAGAGTGACTCTTGATGGGCCAGATGGATGGGCCAGAGGCTGGATCAGTAAAGGGCAGAGAGCTGCACTCCGACTCAGACGCCAGCAAGGTGGAGGTGGGGTACTGGTATGAGCTGGTATCATCAAAGATGAACTTGTGGGACCTTTTCGGGTTGAGGATGGAGTGAAGCTCAACTCCCAGACCTACTGCCAGTTTCTGGAAGATAACTTCTTCAAGCAGTGGTACAGGAAGAAGTCGGTATCGTTCAAGAAAAACATGATTTTCATGCAGGACAATGCTCCATCACATGCCTCCAACTACTCCACAGCGTGGCTGGCCAGTAAAGGTCTCAAAGAAGAAAAAATAATGACATGGCCCCCTTGTTCACCTGATCTGAACCCCATAGAGAACCTGTGGTCCCTCATAAAATGTGAGATCTACAGGGAGGGAAAACAGTACACCTCTCGGAACAGTGTCTGGAGGCTGTGGTGTGTTGTGAATTCTGCTCTTGGGCTCCCTCCGGTGGTTGTTGGTGGTAGTGCAGTTGTCTTGGGGTTGTAATCCGGGCAGGTGTTTCTGCTGATTGCAGCTCTATTAGGTGTTGTGAAATTGGATTTTGGGCTCCCCCGGTGGCCACTGGTGGAATTGAACTGGTGTGCTTCATCCCCTCTGTTCACCTGTTTCCATCAGGATGTGGGAGTCGCTATTTTACCTTGCTCCTCTGTCACTTCCATGCCGGTCAACATTGTAATCAGAAGCCTTTCTGTGCATGTTCCTGCTGCTAGACAACTCCCAGCTAAGTTGGACTTTAGTCCTTGTTTGTTTTTGCATTTTGTTCCAGTTCACAGCTGTAGTTTCGTTTCTGTGTCTGGAAAGCTCTTGTGATCTGAAATTGCCACTCTGATGTTATGAGTTAATACTAGAGTCTTAAAGTAATTTCAGGATGGTATTTTGATAGGGTTTTCAGCTGACCAGGAAAGTGCCCTTTCTGTCTTCCTGCTATCTAGTAAGCGGACCTCAATTTTGCTAAACCTATTTTCATACTACGTTTGTCATTTCATCTAAAATCACCGCCAATATATGTGGGGGCCTCTGTCTGCCTATCGGGGAAATTTCTCTAGAGGTGAGCCAGGACTATATTTTCCTCTGCCGGGATTAGTTAGTCCTCCGGCCGGCGCTGGGCGTCTAGGGATAAAAACGTAGGCAACGCTACCCGGCTGCTGTTAGTTGTGCGGCAGGTTTAGTTCATGGTCAGTTTAGTTTCCATCCTTCCAAGAGCTAGTACTTATTTTTGCTGGGCTATGTTCTCTTGCCATTGAGAACCATAACAGTTTGACCGGCCGGAAAAGGGTTAAATTAATTGACAGAGAAAGGAGAGAAAAGAGAAGTCTGCTGAAGATTTTTTTTTTTTTTTTCCCCTTCAGTTCTGAGTGTGCTTGTAATTGAATCTCTTGCAAGTCTGCCTATATTGCAGCCTTTCTCTCTCTCTCTCTCCTTCTAATCCTGGAATGGCTCTGTGTTCACCTGTTTAAAATGGATATTCAGAGTTTAGCTGCAGGTTTGAATAATCTCACCACGAAAGTTCAAAATTTACAAGATTTTGTTGTTCATGTTCCTATATCTGAACCTAGAATTCCTTTGCCTGAATTTTTCTCGGGGAATAGATCTTGCTTTCAAAATTTCAAAAATAATTGCAAGTTGTTTTTGTCCCTGAAATCTCGCTCTGCTGGAGATCCTGCTCAGCAGGTCAGGATTGTGATTTCCTTGCTCCGGGGCGACCCTCAGGATTGGGCTTTTGCATTGGCTCCAGGGGATCCTGCGTTGCTCAATGTGGATGCGTTTTTTCTGGCCTTGGGGTTGCTTTATGAGGAACCTCAGTTAGAGCTTCAGGCGGAAAAGGCCTTGATGTCCCTATCTCAGGGGCAAGACGAAGCTGAAATATACTGCCAGAAATTCCGTAAATGGGCTGTGCTTACTCAGTGGAATGAGTGCGCCCTGGCGGCGAATTTCAGAGAGGGTCTCTCTGATGCCATTAAGGATGTTATGGTGGGGTTCCCTGTGCCTGCGGGTCTGAATGAGTCCATGACAATGGCTATCCAGATCGATAGGCGTCTGCGGGAGCGCAAATCTGTGCACCATTTGGCGGTGTCTACTGAGAAGACGCCAGAGAATATGCAATGTGATAGAATTCTGTCCAGAAGTGAACGGCAGAATTTAAGATGAAAAAATGGGTTGTGCTTCTATTGCGGTGATTCAACTCATGTTATATCAGCATGCTCTAAGCGTACTAAGAAGCTTGATAAGTCTGTTTCAATTGGCATTTTACAGTCTAAGTTTATTCTTTCTGTGACCCTGATTTGTTCTTTATCATCTATTACCGCGAATGCCTATGTCGACTCTGGCGCCGCTTTGAGTCTTATGGATTGGTCCTTTGCCAAACGCTGTGGGTATGATTTGGAGCCTCTTGAAACTCCTATACCCCTGAAGGGGATTGACTCCACCCCATTGGCTAGTAATAAACCACAATACTGGACACAAGTAACTATGCGGATTAATCCGGATCATCGGGAGGTTATTCGCTTTCTTGTGCTGTATAACCTACATGATGTGTTGGTGCTTGGATTGCCATGGCTGCAATCTCATAACCCAGTCCTTGACTGGAAAGCTATGTCTGTGTTAAGCTGGGGATGTAAGGGGACGCATGGGGACGTACCTGTGGTTTCCATTTCATCATCTATTCCCTCTGAGATTCCTGAATTCTTGACTGAATATCGTGACGTTTTTGAAGAACCTAAGCTTGGTTCATTACCTCCGCACCGGGAGTGCGATTGTGCCATAGATTTGATTCCGGGTAGTAAATACCCTAAGGGTCGTTTATTTAATCTGTCTGTGCCTGAACATGCTGCTATGCGAGAATATATAAAGGAGTCCTTGGAAAAGGGACATATTCGTCCTTCGTCATCTCCCTTAGGAGCCGGTTTTTTCTTTGTGGCTAAGAAAGATGGCTCTTTGAGACCGTGTATTGATTATCGGCTTTTGAATAAAATCACGGTTAAATATCAATATCCGTTGCCACTGCTGACTGATTTGTTTGCTCGCATAAAGGGGGCCAAGTGGTTCTCTAAGATAGATCTCCGTGGGGCGTATAATTTGGTGCGAATTAAGCAGGGGGATGAGTGGAAGACCGCATTTAATACGCCCGAGGGCCACTTTGAGTATTTGGTGATGCCTTTTGGTCTTTCAAATGCCCCTTCAGTCTTTCAGTCCTTTATGCATGACATTTTCCGTGATTATTTGGATAAATTTATGATTGTGTATCTGGATGATATTTTGATTTTTTCGGATGACTGGGACTCTCATGTCCAGCAGGTCAGGAGGGTTTTTCAGGTTTTGCGGTCTAATTCCTTGTGTGTGAAGGGTTCTAAGTGCGTTTTTGGGGTTCAAAAGATTTCCTTTTTGGGATATATTTTTTCCCCCTCTACCATCGAGATGGATCCTGTCAAGGTTCAGGCTATTTGTGATTGGACGCAACCCTCTTCTCTTAAGAGTCTTCAGAAATTTTTCGGCTTTGCTAACTTTTATCGTCGATTTATTGCTGGTTTTTCTGATGTTGTTAAACCATTGACTGATTTGACTAAGAAGGGTGCTGATGTTGCTGATTGGTCCCCTGCTGCTGTGGAGGCCTTTCGGGAGCTTAAGCGCCGCTTTTCTTCCGCCCCTGTGTTGCGTCAGCCTGATGTTGCTCTTCCTTTTCAGGTTGAGGTCGACGCTTCTGAAATCGGAGCTGGGGCAGTTTTGTCGCAGAGAAGTTCCGATTGTTCCGTGATGAGACCTTGTGCCTTTTTCTCGCGTAAATTTTCGCCCGCCGAGCGGAATTATGATGTTGGGAATCGGGAGCTTTTGGCCATGAAGTGGGCTTTTGAGGAGTGGCGTCATTGGCTTGAGGGGGCTAGACATCAGGTGGTGGTATTGACTGACCACAAAAATCTAATTTATCTTGAGTCCGCCAGACGCCTGAATCCTAGACAGGCGCGCTGGTCGTTGTTTTTCTCTCGGTTTAATTTTGTGGTGTCCTACCTGCCGGGTTCTAAGAATGTTAAGGCGGATGCCCTTTCTAGGAGTTTTGAGCCTGACTCCCCTGGTAACTCTGAACCTACAGGTATCCTTAAGGATGGGCATAGATTTGTCTTTCTCGTCTGCCTTCCATCCTCAGACAAATGGCCAGACCGAGCGGACGAATCAGACCTTGGAGACATATTTGAGGTGTTTTGTGTCTGCAGATCAGGATGATTGGGTTGCTTTTTTGCCTTTAGCGGAGTTTGCCCTCAATAATCGGGCCAGCTCTGCCACCTTGGTGTCTCCTTTTTTCTGTAATTCGGGGTTTCATCCTCGATTTTCTTCTGGTCAGGTGGAATCTTCGGATTGTCCTGGAGTGGATGCTGTGGTGGAGAGGTTGCATCAGATTTGGGGGCAGGTAGTGGACAATTTGAAGTTGTCCCAGGAGAAGACTCAGCTTTTTGCCAACCGCCGGCGTCGGGTTGGTCCTCGGCTTTGTGTTGGGGACTTGGTGTGGTTGTCTTCTCGTTTTGTCCCTATGAGGGTTTCTTCTCCTAAGTTTAAGCCTCGGTTCATCGGCCCGTACAAGATATTGGAGATTCTTAACCCTGTGTCCTTCCGTTTGGACCTCCCTGCATCTTTTTCTATTCATAATGTTTTTCATCGGTCATTGTTGCGCAGGTATGAGGTACCGGTTGTGCCTTCCGTTGAGCCTCCCGCTCCGGTGTTGGTTGAGGGCGAGTTGGAGTACGTTGTGGAAAAAATCTTGGACTCCCGTGTTTCCAGACGGAAACTCCAGTATCTGGTCAAATGGAAGGGATACGGTCAGGAGGATAATTCTTGGGTGACTGCCTCTGATGTTCATGCCTCCGATCTGGTCCGTGCCTTTCATAGGGCTCATCCTGATCGCCCTGGTGGTTCTGGTGAGGGTTCGGTGCCCCCTCCTTGAGGGGGGGGTACTGTTGTGAAATTGGATTTTGGGCTCCCCCGGTGGCCACTGGTGGAATTGAACTGGTGTGCTTCATCCCCTCTGTTCACCTGTTTCCATCAGGATGTGGGAGTCGCTATTTTACCTTGCTCCTCTGTCACTTCCATGCCGGTCAACATTGTAATCAGAAGCCTTTCTGTGCATGTTCCTGCTGCTAGACAACTCCCAGCTAAGTTGGACTTTAGTCCTTGTTTGTTTTTGCATTTTGTTCCAGTTCACAGCTGTAGTTTCGTTTCTGTGTCTGGAAAGCTCTTGTGATCTGAAATTGCCACTCTGATGTTATGAGTTAATACTAGAGTCTTAAAGTAATTTCAGGATGGTATTTTGATAGGGTTTTCAGCTGACCAGGAAAGTGCCCTTTCTGTCTTCCTGCTATCTAGTAAGCGGACCTCAAATTTGCTAAACCTATTTTCATACTACGTTTGTCATTTCATCTAAAATCACCGCCAATATATGTGGGGGCCTCTGTCTGCCTATCGGGGAAATTTCTCTAGAGGTGAGCCAGGACTATATTTTCCTCTGCCGGGATTAGTTAGTCCTCCGGCCGGCGCTGGGCGTCTAGGGATAAAAACGTAGGCAACGCTACCCGGCTGCTGTTAGTTGTGCGGCAGGTTTAGTTCATGGTCAGTTTAGTTTCCATCCTTCCAAGAGCTAGTACTTATTTTTGCTGGGCTATGTTCTCTTGCCATTGAGAACCATAACAATTAGGTATTTAGGTGTGCAGGATCCATGAGTCTGTGCCAGTTGTCCACTGTACTTGGAGGGATTGCATCTCTCTCTGGCTCCTCATGCCCTGCTGCAAATTCAGCTAAGATAAGTGTCTGGTTTTTTGTCTCTGTGCACACATGCAGTGTGCTTGGCAATTCAGTGCAATTTATTGTGTTTTTGTCCAGCTTAGACTTTGTTTGGATTTTTAAGTCATGCTGGATTCTCAGGAGATGCAGATATACTTTCTATGTCTTTAGTTAGATGTGGAATATTTGTATTATCTGCTGTGGATGTTTTTTAGGATTTTAATACTGACCGCTTAGAATTCTGTCCTATCCTTTTCTATTTAGCTAGAAGTGCCTCTTTTGCTAAATGCTGTTTTTCCGCCTGAGTGTGTCTTTCCTCTTATACTCACAGTCAATATTTGTGGGGGGCTGCCTATCCTTTGGGGTTCTGCTCTGAGGCAAGATAGAATTCCCATTTTCATCTATAGGGGTATTTAGTCCTCCGGCTGTGTCGAGATGTCTAGGACTTGTTAGGTACATCCCACGGCTACTTCTAGTTGCGGTGTTAGATTAGGGTTTGCGGTCAGTACAGGTACCACCTACTCCTGAGAAAGTCTCTCATGCGGCTCCAAGGTCACCAGATCATAACAGTACAACTGGCCAACAATGAGTTAAATGTATCTCAGAAGAAGGGAAGAAAGAGCCATTTTTTTTTTCTGTAGCCTGTTTTGTCTTTTCTTCCCTCTTTTCCTCTGGGTGACTGAGGAGTCTTGTGCTAGCATGGATGTTCAGGGATTAGTTTCTCGTGTAGACCAGCTTGCTGCTAGGGTACAGGGTATTTCTGATTATATTGCTCAGACTAGGCTTTTAGAGCCTAGGATTCCTACTCCTGATTTGTTTTTTGGGGACAGGTCCAAATTTTTGAGTTTTAAAAACAACTGTAAACTGTTTTTTGCTCTGAAACCTCGTTCCTCTGGTGATCCCATTCAGCAGATTAAAATTGTCATTTCCCTGCTGCGTGGCAACCCTCAGGATTGGGCATTTTCCCTGGAATCTGGGAATACGGCCTTGCTTAATGTAGATGCCTTTTTTCAGGTTCTAGGATTATTATATGATGAACCAAATTCTGTGGATCAAGCGGAGAAGACCTTGTTGGCCCTGTCTCAGGGTCAAGAAGCGGCAGAATTGTATTGTCAGAAATTTAGAAAATGGTCTGTGCTGACTAAATGGAATGAGGATGCTTTGGCGGCAATTTTCAGAAAGGGTCTTTCTGAATCTGTTAAAGATGTTATGGTGGGGTTTCCCACGCCTGTTGGTCTGAGTGATTCTATGTCTCTGGCCATTCAGATCGATCGGCGCTTGAGGGAGCGCAGAACTTGCGCGCTGTGGCGTTGTCCTCAGAGCAGATGCCTGGGCCTATGCAGTGTGATAGGATTCTGTCTAGAACGGAACAAGGATTCAGACGTCAGAATAGGTTGTGTTTTTATTGTGGCAATGCTTCTCATGTCATTTCAGTCTGCCCAAAGCGTACAAAGAGAATCGCTAGTTCAGTTACCATCGGAACTGTACAACCTAAATTTCTGTTATCTGTGACCTTGATCTGCTCATTGTCGTAATTTTCTGTCATGGCGTTTGTGGACTCAGGCGCCGCTTTGAACTTAATGGACTTTGAATTTGCCAGGCGTTGTGGTTTCCCCTTGCAGTCTTTGCAGAACCCTATTCCTTTAAGGGACATTGATGCTACACCTTTGGCTAAAAATAAACCCCAGTTTTGGACACAGGTGACCATGTGCATGGCGCCAGCCCATCAGGAAGATTGTTGTTTTCTGGTGTTGCATAATTTGCATGATGCTATTGTGCTGGGGTTTCCATGGTTGCAGATACACAATCCTGTGTTGGATTGGAAGTCTATGTCTGTGACTAGTTGGGGTTGTCAGGGGGTTCATAATGACGTTCCTGTGATGTCAATCTCCTCTTCCTCCTCTTCTGAAGTTCCAGAGTTTTTGTCTGATTTTCAGGATGTATTCGATGAGCCCAAGTCCAGTTCCCTTCCACCGCATAGGGACTGTGATTGTGCTATTGCCTTGATTCCAGGCTGTAAGTTTCCTAAGGGCCGACTTTTCAACCTGTCTGTGCCGGAACATACCGCCATGCGGAGTTATGTTAAGGACTCTTTGGAGAAAGGGCATATTCGGCCATCTTCTTCACCGTTGGGAGCGGGATTTTTTTTTGTTGCTAAGAAGGATGGCTCCTTGAGACCCTGTATTGATTATCGCCTCTTGAATAAGATCACGGTCAAGTTTCAATACCCTTTACCTTTGCTTTCCGATTGGTTTGCCAGGATTAAGGCGGCTAGTTGGTTTACTAAAATTGACCTTCGGGGGGCATATAATCTTGTTCGTATTAAGCAGGGTGACGAATGGAAAACTGCGTTTAATACGCCCGAAGGCCATTTTGAATACCTTGTGATGCCATTCGGGCTCTCTAATGCTCCATCTGTTTTTCAGTCCTTCATGCATGATATCTTCCGGAATTATCTTGATAAATTCATGATTGTATATTTGGATGACATCTTAATTTTTTCCGATGATTGGGAGTCTCATGTGAAACAGGTCAGGATGGTATTTCAGATCCTTCGTGACAATGCTTTGTTTGTGAAGGGGTCTAAATGTCTCTTTGGAGTGCAGAAGGTTTCTTTTTTGGGCTTCATTTTTTCTCCCTCATCTATAGAGATGGATCCGGTTAAGGTTCAGGCCATTCATGATTGGATTCAGCCCACATCCGTGAAGAGCCTTCTGAAATTTTTGGGCTTTGCTAATTTTTACCGCCGTTTCATTGCTAACTTCTCCAGTGTGGTTAAACCCCTGACCGATTTGACGAAGAAAGGCACTGATGTGACGAATTGGTCCTCTGTGGCTGTCTCTGCCTTTCAGGAGCTTAAACGCCGATTTACTTCTGCTCCGGTGTTGCGTCAGCCAGATGTTTCTCTTCCGTTTCAGGTTGAGGTTGACGCTTCTGAGATTGGGGCAGGGGCCGTTTTGTCTCAGAGGAATTCTGATGGTTCCTTGATGAAACAATGTGCCTTCTTTTCCCATAAGTTTTCGCCTGCTGAACGCAATCATGATGTCGGCAATCGGGAGTTGTTGGCTATGAAGTGGGCGTTTGAGGAATGGCGACATTGGCTTGAGGGAGCCAAGCACCGTATTGTGGTATTGACCGATCATAAAAATCTGATTTACCTCGAATCTGCCAAACGGCTGAATCCTAGACAGGCTCGATGGTCCCTGTTTTTCTCCCGTTTTGATTTCGTGGTTTCGTATCTTCCGGGTTCTAAGAATATTAAGGCTGATGCCCTCTCCAGGAGTTTTTTGCCTGATTCTCCTGAGGTACTTGAGCCGGTCGGCATTCTGAAAGAAGGGGTGGTCCTTTCTGCCATTTCCCCTGATTTGCGACGGGTTCTGCAGGAATTTCAGGCTGACAAACCTGACCACTGTCCAGTGGGGAAACTGTTTGTTCCTGATAGATGGACTAGTAGAGTGATTTCTGAGGTTCATTGTTCTGTGTTGGCTGGCCATCCTGGTATTTTTGGTACCAGAGATTTGGTTGGTAGGTCCTTTTGGTGGCCTTCTTTGTCGCGTGATGTGCGTTCTTTTGTGCAGTCCTGTGGGACTTGTGCGCGGGCCAAGCCTTGTTGTTCCCGTGCTAGTAGGTTGCTTTTGCCTTTGCCGGTCACTGAGAGGCCCTGGACGCATATTTCTATGGATTTTATTTCAGATCTTCCGGTTTCCCAGAGGATGTCGGTTATCTGGGTGGTTTGTGACAGGTTTTCTAAGATGGTTCATTTGGTGCCTTTGCCTAAATTGCCTTCCTCTTCTGATTTGGTTCCGTTGTTTTTTCAGCATGTGGTTCGTTTGCATGGTATTCCGGAGAATATTGTGTCTGACAGAGGTTCCCAGTTTGTTTCTAGGTTTTGGCGGGGCTTTTGTGCTAGGCTGGGCATTGATTTGTCTTTTTCTTCCGCATTTCATCCTCAGACAAATGGCCAGACCGAGCGAACTAATCAGACTTTGGAAACTTATTTGAGATGCTTTGTGTCTGCTGATCAGGATGATTGGGTGGCTTTCTTGCCATTGGCCGAGTTTGCCCTTAATAATCGGGCTAGTTCGGCTACCTTGGTTTCGCCCTTCTTTTGTAATTTTGGTTTTCATCCTCGTTTTTCTTCGGGGCAGGTTGAGCCTTCGGATTGTCCTGGTGTGGATTCTGTGGTTGCAGGTTGCAGCAGATTTGGGCTCATGTGGTGGACAATTTGGTGTTGTCTCAGGAGGAGGCTCAGCGTTTTGCTAACCGTCGTCGGTGTGTTGGTTCCCGGCTTCGGGTTGGGGATTTAGTCTGGTTGTCTTCCCGACATGTTCCTATGAAGGTTTCTTCCCCTAAGTTTAAGCCTCGGTTTATTGGTCCTTATAGGATTTCTGAGATTATCAATCCGGTGTCTTTTCGTTTGGCCCTTCCGGCCTCTTTTGCCATCCATAATGTTTTCCATAGATCTTTATTGCGGAAATATGTGGTGCCTGTTGTTCCCTCTGTTGATCCTCCTGCTCCTGTGTTGGTTGATGGGGAGTTGGAGTATGTGGTTGAGAAGATTTTGGATTCTCGCTTTTCGAGGCGGAGGCTTCAGTACCTTGTCAAATGGAAGGGTTATGGCCAGTAGGATAATTCTTGGGTTTTTGCCTCTGATGTCCATGCTGCTGATTTGGTCCGTGCCTTTCATCTGGCTCGTCCTGATCGGCCTGGGGGCTCTGGTGAGGGTTCGGTGACCCCTCTTCAAGGGGGGGTACTGTTGTGAATTCTGCTCTTGGGCTCCCTCCGGTGGTTGTTGGTGGTAGTGCAGTTGTCTTGGGGTTGTAATCCGGGCAGGTGTTTCTGCTGATTGCAGCTCTATTAGGTATTTAGGTGAGCAGGATCCATGAGTCTGTGCCAGTTGTCCATTGTACTTGGAGGGATTGCATCTCTCTCTGGCTCCTCATGCCCTGCTGCAAATTCAGCTAAGATAAGTGTCTGGTTTTTTGTCTCTGTGCACACATGCAGTGTGCTTTGTAATTCAGTGCAATTCATTGTGTTTTTGTCCAGCTTAGACTTTGTTTGGATTTTTAAGTCATGCTGGATTCTCAGGAGATGCAGATATACTTTCTATGTCTTTAGTTAGATGTGGAATATTTGAATTATCTGCTGTGGATGTTTTTTAGGATTTTAATACTCACCGCTTAGAATTCTGTCCTATCCTTTTCTACTTAGCTAGAAGTGCCTCTTTTGCTAAATCCTGTTTTTCTGCCTGCGTGTGTCTTTCCTCTTATACTCACAGTCAATATTTGTGGGGGGCTGCCTATCCTTTGGAGTTCTGCTCTGAGGCAAGATAGAATTCCCATTTTCATCTATAGGGGTATTTAGTCCTCCGGCTGTGTCGAGATGTCTAGGACGTGTTAGGTACATCCCACGGCTACTTCTAGTTGCGGTGTTAGATTAGGGTTTGCGGTCAGTACAGGTACCACCTACTCCTGAGAAAGTCTCTCATGCGGCTCCAAGGTCACCAGATCATAACAGTGGTGGCTGCTGCACACAATGTTGGTTGTTGGTCGTAAACAGATCAAGCAACTGACAAAATCTATGGATGGAGGCTGCTGAGTGTCATCATAAAGAAAGGGGGCTATATTGGCCACTAATTTTTTGGGGGGTTCTGATTTTGCATGTCAGAAATGTTTATTTCTAAATTTTGTGCAGTTATATTGGTTTACCTGGTGAAAATAATTAAGTGAGATGGGAATATATTTGGTTTTTATTAAGCTGCCTAATAATTCTGCACAGGAATAGTTACCTGCACACACAGATATCCTCCTAAGATAGCCAAATCTAAAAAAAACCTCACTCCAACTTCCAAAAATATTAAGCTTTGATATTTATGAGTCTTTTGGGTTGATTGAGAACATAGTTGTTGATCAATAATAAAAATAATTCTCTAAAATACAACTTGCCTAATAATTCTGCACACAGTGTATAATAGTTAATAGCGTTCTGACAGCATGCAGCACCTGCACTGAGAAGCCCTCTGCAGGGAGGAAATAAACTTTATTCCTCCCGGCAACCTCACTCTTCCAGTCATAGGGGTTGTGTCAGCACGGTATCAGTCACAGCTCTGTGAATAGAGAGTGGCGGCTGTAACCTCACCCCTCAGCATTAACCCACAATGCCCTGTCCTCACCTTCACTTCAGCCCCCTCAATACCCCATCCTCTCTTATTCACCCCCAGTGCCCTGTCACCTCTCCCCTACTTTAGCCCCCACAATAACCCCCATCCTCTTACATTCACCCCCAGTGCCCTGTTCCCCTCCCCTACTTCAGCCCCAACAATACCCCATCCTCTCTCATTCACCCCCAATGCGGTCGTCCCTCCCCCACTTCAGCCCCCACAATAACTCCCATCCTCTCTCATTCACCCCCAGTGACCTGTTCCCCTCCCCCACTTCAGCTCTCGCAATACCCCATCCTTTCACCCCACAGTGACCATGACATGCCTAAACGGAATGACTCTAATCAATTCCATCCCCACTTACCGATGAAGTTTGCAGGCAGTGAGGTAGGACGAGGAAGCGTAGAGTTTAATGCAAGGCGGGCACTAGGACCCAGAGTGCCTAAGCCAATGATAGCGTCACTGCACAGCTAGAAACTAACTGCAGCTCTGCCGGCCCAGTCAGGAAGAGGCTCCTTGGGCGAGATAACATTGCACAGACTGAGGCTGCCGTCACACTAGCAGTATTTGGTCAGTATTTTACACCAGTATTTGTAAGCCAAAACCAGGAGTGGAAGAAATAGAGGGAAAGTATAATAGAAACATATGCTCCATTTCCGGATTTATCACCCACTCCTTGTTTTGGCTACAAATACTGATGTAAAATACTGACCAAATACTGATAGTGTGACGGCAGCCTGAGGCTCTGCGAGCTGCCACTGTGCACAGTCTGTCAGAGAGGGGAGCCGGTATTTTGCTGCTCTCTCCCTGACACCTCAGATGCGGACAAATGACAAAAGTGGTGGCCGTGGCTCCCTATGGGCCCATTCATGTGACAGGGCCTGGGGCAACGGCCCCCTCTGCCCCCCACTGCGACGGGCCGAGTACGACGCTAGTGTGAAAGAAGCCTTAGATTCTGACATGGAATTGAGGCTTCGGAGCTTTAAGAACCTGCTCCTTTAGATGTAATGCTTGTAAGTTGTTATAGAGAGGTTCAGTCTTTTGTAGTTTTATGCAGAAGATTTTACATTGCAAGAGGATTTCACCGACCTGGGAGTCCTGGAGTAATTTCTAAGCTTATCAGGCCTACCAGAGGGTCTTGGAGAGAGGGAGCCCCCACATGTGCTCTGTTCCCAGAGACAGCTTGTCTCAGACTGGTTTTCCTTTTCCCAGCTCTGGTCTAGACGGGGCAGAAACTAGAACAGCCCCTCCTCTTGAAACCTCAGTTCTCATGTCAAACCTTTACATTTTATATATTTCACCAGCAGATGGTGCTGGAACACAAACAATTGAGAAAATACCCGGAAAACTATATGGATCAAATGAAAGCACATGTCTTAGGCTATGTGCACACGTTGCAGATTTCCAGCTGATCCGCAGCGCTTTTTTCCACGCAGAAACGCTGCAGATCCGCAAGTGATTCATAGTACAATGTAAATCAATGGGGGGAAAAAATGCTGTGCTAATGGTGCAGAAAATTCCGCACGGAATCCGCAGCGGATTAAAAAAAGGACCATGTCAATTCTTTTTGCGGATCTACAGCATTTCTGCACCCATTGACTTCCATTGATTCAGTCAAATCTGCAGCAAAACCGCAGGATCTGCGGTTTTGCTTTTTTTGCTGCGGAGTTGGGAGCGAGAAACACTGCAGATCAGGAGGGGGAAGAGTGTGTGGGCAGAGACTGTGTGTGTGTGGGTGTTTGTGTGTGCGGGGCTGTGTGTATCTGTGTGCGGGGGTATGCGGAGCTGTGCGGGCATCTGCGGGGCTGTGTGTGCGTCTGTGTGTGGGGCTGTGTGTGTCTGCATGGGTGTGTGAGGGGCTGTGTGTGTCTGTGTGCGGGGCTGTGTGTGTGCGGGTCTGTATGTAGGCAGGCATCGTCCGATGGGACTACTAGTCCCATCCCGCTATGCCTGCTACAGTGACAGGTAGCCGGATGTATCTATCTATCTATCTATCTATCTATCTATCTATATCTATTTATATCTATCTATAGATGTAGCTATAGATATATATATGTCTAATTCCTTTATCTATCTATTTATGTATCTCATTCCTTCTATCTATCTATCTATCTATCTATCTATCTATCTATCTATCTATCTATCTATCTATCTCATTCCTTCTATCTCTCTCATTCCTTCTATCTCATTCCTTCTATCTATCTCATTCCTTCTATCTATCTATCTCATTCTATCTATCTATCTATCTATCTATCTATCTATCTCATTCTGTCTATCTATCTCATTCCTTCTATCTATCTATCTCATTCCTTCTATCTATCTATCTATCTATCTATCTATCTCATTCCTTCTATCTATCTATCTATCTCATTCCTTCTATCTATCTATCTATCTATCTATCTATCTATCTATCTATCTCATTCCGTCTATCTATCTATCTATCTCATTCCATCTATCTATCTATCTATCTATCTATCTATCTATCTATCTATCTATCTATCTCATTCCTTCTATCTGTCTATCTATCTCATTCCATCTATCTATCTATCTCATTCCTTCTATCTATCTATCTCATTCCTTCTATCTATCTATCTATCTATCTATCTATCTATCTATGTGTAATGGAGTGTGGGTGGTTGGACGAATGTTAAAGAGGAGGTTGGACCAGAAATGACATCACAAATTTTTATTTTTTTGTTCAATAATAGATGTTTATTTAGCTTTCTAAACACATACAAATCTGCATGAAAAAAAAATCAAAAACGCTGCGTTTTCTGGCAAGAGAGGGAAGAATCTGCACAGAAAATTCCACAGGCAAATCAGCAACGTGTGCACATACCCTTAATAACAGTAAAAGGGGTAGCTAAAATGTGAGCTATAGTGTACAGGATTACTCATGGTCCAGGGGTATTTAAAGGGACAGTCATAACTTGGACCAGGTCACTACGTGAGGAGACTGAGCACGTCCACCACTGACCAAGACACAGAAGTACAAGGAGGTCAGTGCTCAGAGACACGGCCGAGGTGAGGAGGCTGAGGCCCAACCACCACTGAGCAATCAAAAAAAGGTTTATCAATAACATTTCAGTTCATATACGGACCTTCATCAGATATTATAACACAAAGTATTCATCATATAATCAATAAACATGTATTTAAACAAGAAAAAGATTGATACAGCAGAAATATGTACATAAGAAGGCTGTGACTCAGGTAACACTTCCTGGCAGTAGCGGAGATAAAAAAATACTTTAATAAATAATTTATTTAATGAGGTGAATGTCACAGTCTAAAACAAACCTGAGAAACTAAGCAACATAATATGGTGATATGCTCAGGATAATCCAGGTAGCTACTCCTGGTCATTTTTAATATGGAACCTAAATGAGAGAGAATCGAGAAAACAAGTGAACATCCAGGTAATAGAAATTATACATAAATGGATAAAAACATGAACATAATGGCACAAGTCTTATATTACTTTATTAAACCAGAACTGATAGAGGTGAAGCATTATTGGGGAATACATTGTAGGCATCGAAGGCTTGACAAAGCCTCCGTGGAGTTGAAACTTTGCCATTGCACAAATGGATGGATTCCAAGTTTATATGCACGTTTGCTACCTTTTTTTGGCTTTTCTATGGTATGGATATCGGGCCGTAACCGGTGGGCTGACAGTTTAATTTTTGATCAGAATGTCATCAGAGTTTAAGTTTTTTATGGATGAGAAGAAAAAAAAACTGATTCTCAAATCTTTTCTTATCAGTCGGTGAAAAACTGACAGTACACAGATGGCATCCGAGTGCTGTCTAATATCATGGACCCATAAATTCGCATTGTCAAAGTTTCCGAGCTTCGGTGGTGACCACAAAAAGTAGGCGGACATGTGAACTACCCCATAGACTATAATGGGTACGAGCTCCATCCATGAAAAACACAGAGAGAACTCGTACGAGAAAATCTGACGTCTGAACGGGTCTTTAGACAAAGTATTTCTTGCATTTCATCCTCAGCATAAACGGACGTTATACGCGTAGCTCCTTTCGACTGACGCTGCGGATATATTTCGTAACGTGTCGATGACATTTCTTGAAATCTCCCGTAATGTAAAAGGCAGTGAATTTTCTCCGCGCAAACACACGGCTTTCGCACAGCTTTACGAACACGGTGATACCAATTATGAGTAATTTTTTTCTTTTTCATTCACAATTAAGCACGACAACCATGGTGACAAGCACGGGGCCGGACTGGGAACCAGATTTTTGGTGGGTTTCCATGGCAACATGGATAGTGCATTGACTATGCCAGCTTTGTAATAGGGTTAGGACTGGGCTAAAGGACCTGCCGTGACATCACTGTCACATGACCACAATCCGCAAGGTCCTGAAAGGAGGACTCTGAAAGCCACAAGTGACCACAAGGCAGGTAAGAATGGAGGCCGAGGGCTTAGCTCGGCTCCCACCGTCACATGTGCCCCCACCGGTCTGAGAGGGAAGGGGGAACGTGCTGCTCTCTGTGGGGAAGGGACTGAATGCTGCAGCCGGAGGGGGAAGGAGCACAATGCAGCTGCTGCTGTAATGGAGGGAGGGAAGGGGGGAGGTGATGCTGCTGCCAGTGGTGCTGTGGGAGAGCACAGGCCGGGCCACAGTCACAGCCCCGCGTTCCCTCGTGCGGTTTGTACCGGACTCTCCACTCAGGCCTCATTTATCAGAACCGACTTATAGTAAAACTGTCTTTGTTGCCCATAGCGACCAATCAGAACTCAGCCTTCAGCTTAACAAAGCAACCAATGAGAGCTCAGCCTTCAGCTTAACAAAGCAACCAATGAGAGAGCAGCTTTCATTTTACCTCAGCAGTGTAAGATATGACTGAGGTGATTTCTCTCTGGACGACTTGAGTCCAATATGGTGAATAGGGACGATGTCCTCTCCCCTCTGTATCAGTCTGTCATTGTTTACTGTAAATGATATCTATAACTCTGTATGTAACCCCTTCTCATGTACAGCAACATGGAATTAATGGTGCTATATAAATAATAATAATAATAGCCGATGTGCACACAGGATCATTCACAGAAGCACACCTCTGCTCTGCGGGGCAATTTCCAATATTTTATTTTTACACCTATTGTTAGTAAAGATGAGCGAATCTGCCCAAATTCAACTTCAGCAGATTCTCTTAAATTCATCCAGGAAAACGAATTGGCCCCAAATTTATTCAATGTGAACCGAGTCCGATTTTCGTGTACAAGTGCTATATATACATGGATTTTCACGGAGGGCACTTGTACCTATGGAAATCTATGGAGCCGTTCACATGATTTTTCACGGACCGAGCGGTCTTTTAAAAATTGTGAAGACCTGTCTTATTTTAATCTGAGTGTCGGATAAAAATCAACTAGGCATGTCTCCGGCTCTGTGGGAAAAAAAAAATCGGACCGCACTCTAGTGCCATCCAATTTTCACAGTCTGACAGAAACCAGACTGTTTTGCTTGTTTCTTCACTTATGAGAAGAATTGATGACGCTAGGACCACACTCCGAGAAAAATGGACCAATTATTTTGATCATACGTGACATCAGAGCACGAGAAAAACTGATTACACTCAGACCAAACTCTGATCAAAGTCCGATGAAGATAATTGGTCCCTTTTTCTCGTACGTATTATCAGATGATTATAAACTTAGGGAAAAAACGTAATTCGCGTGTTTTCCCGGGCCGGCACTTACCGTTCCCTCCAGTCTGCTCATCTCTTCATCTTTGGTGCTGGTTAGGCCTCGTGACGTCGTAGGTAGACGCACATCATGACCAAGAGAGGTCTAGACAATGCTTCACACGATGTTACGTAGCCTAGTTAGTGCCGGCAGTGGCATAAATGCTGGAAAAGAAAACCTAACTGAAGGTAATGATGGTCGATGAGAGGGGGGAGTACAATTTATTTTATTTATGCCCCTTCCCATCCTTTACAATCAGGCAAATTGGTGAATCCAGCAAAAGTAATCACTAAAATATCATAATTTTGGTGTGTGAAATTTGGGACAAACTCGATTAATGTTGAATTGATTCAACAATATGTAATTTAAGGGGTGGTCCACTACTTGAACAACACCTTATTTCTTAAAGTCTATTATATATATATATATATATATACACTCACTGGCCACTTTATTAGGTACACCTGTCCAACTTCTTGTTAACACTTAATTTCTAATCAGCCAATCACATGGCGGCAACTCAGTGCATTTAGGCATGTAGACATGGTCAAGACAATCTCCTGCAGTTCAAACCGAGCATCAGTATGGGGAAGAAAGGTGATTTGAGTGCCTTTGAACGTGGCATGGTTGTTGGTGCCAGAAGGGCTGGTCTGAGTATTTCAGAAACTGCTGATCTACTGGGATTTTCACGCACAACCATCTCTAGGGTTTACAGAGAATGGTCCGAAAAAGAAAAAAAATCCAGTGAGCGGCAGTTCTGTGGGCGGAAATGCCTTGTTGATGCCAGAGGTCAGAGGAGAATGGGCAGACTGGTTCGAGCTGATAGAAAGGCAACAGTGACTCAAATCGCCACCCGTTACAACCAAGGTAGGCCTAAGAGCATCTCTGAACGCACAGTGCGTCGAACTTTGAGGCAGATGGGCTACAGCAGCAGAAGACCACACCGGGTACCACTCCTTTCAGCTAAGAACAGGAAACTGAGGCTACAATTTGCACAAGCTCATCGAAATTGGACAGTAGAAGATTGGAAAAACGTTGCTTGGTCTGATGAGTCTCGATTTCTGCTGCGACATTCGGATGGTAGGGTCAGAATTTGGCGTAAACAACATGAAATCTTTGGGATGTGGTGGAACGGGAGATTCGCATCAGGGATGTGCAGCCGACAAATCTGCGGCAACTGTGTGATGCCATCATGTCAATATGGACCAAAATCTCTGAGGAATGCTTCCAGCACCTTGTTGAATCTATGCCACGAAGAATTGAGGCAGTTCTGAAGGCAAAAGGGGTCCAACCCGTTACTAGCATGGTGTACCTAATAAAGTGGCCAGTGAGTGTATATATATATATATTCTTCCGTGTAGCTTCACAGCTTATCGTGAGACAGAGCCCGGATAAACTGCATCAGACCTTGCAACTGTGTGAACATAATGTGTTTTCTGGGCCCCTGGATCTTTTTAATTCACAAAGAGCAAGTAGCGATCTTGGAAATGTTGAGGAACATGGACACAGCATTTAAGAGCCTTTATTTTTTATTTGGGAGGGGGGGGGGGCAGTTTTCAACCTTTGGGTATCTTCATTTCTTATAAGCAAGCAGAGTGTTGGAGATCGGCCTCGGCAATTTTTGTGCACATGTTGTGGATTTTTCCGCAAAAAAAGCATGCGGGAAAATACGCAGCATGTTCATTAATTTTGCGGATTTTTGCCGATTTCCCACTATGTTTATTGAATTGTGAAGCTCTGGAAAAAAACACAAAAAATCTGCACAATAAACAGCGACAAAAGCGCGAGTAAAACGCATGCGGATTTTATGCGGAAAATGTCCGGTTTTGCTCAGGAAATTTCCGCATAAAATCCTGACGTGTGCACATAGCCTAAAGCTTTATAAATTTGTTTTTGACATGATAATATTGACCCATGGAATAAAGCTTACTGTACAGTAAAGCCAAAACAGAAAACACCAAATATTGCAAAATTTCATTATTTTTAGAACATTCTATCCCCCTCAAAAATACATTAAAAAAACAAACAAACAAACAAATAATAGATGGACCTCAGATTCATGCCATTTAAAATTGCAACTTATCAGGCAAAGAAAGAGCTGAGTGGGGCAGTCATGAAGTGCAGGCCGGTGGGATAACTTTCTAGATGTACTTTTTTGTGTGTGTTATTTCCCCCCCACACTGCACTGTTAGCTGAGGGAGTGACATTACCATCTGAATGAATAAATTTCTGTAGCTGCCATTGGGAGGTTAAAGTCAGGCTGAGGAGCTCTTACTATTGCTTTTGAGACAATCTCTGGGAATTTGGTAGAATATACACCACAAGTCACAGCTTTATTTACACATTGCGGTGAGAGATTTTTATTTTGCTTATTTTTACATTTTTTCATTCTTGAGTTTGTCTCACTAGCAACATGTTTAAGGAATTTTTTTAGCAGTAGAGAAGGACAATATCAGATTGTATGGGCTGAGCTGTGGTGAGAAGCCTTTTGTTCTCAAAATGGTGTCACGCTGTGATGGTCTTCAGTAAAGAAGGAGGGCCTCAAACTGTCCCTGGAACTGTGACCCTAACTATCCCTGTCCCAGGAGTACTCTTGAAGGTAGAGGGGCCGAGTGTCCGACCTTACTATGATAATGTTAGACCCTGATCTGTTCCCTACCCATCCCAATGGGCATGGGACAAAAATGTAAAGTAAAAATTACACAAAGACAAAAGGGATAACAAAAAAGCTCTATCATACAAAAGCACTAACCAACAATAGGGATGAGGATAGAGACAGGGAGGGATAAACTAAATGGGAACAGGGTCAATGAGATAGACATGCAATACAGCAAACTACAGAACACTTCTTCAAGAACTCTACTCTAACCACCTAGCTTTAGCACACAGCACAGGAAGATGAATCTTTGTCTGGGACAAGAAGGTCTGACCAGTTTTTATAGGAAGAGGTAATGACCAAATCAGAAGCAGCTCAAATGGAGCTGCAAGTTTCTGACAAGCATAGAAAGGGTTGTTAACCTCTTCAACACCAGAGGAATCTAAATCCATAGACACAAGTCACACCATCTCTAAAGAAGACCTGCGATACATTATATGGATAATAAAGAACACAATAGGCTTCTCATTTCCTGCAGTGCAGCCTGTTCAACGTGATATCATCCTCCTCTACTATTATTCATATGTACGATGTATTTGTTCTCCAGCCAGCAGCAGCACTTACACGTTCCTACAGGGGTTGTGCCTACACACAACACCACCAGGTGAGCGCATACCCCCGCCTTTCACGAACCTTACCAGGCATTACTGCATTATGTGTGTGCACTGTTGACCCCTAAACAGTTCTTTTAACCCCTTCACGACATGCCCCGTACTAGTACGGCGCATATCGTGTCTCCCCCTTTGATGTGGGCTCCGGAGGTGAGCCCACATCAAAGTCGCGACATGTCAGCTGTTTTGAACAGCTGACATGTGCGCGCAATAGCGGCAGGTAGAATCGCGATCCACCAGCCGCTATTTACCAGTTAAATGCCGCTGTCAAATGCTGACAGCGGCATTTCACTACCGCTTCCGGCCGTGCGGCCGGAAATGTGCGTCACATGATCGGGGGTCAGCGATGCATCAGGATAGCAACCATTGATGGCCTTGAGACCTATATGGTTACTGATGTCGGCTTGCTGTGAGCGCCACCCTGTGGTCTGCGCTCATAGCAAGCCTGCAATTCAGCTACATAGGAGTAGTGTTGAGCATTCCGATACCGCAAGTATCGGGTATAGGCCGATACTTGCAGTATCGGAATTCCGATAACGAGTTCCGATACTTTTGTGGTATCGGGAATTGGTATCGGGATCCATATTAATGTAAAAAATAAAGAATTAAAATAATAAATATGGATATACTCACCCTCTGACGCGCCCTTGTTCTAACCGCTGTTAACCGCGGGGGGCGCACAGGGGGTGGGGGGGCGGCGGACACATAGATCTTTATTTTAAACACTATTATTCATATCTTCTCTGCAGCAAACGCTGCTGCAGGGAACATATGAATCGCGGATTCAGCACCAGTGGGGGGGACAGCGCTTACTGTAGCGCTGTCCCCTGCACGCACACGGACTGCAAACAGAGAACGTCCGTGTGCGGTCCGTGTTTTACACGGACCCATTGACTCTATTGGGTCCGTGTAATCCGTGCGCCCCCACGAACACTGACATGTCTCCGTGTTTGTAACACGGAGACACGGTCCGCAAAAAATTGATTTTTATGGGAGTACGTGTGTCAGTGGCTCCTGTACGTGAGGAAACTGACATCACACGTACCGGAATCACTGATGTGTGAAACCGGCCTAACAGCGGTTAGAACCAGGGCACGTCAGAGGGTGAGTATATCCATATTTATTTTAATTCTTTATTTTTTACATGAATATGGATCCCAGGGCCTGAAGGAGAGTTTCCTCTCCTTCAGACCCTGGGAACCATCAAGGGATACCTTCCGATACTTGAGTCCCATTGACTTATATTGGTATCGGTATCGGCGATATCCGATATTTTTCGAGTATCGGCCGATACTATCCGATACCGATACTTTCAAGTATCGGAAGGTATCACTCAACACTACATAGGAGTGATCTAATGATCGCTCCCATGTAGTTGAGCCGATCCAGTTGTGCCAGCTTCTAGCCTCCCATGGAGACTATTGAAGCATGGCAAAAGTTTAAAAAAAAGTTTTAAAAAATATGAAAAAAATTAAAAAAATATAAACGTTTAAATCACCCCCCTTTCGCTCCATCTAAAATAAAACAATTAAAAAAAAAAATCAAATCTACACATATTTGGTATCGCCGCGTTCAGAATCGCCCGATCTATCAATAAAAAAAAGGATTAACCTGATCGCTAAACAGTGCAGTGAGAAAAAAATTTGAAACGCCAGAATTACGTTTATTTGGTCGCCGCGACATTGCATTAAAATGAAATAACGGGCGATCAAAAGAACGTATCTGTACAAAAATGGTATCATTAAAAACGTCAGCTCGGCACGCAAAAAATAAGCCCTCACCCTACCCCAGATCACGAAAAATGGAGACGCTACGAGTATTGGAAAATGGCGTGATTTTTTTTTTTAGCAAAGTTTTTAATTTTTTTTCACCACTTAGATAAAAAATAACCTAGACATATTTGGTGTATATGAACTCGTAATGACCTGGAGAATCATAATGGCAGGTCAGTTTTAGCATTTAGTGAACCTAGCAAAAAAGCCAAACAAAAAACAAGTGTGGGACTGCACTTTTTTTGCAATTTTACCGCACTTGGAATTTTTTTCCCGTTTTCTAGTACAAGACATGGTAAAACCAATGGTGTCGTTCAAAAGTACAACTTCTCCCGCAAAAAATAAGCCCTCACACGACCATATTGACGGAAAAATAAAAAAGTTATGGCTCTGGGAAGGAGGGGAGCGAAAAACGAAAACGCAAAACCGAAAAAGGGCCGCGATGGGAAGGGGTTAAGGAATTTTTTAGGAGATTGCATTCCTCTTTAATACTAGGAAAAACGTACTAATATAGTAAACATTTCATATGGATTTCATGCGGAGAGTCAATGGAAGCTGTCATGTGTGAGCACACCCCAACTACACTATTCAACAGCAGCAGATGACAGCTGCATCTAAGTGGTTAACGGCATCAGGCAGAGTGCAGCCCCAGTTTCCTGCAGTTAGACACAGAAACCTGCTATTTAAAGGAGTTGTCCACTATTTGGACAACCCCTTTTATTCCCCATATTTGGCCCTGTTAAAATAAAAAGGCTTATAGTAACCACTTATGCTTGTGCCTTTCCAGCGGTGTTGACACTCGCTCTCACGGGGCTCACGTAAGGCTGTTACATCACGTGAGCCCTGTGTCCAATCAGTGTGGGCTTCATAGTCCTCGCCTTCAGATATAAAAGTAATTAATAGTGATGAGGTGTTATCCGAGCATGCTCTTGTGCTAACCGAATTTGTTAGGAAATCAATGCATGTGTTGGGGCTGTCTAACAGCCACAAGACATGCAGCCGCGGGGACTTGAACTTATTGTTCGAGCACACCGAAGACATTCGGCTAGCACACGAGCATGCTCGAATAATACCTTATCCAAGCACATTTGCTCAACACTAGTAATTGAATGCACATGTGCGGACAGCTGCAGCGCTCCCTCTCTATTGATTGCTTATATGTCCGAAGGCGTGGACAGTGATGCCAGCTCTGATTGGGTGCAGGGGTCATGTGACGTAACAACCACACGTTGTTGAGTCCTGAGAGAAAGAGTACCGACACCGCTGGAATGGTGTCTGCACCGGAGGTGAGTATGTGTTTTTATTTTATGAGTAAAAGATAAATTTCATTACGACGAAGCACTGAAGTCTGATGAAATAGTCATAGTTGAAGATGTTTTACGTTACCCTATCCTGCGCTTCCTTTGGTTTCTTAGTAAAAGTCTTGCTGACAGATTCCCTTTAAAATGGAGAGTAATTTTTTCTCCTGTTTCCACGTTCTTACTTTCCTTGTAATAATATAAATCAATAAAAATATTTGAAAGCAAAGCTAAAATGGAGAGCCGTGTGTATGGTTGCATGTCTTGGTTGACCTGACTTCGGTATATAAAATGGTGTTTACAGTGATTCTTATACAAAGAGTTCCTTGAGAATCTCTAGTATCTTTTAGGCTATGTGCCCACGGTCAGGATTGTTCGCAGAATTTTCCTGAATAAAACCGGACTCCTTTTGCAGGAAATCCGCACGCGTTTTTTCGCGTTTTTAATCGCATTTTTTGCTCAGATTTTTTGTTTTTTTCCAGAGCATCCCAATACAATAAAATCCGCAGATTTTCTGCAAAATTAATGAGCATGCTTCGGAATGCATTCTAATAATGGGATGCTTAATGTGTTTTTTAAGCATTTTTGCTGTGGTAAACCGCCGCAAAAACGCTAAAAAAAGTGAAAAAATCTTGAACGTGGGCACATAGCCTCACAGGTGCTAAACAGGATTGTGAGCAGTATGCAGGCTTGGACTGGCCCACCAGAGAACAGGAGAATCCTCTGGTGGGTCAATGTGCAAGAGTAGGCCTCCACCCTCTTATATGAGCAGTACTTGGCACAATATACTTGAGTCACTGTATACAGACAAAGACGGCATCTTATTCATTTAACAATCTACCCCGTTCATTGTAATATAAATTTGTGATAGAGGATAATGTTACATTTGCAAAAAGTTGAGAACTGGGGCCCTGGAGTTGGTTACTGGTGGGCCCTTGGCACCCCAGTCTGACACTGGCAGTATGTCTGTACCCTGCATTTACAATGTATGGATGATGGGCGCTGCGCAGGGGCGTAACTACCGCGGTTGCAGCGGTCGCCATTGCGACCGGGCCCCGCAGGTCAGGGGCCCGGGGCCGGCAGGTCAGAGCAGGGCCGTACTGGCCATCGGGCACTTCTGGCAAATGCCAGAAGAGCCGGTGCCAGTAGTGGGCCGCTGCACTGTTCCTCCCCCTCCCCCCGCCAGTGCCGCCGCCGCATTTAACTATACCGGCGTCTATGACACCGGTACAGTTCAATGCAATTATGGAGGAGAGAGCGTCACCTGACGCTCCCTCTCCCATCATTCCCCGCTCTGCCTCTGACAGTATACTGCGGGTGCGCGATGACGTCATATCATCGCGCACCTGCTGCTTTTCTTTTTAACTGGACTGTGAGGCCATTATCGGGGGGGGGGGGAGATGAGATGCGGGCTGTGCTCTATATACCACTGTGCGGGCTGTGCTGTATATATCCCTGTGCAGGCTGTGCTGGATATACCACTGTGCGGGCTGTGCTGTATATATCCCTGTGCGGGCTGTGCTGTGTATACCACTGTGCGGGCTCTGCTGTATATACCACTGTGCGGGCTGTGCTCTATATACCCCTGTGCGGGCTGTGCTGTATATATCCCTGTGCGGGCTGTGCTGTATATATCCCTGTGCGGGCTGTGCTGTATATATCCCTGTGCGGGCTGTGCTGTATATACCCCTGTGCGGGCTGTGCTGTATATACCCCTGTGCGGGCTGTTGTTGTGAATTCCGTTCTCGAACTCCCTCCTGTGGTCATGAATGGTACTTCGGCGAGTTCTGTCCGTGGACTCCCTCTGGTGGCTGTGAGTGGAGCTGCTGGTTCTGAGACTCCTTCCTCAGCTGCCCTCGTTTATGGCTAGGCTGGCTTCTCTATTTAACTCCACTCAGATCGTTACTTCATGCCAGCTGTCAATGTCTTAGTACTGGTTCAGATCTCTCCTGGATCTTTCTGATGACCTGTCTACTCCAGCAGAAGCTAAGTCCCTGCTAGTTAATTTGTTGTTCATTGTTTTCTTGTCCAGCTTGCTATCATGATATTGCCTTGCTAGCTGGAAGCTCTGGGATGCAGAGTGGCACCTCCGCACCGTGAGTCGGTGGGGGGTCTTTTTGCACACTCTGCGTGGTATTTTTTAGATTTTTGTGCTGACCGCAAAGATACCTTTTCTATCCTCTGTCTGTTTAGTGAAGTCTGGCCTCCTTTGCTGAAACCTGTTTCATTCCTGTCTGTGTTTGTGACTTCCATCTTAACTCACAGTCAATATTTGTGGGGGGCTGCCTTTGCCTTTGGGGAATTTCTCTGAGGCAATGTAAGGCTTTATTTCCTATCTTTAGGGGTAGTTAGCTCTTAGGCTGTGAAGAGGCGCCTAGGCAGAGTTAGGTACGCTCCACGGCTATTTCTAGTGTATGTGATAGGATTAGGGTTTGCGGTCAGCAGAGCTCCCACTTCCCAGAGCTTGTCCTGTTCTTCAGCTTAACCATCAGGTCATTCCGGGTGCTCCTAACCACCAGGTCCATAACAGGCTGTGCTGTATATATCCCTGTGCGGGCTCTGCTGTATATACCCCTGTGCGGGCTGTGCTGTATATACCCCTGTGCGGGCTGTGCTGTCTATACCACTGTGCGGGCTGTGCTGTATATACCCCTGTGCGGGCTGTGCTGTATATACCCCTGTGCGGGCTGTGCTGTATATACCCCTGTGCGGGCTGTGCTGTATATACCCCTGTGCGGGCTGTGCTGTATATACCCCTGTGCGGGCTGTGCTGTATATACTCCTGTGCGGGCTGTGCTGTATATACCCCTGTGCGGGCTGTGCTGTATATACTCCTGTGCGGGCTGTGCTGTATATACCCCTGTGCGGGCTGTGCTGTATATACCCCTGTGCGGGCTGTGCTGTATATACCCCTGTGCGGGCTGTGCTGTATATACCCCTGTGCGGGCTGTGCTGTATATATCCCTGTGCGGGCTGTGCTGGATATACCACTGTGCGGGCTGTGCTGTATATATCCCTGTGCGGGCTGTGCTGGATATACCACTGTGCGGGCTGTGCTGTATATATCCCTGTGCGGGCTGTGCTGGATATACCACTGTGCGGACCCTGCTGTATATATCCCTGTGCGGGCTGTGCTGGATATACCACTGTGCGGGCTGTGCTGGATATACCACTGTGCGGGCTGTGCTGGCACCCAACACCATGTTGCAGTGCAGGAGATTCCTGCAACAGTCCGAGGCGTATCTAGGGGAAGGTGGGGGGGTGGTGCCATGGTGGTGGTGGTGGGGTGCCGGGGTGGGGGGGGCCCCATTTGGAAGTTCGCACCGGGGCCCATAACTTTGTAGTTACGCCACTGGCGCCGCGGTCTTGTAAAATATGGAATCTGTAGAAATTGTCTTCTAATTTAGAATTTCATAGACAGGAGGTAAATGGTGGAAAGGGGCCTCCTGGTGGACACTTCAGTATTGGAGACAACTACAGGTCCTTCTCAAAAAATTAGCATATAGTGTTAAATTTCATTATTTACCATAATGTAATGATTACAATTAAACTTTCATATATTATAGATTCATTATCCACCAACTGAAATTTGTCAGGTCTTTTATTGTTTTAATACTGATGATTTTGGCCTACAACTCCTGATAACCCAAAAAACCTGTCTCAATAAATTAGCATATTTCAACCGTCCAATCAAATAAAAGTGTTTTTTAATAACAAACAAAAAAACCATCAAATAATAATGTTCAGTTATGCACTCAATACTTGGTCGGGAATCCTTTGGCAGAAATGACTGCTTCAATGCGGCGTGGCATGGAGGCAATCAGCCTGTGACACTGCTGAGATGTTATGGAGGCCCAGGATGCTTCAATAGCGGCCTTAAGCTCATCCAGAGTGTTGGGTCTTGCGTCTCTCAACTTTCTCTTCACAATATCCCACAGATTCTCTATGGGGTTCAGGTCAGGAGAGTTGGCAGGCCAATTGAGCACAGTAATACCATGGTCAGTAAACCATTTACCAGTGGTTTTGGCACTGTGAGCAGGTGCCAGGTCGTGCTGAAAAATGAAATCTTCATCTCCATAAAGCATTTGACCCTGCCCTTGATGAAACACAGTGGACCAACACCAGCAGCTGACATGGCACCCCACACCATCACTGACTGTGGGTACTTGACACTGGACTTCAGGCATTTTGGCATTTCCTTCTCCCCAGTCTTCCTCCAGACTCTGGCACCTTGATTTCCGAATGACATGCAAAATTTGCTTTCATCAGAAAAAAGTACTTGGGACCACTTAGCAACAGTCCAGTGCGGCTTCTCTGTAGCCCAGGTCAGGCGCTTCTGCCGCTGTTTATGGTTCAAAAGTGGCTTTACCTGGGGAATGCGGCACCTGTAGCCCATTTCCTGCACACGCCTGTGCACGGTGGCTCTGGATGTTTCCACACCAGACTCAGTCCACTGCTTCCTCAGGTTCCCCAAGGTCTGGAATCGGTCCTTCTCCACAATCTTCCTCAGGGTCCGGTCACCTCTTCTCGTTGTACAGCGTTTTCTGCCACATTGTTTCCTTCCAACAGACTTACCATTGAGGTGCCTTGATACAGCACTCTGGGAACAGCCTATTTGTTGAGAAATTTCTTTCTGGGTCTTACCCTCTTGCTTGAGGGTGTCAATGATGGCCTTCTTGACATCTGTCAGGTCGCTAGTCTTACCCATGATGGGGGTTTTGAGTAATGAACCAGGCAGGGAGTTTTTAAAAGCCTCAGGTGTCTTTTGCATGTGTTTAGAGTTAATTAGTTGATTCAGAAGATTAGGGTAATAGGTCGTTTAGAGAACCTTTTCTTGATATGCTAATTTATTGAGACAGGTTTTTTGGGTTATCAGGAGTTGTAGGCCAAAATCATCAGTATTAAAACAATAAAAGACCTGACAAATTTCAGTTGGTGGATAATGAATCTATAATATATGAAAGTTTAATTGTAATCATTACATTATGGTAAATAATGAAATTTAACACTATATGCTAATTTTTTGAGAAGGACCTGTACTTACTTTCTATGGAGAGATGGAACGTTATTTTGGTTAAGACTCATATGAGATGTTGAGTATCTCTAAATTCACTGTATTGCAGTGTCGCTAACGACTTCTATATATCATGATTTCATTAGCTGAAAATTGGACAAACCAGACAATTGAAATCTACTAACTTTCCATTATAATCTTCTCAGCACCCATCAGAGATGAACCAGTATATCTCGATCTTCGGTTTATCTACCTAGGCTATAGGGCATCTCCCCGATGATTTAGATCAAACTGTTCAGGCCTTGTTAGTTGTTCTATTTAATGCGGGAAACTGTAATATTCCTGCTGTGTGAATTTAACACCTAATGGAATCTATGATATGATGAATTGCTCTGATTCTGAAAGCCAAAGGAGGGCCAACACGCTACTAGATGGGTGTCACTAATAAAGTGGCTATTCAGTGTATAAAAGACACCTCCATACTCATGTTGTGAGTAATCTTTTATCCTTCTGAGTCACCCAGCCAGGGCAGTGGGGTACTCGGTACTGGGTCCGGTCTGCAAGGGGGGATGTCACGGTGGCTGCAACTCGGTCCGTGGCCCTGGGGCTCAATGTTAAAGAGGAACGGTCTTTAAAGGGGAAAATGTTTGAGTCTGTCGTGACGCCACCTGTGGTGTTTGGTCAGTAATGGGACTGACGCTGCGTTGAAGGGGTCCCCTGGGGGATGTTGTGGCAGCACAGGTGTTACACTTCCCACAGGTGAAGCGGGGTCCCCAGAGGTCCTATGGTGTGTGGCCAAGATGATGGTATGTGCTGATGAATAAATGGAGGAGACAAGTTGTAAGTCTTTACCTGGTTTACTGCAGTTGGCAGGCCACAGTCCAGGGTACTAGGCACGGGTGATGGTGGTCCGGCCGACTCAGAGGCAATGGAGGGTTCCCTTGTCCCAGTAGAGCCTTTCCATCTAGCGCTTGCTGTATGTGAAGTCCCTGCTGCCTGAAGCTTCCTGCAGAGTCCTCTCTTCCCCCTGTCCTAAGACAGGTACCTGTGCAGCGACCCAGAGTCCTGGTCGTTGCAGTATTGATGCTCTGCCGCTAAGGGGGGCTATGGTACGTCTGATGGCACTGAAGGAGTTCACCTGACCAGGTATCACAGACACCAATACATTTCATAGTCTGGCCTCCAGGGGGAGCAAAGGGCACTATGCATTAGGCCACTCCTCACAATCTGGTAAAACTGAGAGTTGGATAGAAAGTTAGGGAGAAGCTGACTGGGGATTGAACAGGCAACATCCTGTGGCAGAGGGTGTTGCGGGTGAGACTCAGGGGGGTATCTGCCAGAGGTGGGATCCTGGCAGGGACCTAGCGAACAAGAGAGAACGTTACGGGACCGCGCCTGCACTTCCTTGCGGCGGTACCCAAGAAAGGACAAGAAGCGAGGTGCATTGAGAAGAGTGAGAAACGAGATCAAAGCAACAAGTAGATAAGCCAGTAGGAGTAGTGCTGAAAGATCGAGCAACTTCCTACTGAGGCGCGTAGCCGGTGGCCAGAACGCCGAGGAAGTAATTGACTCCAAGTATTACTTCAAACAGAGGCAGGACAGTTGATTACAGGTTGGCTGTCTCACACATATCACCTATGAAGACATGGGGGGCAACTGTGGGAGAGGGGCGACTCTAGGGTCCCGGAAGAACTCCAGGCCTACTCGTCATACGGGTGTGTCCTAGCCAAATCATCTGGGGGACGAAGAAGAACATCAGGATCAGTTGTGAGGGAACATCAGAAACAGACACAACAGTTGTGGGGACTTTCCCGTGGTGCTCAGCAGGGGAAGACTGCAACATACAGGCACTAGTTGGTAGGCACCGATTTCTACCTGCAAAGGGAACTCTGGATGTGCCATTGGACCGGCCGGTCTCAGCGAGCTCGGTTAGCAGTGCTCTGGATTGAGGATCCTGAAGCCTTCAGTAAAGAGGTAAAGAGACTGCATCCCTGTGTCCTCGTTATTGATTGCGCCTTGCACCACATACCGAACTGTTATTTCTTTACTGGACGCCCCTTAGCAGGGTCACGGGCCGGGGTCCAGCCACCGTGATATCGACAGAGCCAGCAGAGAGAGAGAGACCCGGTACGGAGTACGCTGTGGCCCTGCGGCTGTGGGGGCGCTCCAACTGCATGACGGGCAGCTTGAGCCTTTTTACAGGGACTCTATCATGCCCCGGGCTCCTCAGGTGCTGCTGCGTCTCAGGTGTGGTGTGGCAATGGCAATGTCAGTTTGATCCTATGCCCTCCGGTTCTGCCAAGTGTCGTACAGTTCCACTAAGGCCTCGGGCTCCCGGTACCCGGCTTCTGTGCTATGGCTCTGAGGGTGCCCAGTCACAGTTCCCCTCTGAACCCTGTTCCTCTCCTTTGCTCCTTCCCTTCCGGCTACTCCACATCCAACCCTTTCAGGTTATCTGTCCTTTCGGAGGCTGCAGCTCCCTCGTGGCTGCCAGGCCTCTCACGTCTGCTCCATACGTCCTTCCACTTTAGTGTCTCTGAGCAACTCCCTAGCTCCTCCTCCAGGTCAGGATATATATAGCTCAGGGAAGCTCCCCTGAACCAGAGTCCTGAGCTCCCCCTCCTGGCCTGAATTCAGAATATGTTGCATGTGTGTGCCTTACCTGGTGAAGAGAACTTCATTGCCTCGGAGCATGACATTACCCTCCCCGAAGGAAAAGCAACATCACTGCCGCATCTGGTCACCTGGGGTGCTGCACTTCACTATTAGGGTGGTGTCACTAACATTCATGGAAAATGTTCTTTCAAATCTGATTTTACTTTCAGTCCTCCGTGTTTTTCAGCAGTTTTTTTTTTTTAGGTACGGGACACGCACAGCTTAAGTTTTATTTGAAAGACCATGCATTTTTCCACCAACGACTCGCCAATGATGGACAAGAACAGAAACCACACGGCGGCAGATATATTAGACCTCACCCTAGAGATAATCTACTTGATAACTGGAGAGGTGAGAGATCCACGTGGCATCACTATTAATAATAACAGAGGTCAATGACGTGAAAGGTGGAGGATTTATTAGAATGTATGTAGTGATCAGCATCTCGCCATACACAGGACTACACAGTAGTGAAAAAGTCGTCTCCCAACATGTCAGAAGGAGGGAACCAGACTGAGATCGACGTCACCGAGACGCCGCTTCCATCTCTGATACATGAGCAGAAGATTCTAGAACTTAACAACAAGATCAACGAGCTGCTGACTAGAGAGGTGAGGGCTGCCGGGAACGCTGGGACATCACACAACCCTAATTCCAAAAAAATGGGATGCTGTGTAAAATGTAAAGTAAACAAGAATGCATTGATTTGGAAATTTCTTATAGCCATATTTTATCCACGACTGAACATAGGACACAAAGCAGAAGGTTGACGTTGGACATTTTTCCACTTCATTTGATAAAAAATATACTCATTTAGGAATTGATGGCAACAGCACATCTCCAAAAAAGATGGGACTGGATTAAAAACTGACTGGAAAAGTAAGTGACAACAAAAAGAAAAATTTACCCTCCAGCGATTTTTCTTTTAAGTCACATGACTAACATGTGCAATCCCCTATAAAACCTTATATATTTTATTAAATACACTTAAAATGGACTCCCGTCCAGCGTATAACACAAAAAAACAGCACACTATAAGCAAATACTGATGTTACACCAGGAAATTACTAACTCACCCTATTAAGACACCTCATACGCCGTCTTACCGATCAGCTGAGGTTGACACTCTAAAACATTTGACAATGGCGCCCTCGCTCCTCAGGGGCTGTCCCCGGAATTCCTGGTATGCTCTAATTAAGGTATATAGAATACAAAAATAGTAAACACAATCCCAAATGGATTCAGATAGTCTCTACAGTGTGTGAATTAGAATTGATTAGATAAAAAAATATACTACATTACCCTATTTGGTGCCTCAAAATCTGACCTGTACCTAGCAGCAAAGGTTGGCACCAAAGTGGAATAATGCCCCTGCAAGGTAGAATTCAGATTTAGGTAGAGACTCAGTATCAGATGTACTAATAAGGCGAGTTAGTAATATCCTGGTATAACATCAGTATTTGTTTATTCTGTAGTGTGTTGTTTTTTGTTTGTTATATACTGGACGGAAGTCTATTTCAAGTGTATGTAATAAAATATATATGGTTTAAAAGGGATTTGCACATGTTAACCTATGTTTTTGAGACCTCTTTCCTTATCAGAAAATGAAATTGCTGTAAGTCACGACTGTCTATAAAAGGTGCTTGTTGGAGAGGCAGAGTCTTTTAAGCAAATATGGTCAGGTGTCACCAATCTGTGAACGACTGCATCTAAAAATTGTAAAACAATTTTAGAAAAAAGTTTAACATAATCCAATTTCAGAGAATGGAATCCACTGCACTCACCAGATATTAATTGTGTTTAATTTATTCACGAATAGCATTTACAGACGAATAGTATCCCAGAACAACCTACAGCTGAATCACGCATGAAAATGCTTTCTAAAGGCCTTGTGAGACCTGAGATCTATGGTTCTGCTTTGTATCACTGAGCCCACTGATAGTTCCCAACCCATCCAGAATTAAGGATCACTGCTTTTACCTTTTAAAGGGGTGCTTCCCTGAGTGGGATTTTTGCTTTTTGATAATGCTGGTGAACCTTTTCTTCCCATGTTACTAGTTCCTCAACGTAAAATTGTAAACACTTTAAATATCTCACTATCTACAGCACATAATATAATCATGGATTCAGAGATTCTGCAGAAATCCATGTGCACAAGGGACAAAACCAACTGTCAATATTGGAGCCCTCAGGCTGTACTGCAATAAAAACAGGCATAATTTGGTAGTTCAAGTCACTGTATGATGTCAGAAATACTTCCCAAATCATTGTTTTTGAACACAGTTCATCGGGCAATCCGCAAATGCAAGTTAAAGCTCTATCATGCAAAAAAGAAGCCGTATATCCACACAATCCAGAAACGCTGCCATCTTCTCAGGGCTAAAGTTAATTTATAATGGACTGAGAAAAAATCTAAAATTGTTCTGTGATTGGATGAATCAAAGCGTGAAATTCTTAATGGAAACTACAAACGCCGTGTTCTGTGGACTCAGGAGGAAAGGGACCATCCAGCTTGTTATCGAGGAGAGGGACCATCCAGCTTGTTATCGAGGAAAGGGACAAATCCAGCTTGTTATCGAGGAGAGGGACAAATCCAGCTTGTTATCGAGCAGAGGGACCATCCAGCTTGTTATCGAGGAGAGGGACAAATCCAGCTTGTTATCGACGAGAGGAACCATCCAGCTTGTTATCGACGAGAGGGACCATCCAGCTTGTTATCAGTGCACAGTTCTGAAGCCTGCATTTCTGATGCTTCTGGTGGTAGAT
Organism: Ranitomeya variabilis; assembly: GCF_051348905.1. Classification (NCBI taxonomy): domain Eukaryota; kingdom Metazoa; phylum Chordata; class Amphibia; order Anura; family Dendrobatidae; genus Ranitomeya; species Ranitomeya variabilis. The sequence goes on along the minus strand of NC_135234.1, from coordinate 23,327,096 downwards.
ACTACATCCATCACAACAGCATGACTTTACAGAGGGGGAGTTTGAGTGATGCAGTGTGGACCTTTCACCCAGAAATTGTCTCCTCACTACTCAAAAGTTTACAGACTTTTGTAAAAACAAGAGGGGATGCTGAGCAATGGTGGGCATGGTCCTGGCCTAACTTCTTTGAGAAGGTTTTTTTTTACTGTCAACAATTTCTAAATTATCTAATTTTTTTCAGATAAATTGGAAAAATGGCCAACGTTCAAATGATCTGGCTGTAAGGGATTTCCAAACCATTGCATTCTTGTTTTCTTTACAATTTACTCAGCATTCCGACTTTTGGGGACTTGGGGTTGTATTATGACAGAGGATGACGGTATCATTGTGTGTGTTAGGTTCCTTTAAGGTGTGAAGATGTCACGGTATATTTCTCCATGGAGGAGTGGGAGTATGTGGAAGGACACAAGGATCTGTATAAGGATGTCATGAATGACCAGCAGTCCCTCATATCCCTGATTAAAGAAGAGAGAACAGGTTTGTAGATCACTTATCATAATCAATCATCTGATCATCCTATATAACTGATGTATTCAATCACTCTGGGGGGTTTGTGTTTTAGAACCTATAGATGGATCAGCTATGAAGGATCCCACAGAGATCTGTCCCTATCCTATATTTTCAAATGATTTTCCAGAAAACATACAAATTGTCCAAGTGGATGATCAGGTAAGTTGAGAACAATGTCAATCAGCTGCTTCTGAGGTTAACGTAATACTGTCGCGTCTGAAAAGAGCCATTGACTCATGAATTAAGTTTTGTAAAACGTTAGTTAAGAGGAACATCAAAAACTATTGTGAGAAAAGCAATGAAGTTTATTTAGTTTTGCGAAGAGACTGTGGGCCCCCGATTCATCAAGACCGACGATTTCCTTGTCGAGAGGCCATGTTGGAGTCAGAAGCTCCTGATATATTTTATAAGACACACATCTGCTAATGAATCGGGAGTGTCTGATGAGTGGCATGCTCCTCATTTTTTTTTTCTCATTTCTTTTTTGTGTGATCCTTGCAGAAAAGTTATGGGGAAGCGACGAGTGGACTTGAGAAGCTCATCGCTTTGAAAGGTAAGAGCCTTTTAAAAATCTAATGTTGATGCTTTTTGTGATAAAGCTGAGGATTGGAAGACATTGGACCTTCCGCAGGACAACAATGAATAAAACATTTTATACCTGTAAATCCCTGCCTTTTCAGTCCAGTAGTGGATGATCTTAGTCAGTGATTGACATTTATCTAGGTAATTTGCTGAACAGGACCGCCCACTGGACTCTTAAGTATAGAAAAAATAGGCATTTAAATTAATAAAATGTGGATAACAATAATCTTAAACAGTTGAACAGAACTACAACTTAATTTTCATCCTAAATGTCTCTGTATTTAATGCCTTAATTTAATCTATTTTCTAATATACTTTAATTAAAAATTCTCTCTGTCCTTCCCTAACTACACTCTCTAACTGCTTTTTTGTGCAACTCTCTTTTTGATTGCGCTTCGTTTGAGAATCCCAGTGCATGCTGAGATACTCAAACAAATTGTTATCATGAATCATCAGTGAAGCTTGTTTTAGGGGCTGGGCTAGTCTCTGCTCTGTCTCTGTGCGATGTGTACAATGACAGTGCGCTCTTCCGTCGGCTCAGATCAGTAGCAACAAGTTGGTAACAGAACCCACTGTCAGCGTGTGTTGTAAAATAAATACCTGGTTTTCAGAGACCCTGCATGTGACATCACTTGTGGGGGTGGCGCTTGTGTCTCTGCACACCAGCTATTTTTACAACACACACTGACAGTACGCTCAGTTGCTGAAAAGTTACTACTGATGTGAACTGGCGAGAGAGTGCACTGTCATTTTGCATATCACACAGTGACAGAGCAGGGAGTAATCCAGCCCATAAAACGAGCGTCACTGATGATGCTTTGTTTCAGGGAGGGGACAATACCTGCGGCACTGACTTCCCCCTGATAACGCTTTGTTTTAGTATCCCAGTGGGATTTTCGAGTCATTAAAAAGGAAGTGCTAAAAAATAAGAAATGCAGTTTGATATTGTAGTTAGGGAAGGTGAGGGAATTTTTAATCAAAGTATATTAGAAAATAGATTTGATTATCGCATTAAATAAAGGTTTAGGATGAAAATTAAGTTGTATTTCGGACCTCCTGTTTAACATTAGCAATCAATGTCAGACAGCTTCTGCCAAAGCAAATAAAGCCATGAGATTCTCCAAAAGAAGCATGGCAAGATTCACTTTTTGTAGTTAAGAGACTATTACGTAATTTTATAAAGGTAGTTTAAGTAGAATACAAACTGTATGTGACAAGACAAAGGATTTACAGAGACATAGCTAGTGAGTTAAGTATTGAAGATAATGAAAAAATTTGAAGGAGCGGTATTAGGCCGGTTTCACACATCCAAGTATGGACCACAATAGTCAGACTGGCTGCAGCTCTTCATCAGTAGTATCCAGAACCCTTCTGCACACAGTATGATCAACCCCACAGTCCTCTACACCTTATGATATCCCAACACAGTTTAATGGCCAAACAGCCACCTACACAGTATGATGTTCTCCATCTTCCGGACACAGGCCCCCAACATAGTATGATGCCCTTCACAGTATTATGGCCATCAGAGTCCTCCATGTAGTGTGATAGCCCTCACAGACCTCCTGCACAGTACGATGACCCTCAGCCCTACCACATACATATTATGATGGTCTGCAGAAGCCCCCACGTACAGTATGACTCCTCCACAAGTACTGATTACTCTCCGATCTCTGCTGTGTTCTGGCTGAGGCTCCACATAGAAGGTACAATCTAGTGGCGTTGTTACACCTGCCACGCTAAGGTGCACAGTCTGAATGGTGGCACTGTGAGCCCACAGCTCCCTGTTCCACCATTGTTGAAATCCATATGCCAGGCAGGGGATCATCATTCCATTTAGCACCGGGCTCCCTCAGCTCATGAGCGGTGCACCACCGTCTCTAGCTCTTTGACGTTCCATGTCCATAGGCTGGACAGGAACAACCAAGGGACTTGATGTGGACCACGAGTCAGGTCTGACTTATATAGTAGCTCCTTTACCATGAAAAAGTTTTAGGCAGGTTTATGAAAAAATGCTGCAAAGTAAGAAGATTTCAAAAATAGAATTGTTAATAGTTTATATAGGTCAAATAGCAAAGTGAATAAACAAAAAAGAGAAATCTAATTAAAATTAATCACATCAAAATTTAATGTGTTTAAACCATCAACTCTTCTCAGTCACTTTTCACTTGCACACCATTTTTGAAGGAACTTGGCCAGGAGATTGTTCCAAACATCTTGGACAACTAACAACAAATCTTCTGTCGCTTGTGAAAATCCTTCCGCCTTTCATGTGATCCCAGACAGACTGGATGATATGAAATCAGGGTTCGGGAATGGTGCCCGTAGGCGCGTCATGTGTTCAACATACTGGCACGTTACAGAAAAACTAGAGTTCTGGATGTGTGTGTATGCTGGCAGCGTTGCTGTGGGTGTCTTCACCTTCAGAACGGTCCCATTCCACTCCTCGCTAGGTTCATTAGACTTCAAGACAAGGACATTCATAAAAAACAAAGCAATCTTTACTTGTCTACACACTTAAAGGGAACCTTTCCCAGGTTTGGCCGATATGAGACATGGCCACCATCTTTCAAGACTGATATAGACCATTCTATAACGCTGTATATCTTCCCCCAACTCGACCTGCAAGACAAGAAAAAGACTTATTATATTCACTTGCGGGGCGGTCCAGGCCCGAGGGGCGTCACTGGTCTTGGTCCGGTTCCCTTCTTCTTGCTTTGTGTGGATGACGTGAACCTACGTCATCCACACAGTCTCCACCGGCATCATGCTCCTGCGCAGACGTACTTCTCTGCCCTGACTAGGTGAAATAGCCTTAATTACGTCATTGTATTACCGTAATTAATAAAGATAAACTATTAACACTTTTATGTTTGAAACCTTCTAACTTTGCAGCATTTTTCCACAACTGCCTAAAACTTCTGCACAGTACTGTATCTCAAATATGTGGCACTAGTAGTTTTGGGACAGAGCAAATTTGCGTTTACTGTATTCTGACAGGACCTGACAGTATTCTCATATGTTGCTCACGGTAAGAGTTTATTACCTAGAAAATATTTTTAAAAAAAGAAACCACAATATTTTTCCCTCAAAAACTCTATTTGTTTTTTTTTTCAGATGAAGACTGGATCAAAGGCACCCAAGGACATTTTTTCTTATCTCCCTTCTATGAATTAGAATATTATAGGTCACTGATTAGCAAAAAAGGATTAGGGATTCTTAAAATTTTTGTATGCCCTGAATGCGGGAAACATTTTAAAAAGAAATCTCATCTTACCATGCACGAGAAAACTCATGGAACAGAAAAGCCGTTTGCATGCTCCGAATGTTCGAAATGTTTTAGGCAGAAATCAAGTCTTGTGGAGCATCGGAAAAAGCACACAGGAGAGAGGCCGGTTGCGTGCCCCGAATGCGGGAAATGTTTTTTTAGGAAATCACAGCTTGTCGGACATCAGAGAATGCACACTGGAGAAAAGCCATTTTCATGCCTGGAATGTGGGAAAGCTTTTAAAAGTAAAGGATATCTCATCGCCCATCAGAGAATTCACACAGGGGAGAGGCCATTCTCGTGTTCCGAATGCGGCAAGTGTTATAATCACAAATCGAGTCTCATGGAACATCTGACAACTCACACGGGAGAGAAGCCGTTTGCATGTACAGAATGCGAGAAATGTTTTAACCGTAAATCGAGTCTTGTGGATCATCTGAGAGTCCACACAGGGGAGAAGCCGTACTCGTGTAAAATATGTGGGAAAAGTTTTAGCCAGAAATCAGGTCTTATTGTACATCGAAAGACTCACATAATGCAAGATAAACCAATTTAATGTTCATATAGTACCAAATGTGGTTTTGTAGGAACGGTGGCAGGTGAAGATCACCAGTGTAGGACCTGAAAAAAATTGTGTAAAAGGTTTTTTCTGAGAGGTTCAAAATACAGTATATTATAGCTGTAGAAACATTACTAGTATAATAGCTTGATGTGTATTTTGTAGTGAGGTTGTTTTTGATTCAGATTTGGTGGCAAACTTCTGGTCAGTCAATATGTAGCAATTCTAAAAAAAAAAAAAATATATGGACAGTTCTAAGAGCACTGGTGAAAAAGTCCAGGCAACATAGGATAAGGTCAAATGTACAAATTATTATTAAAATTAGGCTACGTCACATATGGGACTGCCTGATATTGTATCATATACTGCACATGTGCAGTGTATAATAATAATGTAGCGAAATTGGTCCATGCCCAGTTGGCGGAAGGGAAAATTGGCATCTTTATTTCCAGGGGTAGGGTGGGATAACTTTGGAACGGAGAGGAAAACAAAAAGGTGGGTTACACAGCCGGGATCTGACTCAAACCGCAACGCTTGGAGTTAGATGATGCCGTCAATTTCTGACAACAGAGCGCTTGTTGCTCGCATGCACACCAGTTCCCACCGGCACCACTACTCAATCATGGGCTACTGATGAGTTGCTAAGGCTCCTGGCTTGACAGTCCTGTAGAGGTCAGTCACAGGCTTCATAGGAGACCTCCATTTTCACTATATACTGTAATATATACAGCGATCAGACGATCAAGGGGACTAAAAAGTAAGGTGATAAATAAAACATTAAAAAGTTCAAATCAATCAACTTTTTCCCCTTTGACACCTTTCCGACATGTGGCGTAATGGTATGACTTTGTCGGACTCCCCGTTTGGTGTAGGCTTCAGCATTTAGCCTGCATCTTTCCGGGCACATGACAGCTGCTCTATACAGCTGACATGTGCCCGCAACAGCCACGGGTGGAATCGCGATCCACCCGCGGCTGTTAAGTAGTTAAATGTAAATCTCTGACAGCGGCATTTAACTTGCTCTCACAGGAGGCGCGTCACTAATCCCGGCCATCAGTGACCCCGTCATATGATCGTGGGTCACAGATGGGTGGGCATGACAACCAGAGGTCTGCTGCAGACCTCTATGGTTGTCATTGCCAAATGAGTGCCACTTAGTGGTCGGCGCTCATTGCAAATGAGCATTTCTGCTACACACAGGTGATCAGGGGTGTGTAGCCCATGGAGACTATTGAAGCATGCAAAAAAGTAAACAAAAAAAAAGCCCTCACCCAGCAGAAAAAAAATCACAAAAAACGGAGACGCTATAAGTCTTGGAAAATGGCGCCATTTTTTTTTCTAAACAAATTTGGGAATTTTTTTTACCACTTAAATAAAAAAGAACCTAGACATGTTTGGTGTCTGTGAACTTGTAATGACCTGGAGAATCATAATGGCAGGTTAGTTTTATCAATTAGTAAACATGGTTAAAAAAAAAAAACACTGTGAAATTGCACTTGTTTTGCAATTTCAACACACTTGGAATTTTCTTTCCCGTTTTCCAGTACACGACATGCTAAAACCAATGGTGTCGTTCAAAAGTGCAACTCGTCCTGCAAAAAAACAAGCCATCACATTGCCATATGACCGAAAAAAAAAAAGTTATGGCTCTGGGAAGAAGGGGAGCAAAAAAACGGAAATTCAAAAACTGAAATACCCCTAGTCGTTCAGGGGTTAAAAAAAAATAAATGATGTAACGCCCCTTAAACACAATTTTGATCTATGAAATAAATTAACCCTTACAGAAAAATAATGTAAAAATATATTGTAAACACTAGTATTGTGGGTTTTTTGTTCTCCCTAAAATACAATAAAAGCTAACATAACGTCGTATGTATCCAAAATTGGTATCAATAAACCCGCCAGGATGCCACTCAATAAAGAAGCGTAAATCTTACATGCCTTGGAAAAAGGAATTTTTTTTTTTTTTGTAAACTGCAGAATTTTTTTTTCAGCTATATAATAAAAATCATTGGAAGCTTTGTGTTGCCATCAACGAACTGACCTGAAAGATCATATCTTCAGGTCATTTTTTTTTTACCATACAATGAATGCCTTATAAACAAAACCCAAAAAACAATTACAAATTTTTTTTATCTTTCTTTTTTCACCATGTCACCCCGCTTGGATCCCATTATTCATTACCTTGTATAGAAATACAACTCGTCCTGCAAAAACTTCAAGCACTCATACTGGATATGTGGACACGAAAAAAGATTAAAAAAAAAAGTTATGGCTTTTGGAAGAACAAAAGAGAAAAAAAAAAGTAAAGTGCTAAAAATGGCTAATTGCTGGATCGGGAAGGAGTTAATCAGGAGGCAAACAGAGGATTCCCCATAAGAGAATTCCATATTTATGGCAAGTCCTCTGTAAGGTACAGTACGTTATGTGGCGTCACTGACAAGTTTCCAAGATCTGTAATACCTGTATATTTTGTATTTCCTTTTATCATGTATTAGATGTTTTTACTTAAAAATAAAAGAAAACTAGAACATTTGGTCAATAAAGAAGAGATAAAAATCCTTATTCTGACTCCATGGCTAAGCTGCAAGCTTAGGGCGCCGTTAGACACCAATTCTAGCAGGGTCAGACTGGGACAAAAAAGAGCAGCCCTGCCACACAAACCCCATCGGCCCACACACTATAACACTACCCACCCCCGATCAGTGAATTTTTGCTATACTTTGTCATGCCCCCAACATTCCTCTTAAAGGAGTTATTTGAAGAGCCACATGTGAATGGCGCCGCAGTGCGCAAGATCGACCAAAGCTCCTTTTACATAGGGCTCTTTAGAGACCCGGCTCTCGGGATCATGGGGGGTCCCAGCAATTGGAAAGTTCTCGGGATAGGGAAATACTTGGGATAATCGATTTAAATGGGTTTTCCAATATATTGTTTAATTTTCTCATAGGAATACTGAAAATAATAAACCAATATTGATCTTCCCAAAGTCCAATGTCGCCTTTCCGACAACAGGACACGAGAAGTGGTACTGTGTAGTGATGAGCGAGTGTGCTCGTTACTCGAGGTTTCTGAGCATGCTTGGGTGTTCTCCGAGTATCTTGGGCGTGCTCTTAGATTATGTTTGTGTCTCTGCAGCTGCATGATTTGCAGCTGCTAGACAGCCTGAATACATGTGGGGAATTCCATAATAAATATGCAGACCCTGCATGTGTTCAGGTTACGGTATCTAAAATCGCAAATCATGCACAAACATAATCTATGAGCACTCCCAAGATACTCGGAGAACACCCAAGAATGCTCGGAAAACTCAAGTAACGAGCACACTCGCTCATCATTAGTACTGTGCAGTGTGTATATACAGGACAGAAGGAGTGGTACTGTGCAGTGTATATATACAGGACAGGAGGAGTGGTACTGTGCAGTATGTACACTGCTCAAAAAAATAAAGAGAACATTTAAACAACAGAATCTAACTCCAAGTAAATCAAACTTCTGTGAAATCAAACTGTCCACTTAGGAAGCAACACTGATTGACAATCAATTTCGCATGCTGTTGTGCAAATGGAATAGACAACAGATGGAAATTATTGGCAATTATCAAGACCCCCTCAATAAAGGAGTGGTTCTGCAGGTGGGGACCTCAGACCACATCTCAGTACCAATGCTTTCTGGCTGATGTTTTGGTCACTTTTGAATGTTGGTTGTGCTTTCACACTCGTGGTAGCATGAGACGGGCTCTACAACCCACACAAGTGGCTCAGGTAGTGCAGCTCATCCAGGATGGCACATCAATGCAAGCTGTGGCAAGAAGGTTTGCTGTGTCTGTCAGCGTAGTGTCCAGAGACTGGAGGCACTACCAGGAGATAGGCCAGTACAGCAGGAGACATGGAGGGGGCCGTAGGAGGGCAACAACCCAGCAGCAGGACCGCGACCTCAGCCTTTGTGCAAGGGGGAGCACTGCCAGAGCCCTGCAAAATGACCTCCAGCAGGCCACAAATGTGCAAGTGTCTGCACAAATGGTTAGAAACTGACTCAATGAGGATGGTCTGAGTGCCCGACGTCCACAGATGGGGGCTGTGCTCACAGCCCAACACCCTGCTGGACACTTGGCATTTGCCACAGAACACCAGAATTGGCAAAATCACCACTGGTGCAATGTGCTCTTCACAGATGAAAGCAGTTTCACACTGAGCACGTGACAGTATGGAGGCGCCGTGGAGAGCAATCTGCTGCCTGAAACATCCTTCACCATGACAGGTTTGGCAGTGGGTCAGTAATGGTGTGGGGTGGTATTTCTTTGGAGGGCTGCACAACCCTCCATGTGCTCGCCAGAGGTAGCCTGACTGCCATTAGGTACCGAGATGAGATCCTCAGACCCCTTGTGAGACCATATGCTGGTGCGGTTGGCCCTGGGTTCCTCCTAATGCAGGACAATGCCAGACCTCATGTGGCTGGAGTGTGTCAGCAGTTCCTGCAAGATGAAGGCATTGAAGCTATGGACTGGCCCGCCCGTTTCCCAGACTTGAATCCGATTGAACACATCTGGGACATCATGTCTCGCTCCTTCCACTAACGTCACGTTGCACCACAGACTGTCCAGGAGTTGGCGGATGCTTTAGTGCAGGTCTGCGAGGGTCTCCCTCAGGAGACCATCTGCTGCCTCATCAGGAGCATGCCCAGGCGTTGTAGGGAGATCATACAGGCATGTGGAGGCCACACACAATACTGAGCATCTTTTCCTTGTCATGAGGCATTTCCACTGAAGTTGGATCAGCCTGTAATTTGATTTTCCACTTTGATTGTGAGCATCATTCCAAATCCAGACCTCCATGGGATATTCATTTTGATTTACAATTATAATTGTTATGTTTTATTGTTCTGAACACATTCCACTATGCAATTAATAAAAATTTGCAACTGAAATATTTCATTCAGAGATATCTAGGATGTGGGATTTTAGTGTTCCCTTTATTTTTTGAGCAGTGTATATATACAGGACTGGAGGAGTGGTACTGTGCGGTGTATATATACAGGACAGAAGGATTGGTACTGTGCAGTGTATATACAGGACTGGAGGAGTGGTACTGTGCAGTGTGTATATACAGGACAGGAGGATTGGTACTGTGCAGTGTGTATATACAGGACTGGAGGAGTGGTACTGTGCAGTGTATATATACAGGACAGGAGGAGTGGTACTGTGCAGTGTATATATACAGGACAGGAGGAGTGGTGCTGTGCAATGTGTATATTCAGGACTGGAGGAGTGGTACTGTGCAGTGTATATATACAGGACAGGAGGAGTGGTACTGTGCGGTGTATATATACAGGACAGGAGGAGTGGTACTGTGCAGTGTGTACATACAGGACAGGAGGAGTGGTACTGTGCAGTGTGTATATACAGGACTGGAGGAGTGGTACTGTGCAGTGTATATATACAGGACAGGAGGAGTGGTACTGTGCGGTGTATATATACAGGACAGGAGGAGTGGTACTGTGCAGTGTATATATACAAGACAGGAGGAGTGGTACTGTGCAGTGTGTATATACAGGACAGGAGGAGTGGCACTGTGCAGTGTGTATTGTAGCATAGCGCCTACTACGTGTCTTGGGGAACACTCGCTTGGCAGCAGAATCAAAGCACTCGGGCACGGTTTTCTATCAAAAACAGTCTTTTCGGTTTATTTCACATAATGTAAACCACATCCACAGGAACTTGGTAACAGTTTGAACACCGTCTGCATATATTCATCTTTACCACACTTCGTCTCTTACCCCGGTCAGCATTATACACGGTTTTCAGACCGTTACCCGTTGGCAACCTTTACGGGTTCCTGGACACCCCTTGGCCTCCGAGGTGCCCATACACAGTGTCTATCACTCTGACCCCGGTCAGTGTCACACGGTTCCTTCCCGTTACCTGTTGGTGCCGCACAGGATTCCCGGATACCTCTTCTCCACAGAGGTATCCATCAGACGTTTCTCACTCACACTGACTTCAGGTGAGTCCCAGGTCCTCAACACAGACCTCCCAGGTCTACGGTCTCCAGGTGCTTCCAGGACGACTCCACTCGCCGGAGCCTCCAACACCAACCGTCCATGCTATGTCCAGCACGCAGGCTCTCCAGCCTGGAATGGTCACTGTGTGCTTCCAGGACGTCTGTCCCCACCTGGGACCGTCCAGCACACAGGCCACTTTGCAGTGTCCTGCCAGGACACACGGAAGTGTGTCCACCCTGACGGACACTTACCCACTAAGGGCTCATTTCCACTGGCGAGAGACAAATTGGTCCGTAATCTGGACCGAAAAAAGGGATGTAGCGTATGGGATTGTCATGCAAGTGTAATGCGAGTGCAATGCGATTTTTAATCGCACCATCCGTTTTACATCCGTATGCAATCCGTTTTATTTCTCTGCAACTATTTTTCTACAGTCATTTACAGGACCATGGACAGTGTTCTAGGCCACAGAATGGTGATGTATCCGTAAAAAACGGACGGAATACGGATGGTCCGTATTCCGTCCGTTTTTTTTCTCGCACCCATTGATTGCATTGGCGAGTCTCGTCCGAGACTCACAGCAAGGGCTCATTTCCACATGCGAGTCACACGTCCGTATCTCGCATGTGGAAACCAAGCTGTGGAGCCGGCACTCAGGAGCGGAGCGTGCGGCCGCATAGGAACACATGGAGCTGCACAGCTCCGCTCCTGAGTGCCGGCTCCACAGCTTGGTTTCCACATGCGAGATACGGACGTGTGACTCGCATGTGGAAATGAGCCCCAAATCGCAGCATGCTGCGATTTTTTTCTCAGTCCGATTTCGGCTGAGAAAAAAATCGCAAATGAAAAGACACCTATTGAATAACATTGGTCCGAGTGCAATCCGATTTTTTATCGGATTGCACTCGTCCGTTTTCCTCGCAAGTGGAAATGAGCCCTAACACTCACATTCCACCATGTGCTCCACACACCTCCTTTACATAGGTGTAACCACACCCAGGTACCTGTCACATGGCTAGTCAGGTGAGCGTGACATCACCACAGGTCCTTGCACACCATATACATGCCTCAATGCATATCTCAAGGAGCACACACAGCGCCCCCTAGCTGCCACAGGGGTTGCTATACCACAGTATATACAGGACAGGAGGAGTGGTACTGTGTAATGTACATATACAAGACAGGAGGAGTGGTACTGTGCAGTGTGTATATACAGGACAGGAGGAGAGGTACTGTGCAGTGTGTATATACAGGACAGGAGGAGCGGTACTGTGCAGTGTGTATATACAGGACAGGAGGAGTGGTACTGTACAGTGTATATACACTGGACAGGAGGAGTGGTACTGTGCAGTGTATATATACAGGACAGGAGGAGAGGTACTGTGCAGTGTGTATATACAGGACAGGAGAAGTGGTACTGTGCAGTGTATATACACAGGACAGGAGGAGTGGTACTGTGCAGTGTGTATATACAGGACAGGAGGAGTGGTACTGTGCAGTGTGTATATACAGGACAGGTGGAGGGTACTGTGCAGTGTATATACAGGAGGAGTGGTACTGTGCAGTGTATATATACAGGACAGGAGGAGTGGTACTGTGCAGTGTATATATACAGGACAGGAGGAGAGGTACTGTGCAGTGTATATATACAGGACAGGAGGAGTGGTACTGTACAGTGTATATACACAGGACAGGAGGAGTGGTACTGTGCAGTGTATATATACAGGACAGGAGGAGAGGTACTGTGCAGTGTGTATATACAGGACAGGAGGAGCGGTACTGTGCAGTGTGTATATACAGGACAGGAGGAGTGGTACTGTGCAGTGTGTATATACAGGACAGGAGGAGTGGTACTGTGCAGTGTGTATATACAGGACAGGTGGAGGGTACTGTGCAGTGTATATACAGGAGGAGTGGTACTGTGCAGTGTATATATACAGGACAGGAGGAGAGGTACTGTGCAGTGTGTATATACAGGACAGGAGGAGCGGTACTGTGCAGTGTGTATATACAGGACAGGAGGAGTGGTACTGTGCAGTGTGTATATACAGGACAGGAGGAGTGGTACTGTGCAGTGTGTATATACAGGACAGGTGGAGGGTACTGTGCAGTGTATATACAGGAGGAGTGGTACTGTACAGTGTATATATACAGGACAGGAGGAGTGGTACTGTGCAGTGTGTATATACAGGACAGGAGGAGTGGTACTGTGCAGTGTATATATACAGGACAGGAGGAGTGGTACTGTGCAGTGTATATATACAGGACAGGAGGAGTGGTACTGTGCAGTGTATATATACAGGACAGGAGGAGAGGTACTGTGCAGTGTATATATACAGGACAGGAGGAGTGGTACTGTGCAGTGTATATATACAGGGCAGGAGGAGTGGTACTGTGCAGTGTGTATATACAAGACAGGAGGAATGGTACTGTGCAGTGTGTATATACAGGACAGGAGGAGTGGTACTGTGCAGTGTATATATACAGGACAGGAGGAGTGGTACTGTGCAGTGTGTATATACAGGACAGGAGGAGTGGTACTGTGCAGTGTATATATACAGGACAGGAGGAGTGGTACTGTGCAGTGTATATATACAGGACAGGAGGAGTGGTACTGTGCAGTGTATATATACAGGGCAGGAGGAGTGGTACTGTGCAGTGTGTATATATACAGGACAGGAGGAGTGGTACTGTGCAGTGTGTATATACAGGACAGGAGGAGTGGTACTGTGCAGTGTGTATATACAAGACAGGAGGAGTGGTACTGTGCAGTGTGTATATACAGGACAGGAGGAGTGGTACTGTGCAGTGTATATATACAGGACAGGAGGACTGGTACTGTGCAGTGTATATATACAGGACTGGTACTGTGCAGTGTGTATATACAGGACAGGAGGAGTGGTACTGTGCAGTGTGTATATACAGGACAGGAGGAGTGGTACTGTGCAGTGTATATATACAGGACAGGAGGAGTGGTACTGTGCAGTGTGTATATACAAGACAGGAGGAGTGATACTGTGCAGTGTGTATATACAAGACAGGAGGAGTGGTATTGTGCAGTGTGTATATACAGGACAGGAGGAGCGGTACTGTGCAGTGTGTATATACAGGACAGGAGGAGTGGTACTGTGCAGTGTGTATATACAGGACAGGAGTGGTACTGTGCAGTGTGTGTATACAGGACAGGAGGAGCGGTACTGTGCAGTGTGTATATACAGGACAGGAGGAGCGGTACTGTGCAGTGTGTATATACAGGACAGGAGTGGTACTGTGCAGTGTGTATATACAGGACAGGAGGAGCGGTACTGTGCAGTGTATACAGGACAGGAGGAGTGGTACTGTGCAGTGTGTATATACAAGACAGGAGGAGTGGTACTGTGCAGTGTGTACATACAGGACAGGAGGAGTGGTACTGTGCAGTGTATATATACAGGACAGGAGGACTGGTACTGTGCAGTGTGTATATACAGGACTGGTACTGTGCAGTGTGTATATACAGGACAGGAGGAGTGGTACTGTGCAGTGTATATATACAGGACAGGAGGAGTGGTACTGTGCAGTGTGTATATACAGGACAGGAGGAGTGGTACTTGCTTTCCCCATGAATCACAATCCAGAAACATCTGTGGCTGGATGAAAGATGCAAGAGTCTGTCTGAATCCCACTCTCAGTTTTAGGCCTGTCCCACACGTCCAGATAATTCCTACCCCTATGGGAGGTGGAGCCGCATATTCATCACTGTAATAAGCGGCACCACGTGACCGCTCATAGAGGAAGAAGCTGCGGCGCTGAGAGGAAGCATCGAGGGAGCCGGGTGAGTATTTTATTTCCAGCGGGCGGGCGCACAGGTGGTGGTGAGGGGGGGTGACAAGGATCTTTATTTTAAACACAAAAAAATAAAAAAACAATGATTTTTCATTCCTTCTCTCCAGCGAACGCTGCTGGAGAGAATAAATGAATGGCGGCTTCAGCACCACGCTGGGGGGACAGCGCTTACTGTAGCGCTGTCTCCTGCACGGCACACGGACTGCACACGGACAGCATCCGTGTACGGTACATGTTTTACACGGACCCATTGACTTTAATGGGTCTGTGTGATCCGTGTGCTCCCACGAACATTGACATGTCTCCGTGTTTTGCACACGGACACACGGTCCGCAAAAAATCAATGACATCTGCAGAGACACATTGATTTTAATGTGTCTACGTGAGTCAGTGTCTCCGGTACGTGAGAAAACTGTCACCACACTTACCGGAGCCACTGACGTGTGAAACCGGCCTTATGTACACACACTGATTCAAACAGGTCACAGGGGAGGATGTTACCTTTAGTAGCTTTAGTACCTTTATTCACACCCATTTGTGTCAACTTCTGTGCATGTTATCAGGCAAAATCACCAGGGTCTGTGCACTTTTGATCAGGGTCATTTGGATGTTTTGGGTTGGCATTATGATTTAAATAGAGAAAACACAGTAGTCTGATAATAAATGGCTTCACCCAACCACTAACCATGAGTGGAGGAAAAGTTTTGTTGCCGGGGTATGTAAACTTTTAAGCACAACTGTACTGTATACACGGTATATAAATAAATGTATATATGCATATGTGTGTGAAAAGGGGCATACATAGTCATGACTGGTACAGGAGGAGATCGGACCCTGCCCATGAAGGCTCACAATCTAGTATCACCTATAATGTATATAGACTGCTGTACACACATTATGTAGGTGATACTGCAATTCTGTATATACATAAAATAAGGTTTAAATTTGGACTCACCCTGATGTCCTCAGATAGTTTTAACTCGACTGTAGGAGGCACGTATGAAGATTCCAGAAGAAGGTTTATCTTCCAGCTGAATTTTTGAAGCTATAAAATCATACAGCAGGTAAAAAAGACTTTTCAGAAACATGGCTGCAACACCTGAGCTTCTACAATTTATATTTTTAAAATAATTAGAAAACCCTGCCGTGTTTCCTTTACACTTCACAAATACTTGCTACTTTGTGTTGGTGTGACATAAAATCCAAATAAAATACATTTCAGTTTGTGGGTGGTTTGCGTGTGTATCCTCATCCTCTCCCAGTTGGTTTGTGCCCCCTATTACTCACCTCTTTGCCACTGTTGTTTTGTGAGTGTATTTATATAATTGTAGTTTTCTTTCATCCCAGACTGTTAACCCCTGTCTGCCTGGTTAGTGTTTGCCTATAGGCTTACGCCTCACACCTCCCTGAGTGGGGGAGGGAACAGATAAAAGTAAGATTGCAGGATAGCAAGGTGCAAGACCTCAGCTTCTCCATCATTTGGAGTCATCCTGGGGACAGAAAAAGCCTAGCTGACCTTAGAGAGATTGGGTAGGTACCCACAAACCCTTGTCATTATGTGACAATATGTACATAATGGCTGCACCAACAGAATAGTGAGTGCAGCTCTGGGGTATAATACAGGAGGTAACTCAGGGTCAGTAATGTAATGTATGTACACAGTGACTGCACCAGCAGAATAGTGAGTGCAGCTCTGGAGTATAATACAGGAGGTAACTCAGGATCAGTAATGTAATGTCAGTACACAGTGACTGCACCAGCAGAATAGTGAGTGCAGCTCTGGAGTATAATACAGAATGTAACTCAGGATCAGTAATGTAATGTATGTACACAGTGACTGCACCAGCAGAATAGTGAGTGCAGCTCTGGAGTATAATACAGGATGTAACTCAGGATCAGTAATGTAATGTATGTACACAGTGACTGCACCAGCAGAATAGTGAGTGCAGCTCTGGGGTATAATACAGGATGTAACTCAGGATCAGTAATGTAATGTATGTACACAGTGACTGCACCAGCAGAATAGTGAGTGCAGCTCTGGAGAATAATACAGGATGTAACTCAGGATCAGTAATGTAATGTATGTACACAGTGACTGCACCAGCAGAATAGTGAGTGCAGCTCTGGAGTATAATACAGGATGTAACTCAGGATCAGTAATGTAATGTATGTACACAGTGACTGCACCAGCAGAATAGTGAGTGCAGCTCTTGAGTATAATACAGGAGGTAACTCAGGATCAGTAATGTAATGTCAGTACACAGTGACTGCACCAGCAGAATAGTGAGTCCAGCTCTGAGGTATAATACATGATGTAATTCAGGATCAGTATTGTAATGTATGTACACAGTGACTGCACCAGCAGAATAGTGAGTGCAGCTCTGGGGTATAATACAGGATGTAACTCAGGATCAGTATTGTAATGTCAGTACACAGTGACTGCACCAGCAGAATAGTGAGTGCAGCTCTGGAGTATAATACAGGATGTAACTCAGGATCAGTAATGTGATGTCAGTACACAGTGACTGCACCAGCAGAATAGTGAGTGCAGCTCTAGAGTATAATACAGGATGTATATCAGGATCAGTAATGTAATGTATATACACAGTGACTGCACCAGCAGAATAGTGAGTCCAGCTCTGGGGTATAATACATGATGTAACTCAGGATCAGTATTGTAATGTCAGTACACAGTGACTGCACCAGCAGAATAGTGCGTGCAGCTGTGGGGTATAATACAGGAGGTAACTCAGGATCAGTAATGTAATGTCAGTACACAGTGACTGCACCAGCAGAATAGTGAGTGCAGCTCTGGAGTATAATACAGGACGTAACTCAGGGTCAGTAATGTAATGTATGTACACAGTGACTGCACCAGCAGAATAGTGAGTGCAGCTCTGGAGTATAATACAGGAGGTAACTCAGGATCAGTAATGTAATATCAGTACACAGTGACTGCACCAGCAGAATAGTGAGTGCAGCTCTGGAGTATAGTACAGGATGTATATCAGGATCAGTAATGTAATGTATGTACACAGTGACTGCACCAGCAGAATAGTGAGTGCAGCTCTGGAGTATAATACAGGCTGTAACTCGGGATCAGCAATGTAATGTTTGTACACAGTGACTGCACCAGCAGAATAGTGAGTGCAGCTCTGGGGTATAATACAGGATGTAACTCAGGATCAGTAATGTAATGTATGTACACAGTGACTGCACCAGCAGAATAGTGAGTGCAGCTCTGGAGTATAATACAGGAGGTAACTCAGGATCAGTAATGTAATGTCAGTACACAGTGACTGCACCAGCAGAATGGTGAGTCCAGCTCTGAGGTATAATACATGATGTAATTCAGGATCAGTATTGTAATGTATGTACACAGTGACTGCACCAGCAGAATAGTGACAAAAAAAAGAGAGAAAACGACCATAAATCCACTAAAATCAAATTTATTTAATTATAATTGTAAGATTTTAAAAGCCATGGTAAAGAGAAAATTACAGGTTTCAAACATAAAGGACGCTGTTAAAAATAATTGATTACATAGCACTGACTAAAAAAATATATAGAAATATACTTTAAAAGACATACACAGACAATTGCCCAAAAAAATGTGTAATAATAATGTGCAATATCATAAAATGTTATAAATAAAAAATATTATAACTAAAAAGAAGCAAAAATATTTTTTAGTAATATACTAGTGAATATAAGTAAAAAAACGTGCAAGTATGCAGAAAGGAGGGGGCATATAGAATGTGCTGATATATATCAAAATCGGTATTATAACCGTCAGTGCCAAGTAGAATGCGCTGGGTGTACACAAAAGTAGTGGTTCAGATATTTCATAACAAGTAGTTGAACTTACTAGATAAAGTATGTGGCCCAGTGCTCCAAAAAACAGCGTCTACCCCAACGCGCGTTTCGGCGCTATTGCCTTCGTCAGGATGTATGAACTCATGAACTGCAGCCTTGGAAAAGTTCCCACGCTCGAGTTCATATGAGTTCATCCACCAGACATTAGTAGTGTGGAATATGCAAAAAAAAAGGGGATATGAGATGGTTTACTGTATGTAATCATGTCTCATATCATGTCGGGTTTGGGAAGGAGAAATGAAAAGCCGGCAATTGAATTACCGACTTTTCACAGATATCGCGCTGAATTAAATCTAAATACAGAATATATATATATGTGTCTCAATGACATAAATATATATATATATATATATATATATATATATATATATATATATATATATATATATATACTGTATATATGTTTTACCGAACATTTGAGCACATAAATCCATTAGATGTCGGTTTTGCAAGCCTGCGAGAAAATCTCGCAGTACGGATGCCATACGGATTACATACGGAGGATGCCATGCGCAAAATACGCTGACACACCCTGACTACGGATCAATATTTTGGGAACATTTCTCCGTATTATGGCCGCATTACAGCCGTAAAAAACGGACCGTATTGTCTTACGCCGAGTGTGACGCCGGCCTAATACTGAGCCGCTGCTGCCGTATGTGTCCCTATTACTGCACCTGATACCCCAATACTGAGCCGCTGCTGCCGTATGTGTCCCTATTACTGCCCCTGATACCCCAATACTGAGCCGCTGCTGCCGTATGTGTCCCTATTACTGCACCTGATACCCCAATACTGAGCCACTGCTGCCGTATGTGTCCCTATTACTGCCCCTGATACCCCAATACTGAGCCTCTGCTGCCGTATGTGTCCCTATTACTGCACCTGATACCCCAATACTGAGCCACTGCTGCCGTATGTGTCCCTATTACTGCCCCTGATACCCCAATACTGAGCCTCTGCTGCCATATGTGTCCCTATTACTGCACCTGATACCCCAATACTGAGCCACTGCTGCCGTATGTGTCCCTATTACTGCCCCTGATACCCCAATACTGAGCCACTGCTGCCGTATGTGTCCCTATTACTGCCCCTGATACCCCAATACTGAGCCTCTGCTGCCGTATGTGTCCCTATTACTGCACCTGATACCCCAATACTGAGCCGCTGCTGCCGTATGTGTCCCTATTACTGCCCCTGATACCCCAATACTGAGCCGCTGCTGCCGTATGTGTCCCTATTACTTAAAAGGAAAAGAATCCAGCTCAACGATGCAGTGAAAGATCCGTAGCTTTATTTCACTTCAAAATAGCGTGTGAGGACAAAACATCAGCACATTAAAACCAAGATCAACGCGTTTCCGGTGACTGAGCACCCTTAATCATGATACCTGATACCTCAATATTGAGCCGCTGCTGCCGTATGTGTCCCTATTACTGCACCTGATACCCCAATACTGAGCCGCTGCTGCCATATGTGTCCCTATTACATAGTAACATAGTAACATAGCTAGTAAGGCCGAAAAAAGACATTTGTCCATCCAGTTCAGCCTATATTCCATCATAATAAATCCCCAGATCTACGTCATTCTACAGAACCTAATAATTGTATGATACAATATTGTTCTGCTCCAGGAAGACATCCGGGCCTCTCTTGAACCCCTCGACTGAGTTCGCCATCACCACCTCCTCAGGCAAGCAATTCCAGATTCTCACTGCCCTAACAGTAAAGAATCCTCTTCTATGTTGGTGGAAAAACCTTCTCTCCTCCAGACGCAAAGAATGCCCCCTTGTGCCCGTCACCTTCCTTGGTATAAACAGATCCTCAGCGAGATATTTGTATTGTCCCCTTATATACTTATACATGGTTATTAGATCGCCCCTCAGTCGTCTTTTTTCTAGACTAAATAATCCTAATTTCGCTAATCTATCTGGGTATTGTAGTTCTCCCATCCCCTTTATTAACTTTGTTGCCCTCCTTTGTACTCTCTCTAGTTCCATTATATCCTTCCTGAGCACCGGTGCCCAAAACTGGACACAGTACTCCATGTGCGGTCTAACTAGGGATTTGTACAGAGGCAGTATAATGCTCTCATCATGTGTATCCAGACCTCTTTTAATGCACCCCATGATCCTGTTTGCCTTGGCAGCTGCAGCCTGGCACTGGCTGCTCCAGGTAAGTTTATCATTAACTAGGATCCCCAAGTCCTTCTCCCTGTCAGATTTACCCAGCGGTTTCCCGTTCAGTGTGTAATGGTGATATTGATTCCTTCTTCCCATGTGTATAACCTTACATTTATCATTGTTAAACGTCATCTGCCACCTTTCAGGCCAAGTTTCCAACTTATCCAGATCCATCTGTAGCAGAATACTATCTTCTCTTGTATTAACTGCTTTACATAGTTTTGTATCATCTGCAAATATCAATATTTTACTGTGTAAACCTTCTACCAGATCATTAATGAATATGTTGAAGAGAACAGGTCCCAATACCGACCCCTGCGGTACCCCACTGGTCACAGCGACCCAGTTAGAGACTATACCATTTATAACCACCCTCTGCTTTCTATCACTAAGCCAGTTACTAACCCATTTACACACATTTTCCCCCAGACCCTGCATTCTCATTTTGTGTACCAACCTCTTGTGCGGCACGGTATCAAACGCTTTGGAAAAATCGAGACATACCACGTCCAATGACTCGCCGTGGTCCAGCCTATAGCTTACCTCTTCGTAAAAACTGATTAGATTGGTTTGACAGGAGCGATTTCTCATAAACCCATGCTGGTATGGAGTTAAACAGTTATTCTCATTGAGATAATCCAGAATAACATCCTTCAGAAACCCTTCAAATATTTTACCAACAGTAGAGGTTAGACTTACTGGCCTATAATTTCCAGGTTCACTTTTAGAGCCCTTTTTGAATATTGGCACCACATTTGCTATGCGCCAGTCCTGCGGAACAGGACTGCACCTGATACCCCAATACTGAGCCACTGCTGCCCTATGTGTCCCTATTACTGCACTTGATACCCCAATACTGAGCAGCTGCTGCCGTATGTGTCCCTATTACTGCCCCTGATACCCCAATACTGAGCTGCTGCCATATGTGTCCGTATTACTGCACCTGATACCCCAATACTGAGCCGCTGCTGCCATATGTGTCCCTATTACTGCACCTGATACCCCAATACTGAGCCGCAGCTGCCATATGTGTCCCTATTACTGCCCCTGATACCCCAATACTGAGCTGCTGCTGCCGTATGTGTCCCTATTACTGCACCTGATACCCCAATACTGAGCCGCTGCTGCCATATGTGCCCCTATTACTGCACCTGCTGTGTGGTTCTCTGTGCCTTCTAAATTTTAAAGCACCCTTCTATAATATAGTAATGCCGGGTGCAAGTGCCCTAGAAAACAGTGCCCACATTTTGCCCCCTAGAAAGTAATAATGGTCTGTGTGCCCCTTTGATAGTCACAGTAACCTGAGTTCCCCTATAACAATAAGTGCCAACTAGTGATGAGTGAGCGTGCTCGGAGAAGGTGTTATCTGAGCATGCTCGGGTGCTAACCAAGTGTCTTCGTTGTGCTCAAAAAATATGATAGCGTCCTCGCAGCTGCATGTTATGAAGTGGGCTAAGGAGCTGAGCCTGCACCATAACCGGCAGCCGTAATCTGCCTTTTTGCAGCTAGCAGGACTTCCTCTGATTGCTACTAATTAAGCATTGAAATGCTGTTGTCAATCGTAAATAATGATAATGCCGATGCACACATGCACTGGATTTCACCGGCCTCCTGCTATGGGATCGCCAGTTGGTTATCACAGCAGCTAGAGCCAATTCTAGTCTTCCTACTGCCTGAAGTGAAAATTGAAATGACTCTCATCCCCGCAGTGTTAGGCTATGTTCACACGCTGCGGTTTTTGCTGCGGATCCGCAGACGTTTTCCATGCAGGGTACAGTACAATGTTACCCTATGGAAAACAAAATCCGTTGTGCCCACGATTCTTTTTTCCGCTCGAAAATCCGCGCTGATTTTCTGCGGAAAAAAAAAAAGTAGCATGTCACTTCTTTCTGCGGATTCCGCAGCGGGTTTCCACCTGCCCCAATAGGAAACTGCAGTTGGAAACCCGCAGTGGAATCCGCAGTAGAAACAGGACAAAAAAACGCAGTGGAAAACCACCGCGGATTTGCACTGCGGGTTCTCAAAATCAGGACCTGAAAAATCCGCAGCAAAAAAAGGATCGTGTGAACAAGGCCTAAATCTGCAGTGAATAAGCACAATTCAGTTATTACGGTAAAAATGGCCAGTGAACCTGATTCTCCAGGTCAATGCGATTACGGCCATAGCAAACTTTTATAGATTTTTTTTCATACATTTTTGATTTGTGATGCCATTTTTAACATTTTTATTTTTACCTTCCATGGAGTTGCGTGAGGGTTTTGTTTTTTTTGCACGGCGGGCTGATGCTTTTAATGTACCAATTTGGGGTAGACATGATGTTCTAATAGTATTTTATTGTATTTTTTTAGGTAGATAAGGTCCCAAAAAGCTGCGTGTCAGTCAGTGCCAGGGTCACTACTCAGTGTATACTGAGAGGTGACTGAAGCAGCAGCGGTTCACCCCTATGACTGAAGGCCGGATGGTGCTGGGAAGAATAAAGTTCATTTCCTCCCAGTAGCCGGACCTGGTGAAGCCCCCAATGACTGCTGACTTTGTTCTCCAGTGAAGCACAGCCTGTTTATTCTGTCTTCTATAACACCGCAGAATATAGACACCGTAAAGATAAAAATTAAAACTTGTATTTTTTTTTTGCAAATATTTAAATGTATCCGTCATTCTTTTATAACACAACAGGTGATAACAAAAGCCAGTATTTATCACCCAGATCCTGCAGTTTTTAAAGCAGGTTCTCCTGGGTGCAGCAAAACCTCAAACGTGGAGATAATATGTTGCCTGAGTTCACAGCAGAGATCAGAATGGTGGGACCGCCATTTGGCTTTTGAAGGACAGATTTTCGCAAATGATTTTCAGCTACCATGACAGCATTTTGAAAAGTATACCAATCATGTGATGGGTTCTCGAAAAAACAGAAATCTCCCAAATGTGGACATAATCTGTTGCCAGCGCACACCGCAGGGCTCCAAAGAGAAAAAAAATACTATCTAGTTTTTGAAGTACGGATTATATACCTAGTAATGAGTGAGCGTGCTGGGATAAGGTGTTATCTGAGCATGCTCATGTGCTAACCAAGTGTCTTCTGCGTGCTCAAATAACATGTTCGAGCCTCCACGGCAGCATGTCTCGCAGCTATTCGACATGTAGGGATTGCCTGACATCTGCGAGACATTCAGGCACGGGGATACAAATATATTTTTTGAGCATACCGAACACATTCAGTTAGCACACGAGCATGCTCAGATAACACCTTATCCGAACACGTTCACTTATCACTAATTATACACAATGGTTTTCAGGTGTCATGTTGCATTTGCAGAGCTCCTGAAGTACCACTACAGTCGAAACCTCCAAGAAGTGACCCCATTTTGGAAACTACACCTTTCAAGGCACCTGCTGCATAGGACTGCAGTGAGTTTTGACCACACAAGTGTTTGTTTTTTTCAGAATTTAATATGCAGTGGATAAAAATTGCTAATTTTTCACTGTTATCACAATTTTCACTGCCTAATATTCTGTGCCCAGCTCAAGACGCTGGAGATCTAAACCTGATTAAATGTTATGGGGATACAGCAATAGCTACAAGTGGCTGCAACCTGGACAAATAAGAGGTATGAGAAGGGACGGACTGTCCGAAGCCCGCTGGAGCACAGAGTTTGCACCATAGTTTGTGGGCACCGTGTCATGTTTGTAGAGCCCCTGATGTACCAATGGAATATCCCCTTATTTATGGAAACTACACCTTTCAAGGCACAGATCTAGGGGTGTGGTGAGACTTGTGACCCCACAGGTGGAAGGTTCAGAGTCAGAATTACAAGTTCTCCATAATTGTGCCATTTCAGTGCCCAACTTGTGCCTTTCAAGATATTTTTCCAATAATTGTTTTGTAAGTTCTCGGAGAAACGCCAATATCCAACATGTAAGGGTATGTATCCACGTTCAGGATTGCTTCAGGCTTTGGTCAGGATTTTATGCAGGTAAAATCCTGACCAAAAATGCACCTGAGGTCACTGGCAGGTCACCTGCGGTGTTCCTGCGTGTTTTGCTCATTGTAGCAACATGCTGCGTTCTGAAAAAACGCAACGCATGTGCGTTTTTGCGGGAAAAACCCATGCGTTTTTTAATGCACAGTGGAGACGGGATTTCATTAAATCCCCTCCACTATGCTGTAACATCTGGACGCTGCGTTTTTGATGCTGCAGCTCAGCGCTGCGTCAAAAACGCAGCGTTTCCTGAACGTGGACACATACCCTAAGGCCACGTTCACACGTTCAGTATTTTACATCAGTATCAGTAAGGGTATGTGTCCACATTCAGGATTGCATCAGGATTTGGTCAGGATTTTTCATCAGTATTTGTAAGCCAAAACCAGGAGTGGAACAATTAGAGGAAAAGTATAAGGCTATGTTCACACGGTGCGGTTTTTGCTGCGGATCCGCAGCAGATTTGCAGCTGCGGATCCGCAGACGTTTTCCATGCAGGGTACAGTACAATGTAACCCTATGGAAAACGAAATCCGCTGTGCCAACGATCCTTTTTTTCCGCTCGAAAATCCGCGCTGATTTTCTGCGGAAAAAAAGAAGTACCATGTCAATTCTTTCTGCGGATTCCGCTGCGGGTTTCCACCTGCCCCAATAGGAAACTGCAGTTGGAAACCCGCAGTGGAATCCGCAGTAGAAACAGGACCAAAACCCGCAGTGGAAAACCACTGCGGATTTCCACTGCGGGTTCTCAAAATCAGGACCTGAAAAATCCGCAGGCAAAACAGGATCGTGTGAACAAGCCCTAACAGAAACCTATGCACCACTTCTGCATTTATCACCCATTCCTGATTTTGGCTTACAAATACTGATGAAAAATCCTGACCAAATCCTGATGCAATCCTGAACGTGGACACATACCCTAAGAGAAGTGGTGCTCGGCTCTACATTGGGCTCGGCTGTCTGCACCCTCAATTAGTACAAACTGACACCTGTGTTGATTGACCTTACTGGCTTGACCAGAGCCAACCTTGTCTGAAAAGAACACGTCGCTATTTTGTTCCACAGACCCGTATCATAATAGTCATGGAGTGAGAAGGGGTTAAAGCTTGTTGTCAGTTAGATTAGCCCCTTTTCGTGCCCTGGCATACATGTACATCAGTGTGTACATATATAGAGCGGACTCAGGAGCTGAGCCCGCACCATACTAAGCAGGTGCTGGCTGTGTTACACAGCTAACTCCTGCTTCTAACCGTGAGTAAAACGCAAGAAAAACACGTGCGGATTTTCTGCAGAAAATCTCCAGTTTTGTTCAGGAAATTTCTGCAGAAAATCCTGACGTGTGCACATACCCTAAGGGGAGATTTTCTGCAGAAAATCCGCACGCGTTTTTCTCGCGGTTTACTCGCTGTTTTTGTGCAGATTTTTCGCGTTTTTTTCCGGAGCTTCCCAATGCATTAAATAGAGGGAAATCTGCGAAAAATCCGCAAAATTAATGAACATGCTGCGTATTTTTCCACAATGCGTTTTTATCACGGAAAAATATGCAGCATGTGCACAAAAATTGCGGAATGCATTCAAAATGATGGAATGCTTAATGTATGTGTTTTTTAAGTGTCTTTGCAGCGGAAAACAGCCAAAAAAATGCGCAAAAAACGCGAAAAATCCAGAACGTGTGCACATACCCTAATTATTCTGTGTTTGGGGTTGTGAGGGATCATACTGTCTTAGGGAGACTGTGTGGAGCATTATTATGTGTCTGAGGGTTGTAGGAGATAATGTGAAGGACAGCATTCTGTATTTGGGGTTATGGGAGAGCATACTGTGTTAGGGGGACTTTCGGGGACATCATTCTCTGGTGGCTGTGGGGGATCATTCTGTGTTTGGGGGACTATGTGTTTTGGGGTTGTGGGAGATAATACTGTGAGGGTCATCATTCTGTATTTGGGGCTGTGCGGGATCATACTGTGTTGGGGTACTGTGGGTATGATTATTCCATGTTTAGGGGACTATGGGGGATCATATTGTGTTGGGGGTACTGTGGGGATGATCATTTTGTGTTGGGGATATGGGTGTCATCATTCTGTGTTTGGGAGCTGTGCTAATATTGTGAGGGGTTAAAATTCTCTGCTTGGAGACTTTGGAGTTAATCATTCTATGTTTGCGTACTGTGGGAGATAATACTATGGGGGTAATTATTCTGTGTTTGGGGTTGTGAGGGATCATATTGTCTTTGGGGGACTGTGTGGGGCATTATTTTGTGTTTGGGAGTTGGAGATAATGTGAGGGACATCATTCTGTGCTTGGGGTTATTTGAGATCATACTGTGTTTGGGGGACTTTGAGGGTCATCATTCTCTGGTGGCTGTGGGGGATCATTCTGTGTTTGGGGGACTATGGGGGTCATTAATACTGTGTGGGTCATCATTCTGTATCTGGGGAATCATACTATGATGGGGTACTGTGGGTATGATCATTCCATGTTTAGGGGACTGTGGGGGATCATATTGTGTTGAGAGTGCTGTAGGGATAATCAGTTGGGGGACTATGGTCATCATTCTGTTTTTGGGGGCTGCAGGGGATCTTACTGTGTTGGGGGTGCTCTATGGGCCATCATATTGTGTTGAGGGCTGTGGGGGTCATCATTCTGTGTTTAAGGGCTGTGTCGGTTTATATTGCATGGTGGACTATAGGAACTATAGTATAGGGGACTTTGAGGGATATCAATGTGTTGGTGCCATGGAGTCATCATTCTGTATATAAGAAGCCGTATGGAATCACCCTGAGTGGGTGTCATAATTTTTTGTGTGAGATCAGACTCTTTGCAGTGCTGTGGAGTTCATCATACTGTGTATGGGGGATCATGGGATCCAGTATACTATGTGGGTAGCTGTGAGGAGTCCGGGGATATCATACTATTTTTAGGGAAGCTGCTGATTATAGTACATGCCTTGAATAACGGGAGCAGTGTGATTTACAGTTTTTCTTTAAACTATAAAAATCAGTAAATTATATGGTTTTGATCTGCTCAATAATAAGACCCTGGTGGATCTATCTAGGATTGTACAAAATTGATCTTCCTACAAATCGTTCATCCATCAAGTCACCATGACTCGAGATCGAGCCGAAGGCCATTAAAGGGAACCTCTCACCAGGAATAACGCTGTTAACCTGCTGATATGGGGTTAATCTACAGATGAACAACGTTATGATGCAGTCCGGCGCCTGCACGTAGGGGGGGAAAATGATCTTTATTCTCCACAACAGCATTCAGTCATGGGGCGCCAGATCTGCGCCCCCAGGCCTTGACTGACACTGGCTCTACATTGAGGTCGGCCATCAGTCAGGGCTGGGGGCACAGTTACAGAGGCCGCCCTGGATACTCAGGAGTGGGGACTGATCCAGCGCCCCATGACTGAATGCTGGTGGGGAGAATAAAGATTATTTTCTCCCCGCTGCATTTGGGTGCGTGCAGGAGCCAGACAGCACCATAACGCTGTTAATGTGCAGATTAACCCCATAACTGCAGGTTAACAGCGTTATTCCTGGTGACGGGTTCCCATTAAATAATAATAATATGGACTTCCGGGGGCGGAGTCATCAGTGATGGCCGCATTTTAGAAGCGCTCCCTAATATCGAGAAACTAAATCTGGGATCATCCCTGATTACAGTCCCCTGATACCGGCTGAGTATATTGGCGGTGATCCACTGCAAAAGGAGGATCACAGGGGTAGGCGCATTTTTTAGCCCGGGAGTCCCTGCCGTTTACTATCCTTCCCGGGGAGAGAGACCCGACCTGAGGCCTGAAAGTGAAACACGCGGAGAAGAGGTCCTTTCCAGTCACTCTGACTACATCACTGAGAGTGTCCAGAGATACCAGGCTGCGGGACGAGACCCATGGTCCTGAAGTGACTGTGCACCAGTTGTGACCGGAGAACGATCGGGAGAGCCGTGGAGGAAACGAGGCTTTGCAGAAGAACAAACGGGGGTCGGAAGACACGAGGCTGTTGTGCCGGAGAGGCACACTTACCGGACGGACCTGGCTGACACTGGGTGAGATTTCTGGAGCGGAGTGCCTGACAGACGAGGAGGCGGTGAGAGGCTCTGTCAGAACTGAAGGCGGAGAGACATTGCGGCCGCGGTGCGGAGACGCCTTCCCGCCATATTCAGCCTGAGTCTGGGGCTGGACGTCTAGCCCTCTGGTGTGGCGGCTGCTTCCGGAGTCTGCCCTGAGCCGGTGGGCGACATTGGGGGCGCAGTGGCTAGTGGGGTGGAGGTAAGCGGAGCTGACTTACTAAGCTGCCTATATATTGAGGCTTCGGTCGGTGAGGGGTCCCTCTGGCTTATTGAGCCCTTGCTGGTTTACTGACTGCCCGTGCTGGCCCGGGGACCTGCCATTTCAACTGGATCCTTGCCCCAGCCTAGAGTGTGGACTCTTTGAAGTTTACCTGGAAGAAGGATACGGACTTCCTCAATACTGGGAAGCATAGGCAGAGCTGTTTTCATATTTTATTTTTTTTTTATATATATATATCTTTTATTGAACTTTTTCTTTTAACTTTCTTTTCCTTTTTCTCTTTTCATTTTTGTGGTTGTAGTACCTTATCGTATAATACTATTTTCCCCCTTGAGTGAGTAGGGGGTGGCTTTGTGTATAGGGGAAGGACAGTTTTTTCTATATTTTGCTTTGCGATAGAAAAATAAGAGAAGCAGAGAGGCAATAGCCGTTAGCCCACATTGACTCTGTCCTCTCCTTTTCCCGCCCTTTAAAGACAGCACCTAGAGTCGTAATTTAAGAGTTGTAACCCAACAGCGCCATCTTGTGGTCCTTTTCTTTTAGAGCAGCAATTTTGAGATTTACAACCAAATAACGCCATCTAGTGGCACCACAAATCTTAGTTGATGCGTTGCACAAGCTTATTGTGCTGAATGTTATTTTTCTTTCTTTTTCTGTTATAATATATATACTCAATAACATTTGTTATACTGATTATAGTTACAGGCTGTTCACATTTACTGAAACTCTTTAGGAGGCATTTTATTATATACATAATCTCACTTTTGCTGTGGTTTCTCACTCTTATTGATTTCGAACCTCAATTTTACAAGCCTAAGTGATAGTGAGATCTAAGAACAGTGGATCCATAACTAAACCCTATTATTGAGTCCTTTGGTGGTTGAGAAGTCTTCGTACTACCACATCATGGACAAATATTTGGAGAAAACACAGGCTCCCTTACAGAAGGGGACCACATCTAGGCGCACCAAGCATAAGAATAAAAATAGAATGGAGGGTGGATCTTCAGCTGGGAGGTCCTTAGATCGGATGTGGCCGGGGGAGGGGTCACAGGACACCTCTGATTCACAGTCCTCACCTGAACCTCATACTGCTACGGCTCAAGCAGTATCTAAAATTCTTCTCCCATATTTTGACAAAAAATTCGAAACTTGGAATAAGGCCCTTGAGGCAACAGTGACCGCTGTGTCGGCAAATACATCTCGGATTACGGAAGCTGAACAGCGGATTAGTGATATGGAGGACATTGTAGTAAATACCCAAACCACGGTGGAGGCACAAAAGATTCTTATTGGTTCTTTGCTGGATAAGGTTGAAGACCTTGAGAATCGTAGTAGAATATCCAACCTCAGATTTATCGGCATTCCTGAGAGTTGTAAGGGGGCGGATCTTATTCGGTTCTTAACGGTTGACCTGATGGAGGCCCTTCAGTTAGAGCCCGGTTCTTCCAGACAAATTGAGAGGGCACACCGGGTGGGACCAGAGAGGAGGGAGTCTGGTGCGAGGCCTCGCCCGGTCATTACTAAATATTTCCACTATCATGATAAGGAGAGAGTTCTGGCAGCAGCTAGAAAACTTAGAGATGTTACTATTCAAGGGACGAAGATCCTGGTGTTTCAGGACTTTTCAGTAGCTGTTTCCCGGCGAAGAAAGGAGTTTGGCCCGGTTTGTCGGTTCCTCATTGAACAAGGGGTCCGTTTTGCTTTGGCGTACCCGGCCAGACTCCGAGTAACGCTGGGTACAGAGACAAAGTTGTTTGAAGACCCTAAGATTGCTTTAGACCAGCTGAGACGAGATCTTGCCCCCCCAGATACTTGAAGGTGCATTCCAACATTTGGGGCGAGATTAGATGTGAGACTGATAGATCTTTCCTTAAATAAGTCAAAATGATAAGGAACATGAGTTACAGAGTGATTTTGACTATACTTTGGTTAAAATTAATTTTATATGTATATAAGAAACTGGTTGTTATATTTTTGCATAAGTGTATTGTTGCTAATGATGTCACACACCTATTTACTTTAGAGGGTTGCGGAGCGGCTGGGACTCCGAGACCCTATGTGCTACTAAACATTGGAAAAGCTCTGCCTCTATGCCACTTCTATCCACCATGATGTCAACTTCGCGCATGCCTAGCCGGAAAGAGACAGGTAATCCTTTAAAAATCTTGTCATGGAATGTAGCGGGCCTCAACTCGCCGGTAAAACGGCGTCGTGTTTTACAGGCACTCAAACGAGCTAGACCGGATGTCATATTTTTGCAGGAAACTCATTGGTCACACAAGGATACATTACATTTGAGAGATAATTGGTTGGGTCAGACTTATGCTACTACATATTCTTCGAAAAAGCGGGGAGTGGCCATAGCCTTTGCTAGACATTTGCAGGTGACTCCGGGGGAGGTGGTGATCGATCCTCAGAGTAGGTTCCTTCTTATGAAAGTGATCATTGAAGATACCCCCTACTCGTTGTTGAACATTTATGCCCCCAATGTTGATAATGCTGCCTTTTTTGCATCGGTCTCTCAGATGATTTTAACAATGGACTTGCCTAACTTGGTGGTGGGGGGCGACCTTAATGCTGTGCTAGATCCGCAATTAGATAGGTCTGTGGTCCTACCTACTCCCTACTTCGGATCGGGATCGGGTTTAACTAATCTCATGCGTGACACTCCTCTGGTAGACATATGGCGAGTATTACATCCGACGGAAAGAGACTACACTTGTATATCCAAGGCACATAAGTCCCTCTCACGTATTGATATGTTTCTGATAGGTGAGTCTCTTTTGACGGGGGTGATGGAGGCAACTATAGGGGACGCTGGGATTTCTGATCATACTCCTATTACTTTATCACTCCGCTGTAGCCGTGACCCACGTCAGTCGGGCTCATGGAGATTTCCAGCCTACTTGTTTAAAAGCAGAGAGTTTGAGACATTCCTCAAACAAGAGTGGGGTAATTTTGTGGATGACAACATACAGCATTGGGATGACTCTGTACTTATGTGGGAGACGGGTAAGGCAGTCATGAGAGGGAGAATAATCGCATATGTGGCGGGGAAAAAGCGTAAAGCGGGACAAGAAACGAGAGACCTTCAGGGTTTGGCTATATTGGCCTACAGACGATATCTGGGAACTAATGATCCAGAAGATTGGTCACAATGGCAAGATGCTTTATCATTATTAAATGCACATTTGACTAAGATAGCCCAACAGAAAGTAGACTTTAACAGGCAGCATTTCTTTAGATGGGGTAATAAGATAGGTACATTACTGGCCAGACTGGCAAATCCAAAAGGTCCCAGACAGAAAATACCGCTTTTAGTAGACCCCATCTCAGGTAACCATTTGACTAACAGCAAAGATATATTACAGGCTGTTCATGCTCATTATACAGCTCTCTATTCCACACGGGGAGGAGACATCTCTTCCATAACACATTCTTTAAATTCTTTGCAATTACCTATGTTGACAGACTCTCAGCGCGCAACTCTGGAGATGCCCATTACACTAATGGAAGTAAGTTCTGCTATTAAAGCAATGGCAAATCATAAATCACCAGGACCGGATGGTTTATCTGCGGAATATTATAAAATGCTCTCTCCTGATATAGATCCTCTCCTTAAGGATTTATTTAACTATTATTTGTATGGGGGCACATCCCCAACTTCCTTTAATTCCGCATTGACTTCCCTAATTTTAAAGCCAGGTAGGAGTCCAACACAGATAACATCATACAGACCCATATCTTTGTTAAATTTGGATTACAAACTACTGGCAAAAATTATGGCTAATAGAATACAGACGTTTCTCACTGAGATTCTGTCATCTAGTCAATATGGTTTCACCAGAGACAGACACTCGACTATTGCTGTCCGCACCGCAATTGCGGCAACTATAGTCTCAGCTAGAAATAGGAACTCTTCTAACATTTTGTTGAGCCTAGACGCAGAGGCTGCGTTCGATAGCGTAGAGTGGCATTGGATACACGCGGTGCTAGAAAAGCAGGGATTTGGTGAGAGATTTGCGGCACTGATCAGATTATTATATAATTCACCTACGTCCAAAATTATAGTTAATCAACAACTAACAGAGGGGGTGGAGTTAACTAGAGGTACCCGTCAGGGTTGCCCACTTTCCCCCATTCTATTCAATCTTGCCCTTGATCCTCTTATACGTGCTTTGGAGTCCCTGCCATTGTTTAGAGGGATACGGGTTGGGAGATTGAGTTTGAAGCTTACGGCATTTGCTGATGACATTTTGCTATACATTGCTAACCCAGAGGAAGCCCTTCCTGAAATTATGGCCCTTATAAATAAATTGGGAACTATGTCTGGATATTCGATTAATCCAACTAAGTCTAAGGCGCTTAATTTATGTGCCTCGCGCAAACCACCATGGGCAGGGATATATACTTTTGAATGGTGCAAAGATGCTTTGCCTTATTTGGGGGTACTTATAACTAGGAATCCTCATGATCTCCAGAGAAGTAACCTCTTTCCTCTTATACAGAAAATTAAAAAAGAATTAGAAGGATGGCAGCATTTAACCCTTTCATATCTAGGTCGGGCATATTTGTTAAAAATGGTTGTTATCCCGCAGATTTTATATTTTATACAATCTCTTCCAATATTGCTTACCTCTAGTGAATTGCGGCGAATAAATGGTATGTTTCGCACTTTTATTTGGGGAAAGAAGCATCATGCTATTAGCATGGCTATATTGGAACAGCACATACAGAATGGAGGCATTAATTTTCCAAATTTGGAGAATTACAATTTAGCGGCGCTGCTTCGTTATCTTAAAGACTGGATTCAAGATACTTCCATATATACTAACACTCAATTAGACCAGAATTTGATACCCCATACCAACTTGTTATATCTCCTACATACACACAAGGAATTGTTACCCTCCTCAGTGATGGATAATCCTTTGATAATGGTGATGTGGACGATATGGCATAGGATACGTCATAATTTTTTTTTGAATGCACATTCCTCACTTTTCTTGCCAATATTTGGGAATCGAGACGTGGGGTTGAGACGGGGGGTAGAGAGTTGGAGCACGCGGTTTCGGACGGTGACAGTGGGTTCTATAATGGATTCTTCGACTCGTAGACCTTATTCATGGTCACACACTCGGAGATACCTTCCTTTGACTATGGGTTGTCTTGCGAATTGTGCAATCCTGGAGGTTTACGCTACAGGAGTAGGAGAGCGGTTATCGGAGCTTGATTGGGAAAACCCATTAGACACCATATTGCGAGATAGGTCTTCATTATTACACTCTACTTCTAGATTCTATCATATGCTGAGAGGAGAGATGGACTATGCTAAACGAAAAACAGGCCTCCCAAGATGGCTTATTCGTTTTCCAGATTTGACTTCAGAACATATCCTTAAAGCAATGTCTTATGCTTGGAAGGCTTTACCGGCCTCTTCTTATCGGGAAATGTTGCTTAGACTATATCATGGAACATATATATCCCCACACCGTTCGTTCCTCATGGGCTTGTCCCAATCGGCGAATTGTCTGAAATGTGTGGCTCCTGGGGCTGACCTTTACCACCAGTTTTGGGATTGTGCGGTGATCAAGGGGTTTTGGAGTGAGGTTAAAAACTTTTGCCTAGGCCATCTCCTCAATTATATACCTTACACGCCAGAGTGGGCGATATTGGGAATATGGCAGGGGGAGGGAGCAAGAATCACAAGAGGGGCCAAACGTCTGATATCTATAGTATCCATGGTAGGGAAAAAATGTATCTTACAGCAGTGGATTACAGCGGAACCTCCTACGCTGAGAATGTTCTTAAATAAATTAAAACATGTGTTTCGCATGGAATGGATAGAGGCGCAATTGGGGGAGGATCGCGCGGTGTCTCGTTTTTTTGATACTTGGGAGAGTTTCATTGATGTGTTCTCTGATGAGATGAGAACCCATCTTATAGCTTGCTTTGAACAGTCATCATGGTATATTAATAGGATACTAGCAGGGGATCCCCCGATCCGATCTGGCAGACAGGTAGGGTGTGACTGAAGCGACAATACACTTAATAATTGCTACTAGTAGAATTAATGTGAGTTCAATAATGAAAAGTTATTATTTGTTTGTTTTATAATCTTTATTTTGTTGTTTAAAAACAAAAACAAAAGAAACAAAATAAGTTTAAAACGAAGGTCATTTTCCTTTTGATTGTGTGATACTGTTGAGCTTATGGATCTCATGGACTCTGACTGCAACCTCATTTGTCTTAATTATATGATGTCCAAGAGAAGTAGAATTGTATATCAATGCATTGATTAATGTATTGCATAATTTTTTGAACATGAATGTTATACCCTTCAATAAAAAACTTCTTAAAGAAAATAATAATAATATTTGCCATAAACGTTCTGAAATGAAGAATAATGCTGCCCAGTCATTTTGGGGGCAGCACGGTGGCTCAGCAGTTAGCACTACAGCCTTGCAGCGCTGGGGTCCTGGGTTCAGATCCCACCAAGGACATCTGCAAGGAGTTTGTATGTTCTCCCCGTGTTTGCGTGGGTTTCCTCCATATACTCCGGTTTCCTCCCACATTCCAAAGACATACTGATAGGGAATTTAGATTGTGAGCCCCATTGGGGACAGTGATGATAATGTGTGCAAACTGTAAAGCGCTGCAGAATATGTTGGCCCTTAATAAATAAACAACATATAAACAAATATTTCACCCCAAAACACCTTTTTTTTGTCCCCCTTTTGCAGTACTTTATTGGGTAAAGTGAATGGTGTCAATGGAAACTACGAATCATCCTGCGGCTGCGACACCAGAAAAAAATGAAGTCATGGCAAGTAAAAGAAAGAGGAGGAAAAAACGAAGGCACAAACATGGAACGCAGTAGTAGTGACTAGCGGCTCGCCCGGACTGGTGGCCAGGATTCCGGCGAGTTTCCATGGGACAGCCCTGATCATGCAGCTTTGTAATAAGGCTAGAGTGTGTTAAGGACCTGCCGTGACATCACGGTCACATGACAACTGCTCTCAAGTCTTGCAGGAGAAGGACTGTGGAAGCCAAAAGTGACCACAAGGCAGGTAAGAATGGAGGCCGAGGGCTTAGCTCGGCTCCCACCGTCACATGTGCCCCCACCGGTCTGAGAGGGAAGGGGGAACGTGCTGCTCGCTGTGGGGAAGGGACTGAATGCTGCAGCCGGAGGGGGAAGGAGCACAATGCAGCTGCTGCTGTAATGGAGGGTGGGAAGGGGGGAGGTGATGCTGCTGCTGCCAGTGGTGCTGTGGGAGAGCACAGGCCGGGCCACAGTCACAGCCCCGCGTTCCCTCGTGCGGTTTGTACCGGACGACCCCTCTCAGGCCTCATTTGTCAGTCAGAACCGTCTTACAGTAAAACTGTCTTTGTTGCCCATAGCGACCAATCAGAGTTCAGGTTTCATCCTAACATTGCAACCAATCAGAGTTCTGATTGCAGATTAACAGAACAACCAATTAGAGTTCGGCTTTCATTTTACCTCAGCAGTGTAAGAAGTGAGAGTGCTGTTCACACACAGCGTCATTCCTGTCAGCCGGCTGACGCTGTGGTTTGTAGTGTGTGACTGTGTACAATATGGGGACTTGTGCTCTCAGGATCGTTCAGGGAAACACACGACTGTTCAGCTGAGCAGAGATGAGCAAATCTTTGAAATTATAATTCTGGAAAACCTTTACCCCCGAGGGTGGTTTGCACGTTAATGACCGCGCCAATTTTTACAATTCTGATCACTGTCCGTTTATGAGGTAATAACTCTAGAACGCTACAATAGATCCCGGTGATTCTGAGATTTATTTTTTCTGACATATTGTATTTCATGATAGTGGTAAAATTTTCTTTGATATGACTTACGTTTGATTGTGGGAAAAAAATGGAAATCTGGAGAAAAATTCTCAATTTTCAAACTTTGAATTTTCATGCTCTTAAATCACAGAGATATGTCACAGAAAATAATTACTGTAATAAATGAGATTTCCCACATGTCTACTTTACATCAGCACAATTTTGGAACCAATTTTATTTATTTTTTTTAGGAAGTTATAAGGGTTAAAAGTTGACAATCAGTTCTCATTTTTTCAACAAAATTTACAAAACCATTTTTTTAGGGACCACCTCACATTTGAAGTCACTTTGAGGGGTCTATATGGCAGAAAATATGAAAAAGTGACACCATTCTAAAAACTGCACCCCCTCGAGGTGCTCAAAACCACATTCAAGAATTTTACGAACCCTTCGGCTGCTTCACAGGAACTTTTGGAATGTGGAAAAAAAACAACGAACATTTAACTTTTTTTTTCAGAAAAAATGTACTTCAGATGCCAATTTTCTGGATTTTGACAAGGGTTTAAAGAGCCCCTGATGTGCCTAAACAGTGAAAATCCCCCCAAGTGACACCATTTTGGAAACTAGACCCCTGAGGGAACTGATCTAGATATGTGGTGAGCACATTAAACCCTCAGGTGCGTCACAGAAGTTTATAACATTGAGCCATTACAAAAAAAAAAAAAAATTTAACGTTTTTACTTTGTCCCACTATGGCACTATATTTTTTTGCAG
This sequence comes from Ranitomeya variabilis, assembly GCF_051348905.1. Taxonomy (NCBI): domain Eukaryota; kingdom Metazoa; phylum Chordata; class Amphibia; order Anura; family Dendrobatidae; genus Ranitomeya; species Ranitomeya variabilis. The sequence goes on along the minus strand of NC_135234.1, from coordinate 23,289,404 downwards.
GCTGATTGCTTGTATAGCATGGGGATGCAGCAGCATCCCCATGCTATGCAAACTGTCAGCTCTGCACTAACAGATAAAGTTGCTGATCATGCACTGCGCATGATCAAGCAACTTTCCTAGCTCTGGTGACCCGAATGTCATCATGACGACATTGGTCACCTTGGCAACAATCAGGACTACACGTTAACCCGCGGGGTCTCTGATCCAAAGGTAGAGGGGCTGCCATCCCTCTGCCGGCTTCCAGAATGCTGCAATTGCGTTCGATCACAGCATTTAGGGGGTTAAAGTGCTGGGAGCTGTGTGGGACCGCTCCTGGCACTTAGTGCTGGGTGTCAGCTGTCAGAACCATAATAACGTAATAATCCGTCCTTGGTCAATAAGTCACAGGGATGTATTATTACACCAGATGTCAGAAAGAGGTCAATAATCCTCTTTCCCAGGGCCACACACACCTGTTGCTCCCTCTGGTCCAGTACACCCCCTTTGAAAAGTAAGATTTTAATCAATATCTCAAAGAACAGAACAACAATTGTCCAAACTTTTGACAAGACTGAGTTTCATGGAACATTTTTTTAAACCATAACATGAAAGTAAGGTCAATAATATAACTTTCGGGGGCGTGGCTATGCAACTCTAGAGAGAGGACGCACCTCGTGGAGCTCCGGCCATCCTGATTCACATCCTGCCATAAGAACCCCTAAATCACCGATTGTGCCGGCCGGAACGGTACCCTCGGGACCTCAGGAGCCCGGTGGTCTCTTTGATCGGCGGTTTTGGAGTCCTGGGACGGCAGACGCGGAGGCGGCCTGGAAGGGCGGCAGAATCCCTGGGCTGCGGCGGCCATCTTTGTGCACGCGCTCCGGCAGGCAAGACGCAGCACCAGCCGGGTGTTTTTTCCCCTGAGACACAGCGGATGCCTGCACTGTAGTGAGGGATGAATACACAAGGCCTGCCAATAAATTAGACAAACCACCAGAATGTATAGTTCAAAAGAAACAACCTTTATTTATACAATGATAAAAAACCCCAATATTGGTACAACACCAATCAAAATATAAAAGCCTCCGATCGTAATGAACAGGGCTCGAGCAAACCCCCACGTAATGCCTAAAAATAACACATAATTTGTAAATGCCATCATGGCACTGGTAAAGTTATTGTCAAAGAGATAAGCCTATACCATGACGCATATAAGTAAGAGAATGTCACATATTATCAATCATCACTATTATCACTATACTAGACTACCAAGTAAGAGTGGCCACATTGAGCTAATGATGAAACGTTAGAGTGGCTACTACGGTAAATAACCTATTCCCCCGGAAGAAGAATTCGTTTGAAACGCGCGTTGGGGATTTAGCAGGTCTCGTGCAGCCTCCAATCTGGTAATTTTATTAGGTTATTTACCGTAGTAGCCACGCTAACGTTTCATCATTAGCTCAATGTGGCCACTCTTACTTGGTAGTCTAGTATAGTTACACAAGTTACAATGTAGTAAGCCTAAGTACATTTTATTTGATGATTAATAATATGTGACATTCTCTTACTTATATGCTTCATGGTATAGGCTTATCTCTTTGACAATAACTTTACCAGTGCCATGATGGCATTTACAAATTATGTGTTATTTTTAGGCATTACGTGGGGGTTTGCTTGAGCCCTGTTCATTACGATCGGAGGCTTTTATATTTTGATTGGTGTTGTACCAATATTGGGGTTTTTTATCATTGTATAAATAAAGGTTGTTTCTTTTGAACTATACATTCTGGTGGTTTGTCTTATTTATTGGCAGGCCTTGTGTATGCCTTGTGTATTCATGTTATCTTGAATGTGTTCGCTTATATTTTGGGACTAATATGCATATACACTGTAGTGAGGGAGCGCTGGGGAACGCCGGATTACAGGTGTGGGGTCTGGAGCGGTCGGCGGTGCCTGGGGAGGCAGCGGACGTTATCGCAGCACGCACTCCAGCAGTAAGGAGAGCGGCGCTTTACAGTATACCTGCGGTGCAGCTTAAGGAGTGAACTGGTAACCTGAAATAGTAAAGGGGTGGTGCGGTGTGTGCCCTGGAAGATTGGGCCCTGCATCCCCCTTATCTGATAAACCCCTGCTGGCGCCATAAAGGCCCCGTCTCACATAGCGAGATCGCTAGCGAGATCGCTGCTGAGTCACAAGTTTTGTGACGCAACAGCGACCTCAGTAGCGATCTCGCTATGTGTGACACGTACCAGCGACCAGGCCCCTGCTGTGAGATCGCTGGTTGTGTCGGAATGGCCTGGACCTTTTTTTGATCGTTGAGGTCCCGCTGACATTGCTGAATCGGTGTGTGTGACACCGATCCAGCGTTGTCTTCACTGGTAACCAGGGTAAACATCGGGTTACTAAGCGCGGGGCTGCGCTTAGTAACCCGATGTTTACCCTGGTTACCATCGTAAATGTAAAAAAAAACAAACAGTACATACTCACATTCCGGTGTCCGTCAGGTCCCTTGCCGTCTGCTTCCCGCACTGACTGAAAGTGAAAGCAGAGCACAGCGGTGACGTCACCGCTGTGCTCTGCTTTCCGGCCGGCACTCAGTCAGTGCGGGAAGCAGACGGCAAGGGACGTGTGACGGACACCGGAATGTGAGTATGTACTGTTTGTTTTTTTTTACATTTCCGATGGTAACCAGGGTAAACATCGGGTTACTAAGCGCGGCCCTGCGCTTAGTAACCCGATGTTTACCCGGGTGCTGCAGGGAGACTTCGGCATCGTTGAAGACAGTTTCAACGATGCCGAAGTCGTTCCCCTGATCGTTGGTCGCTGGAGAGAGCTGTCTGTGTGACAGCTCCCCAGCGACCACACAACGACTTACCAACGATCACGGCCAGGTCGTATCGCTGGTCGTGATCGTTGGTAAATCGTTTTGTGAGACGGTACCTTAACTCTGGAGGAATTAACCCCCTCCCTGCTGCTCTACCTGTGAGGGCTGTGGGGCTCCTTCAAGGCGCAGTGCCTGGGCGAATCCTCAGTTGCTACTTCATAAATCCCTGACAATCTTTCTGCCTGGCCAGTAGCCTTTCTGGGATCTGTTTTGGCATTTAACCCTGGCGGGACTGTTGCTGTGGAATAGACTAGCCATAACTATAAGTGTGATCCTTTTGTGGGGTCCTTCTGCTGATCACTATGCATCATTCCAAAGGTTCTGGGGCTGCTGACAAATTAAGGAAATATGCCAGAGAGGATGCCCCTGATAATGTACGCACTCTCAGAAATAATCCTACGCAGAACCAATGGAAAAATCGTCTCTCTGACAGTAAGGAGGAGGGAGAGCAAGACGAACTGACTCTTAAAGAAGTGTCTGAGCATTTAATGCAGGCCATATCCCTCACTAGATCTTCTCTTACTGAAAAGATAGAGGACATACACACAGAAGTGGGTCGTCTGCGCCACGATATGCAAGCTATGAGAGGGCGTATCTCGGAAGTTGAAACAAGAGTGTCTCATATAGAGGACACCATTACTCCTATGGAAGCTAAGTTGTCAAAGGCTGCCAGCTCTGTGAATGCCTAGAAACAAAAAGCAGATGACCTGGAAAACAGATTGCGCCGTAATAACATTCAAATTATTGGCCTACCGGAGCGATCGAAGGGTCAGCACCCTGAGCAATTTCTGGAGGATTGGCTTAAAACCTCCCCGGGAGATGGAGTTTCCTCAACATTTTCTGTAGAGAGGGCTCATATGGTCCCAACGAGACCTCTTCCACCCGGAACTCCGCCCCGACCTTTTTTGGCGCGTCTCCTCAATTGCAGAGACAGGGATGCGATCCTTCGCTTGGCGCGACAGAAGGGCCCTATTAAGTTCAATAATGCTACAATTTCAATTTTCCCTGATTTCTCCATGGAGCTCCAAAAGCAGCGGATTCGGTTCATGGAAGTTAAGAAGCAGCTCAGGGATAAAAACATTATCTATTCCTTGCTTTATCCAGCTCGGCTCCGCGTTGTCCATGAGGGCTCTTCCTTGTTTTTTACGGATCCGGTGGAGGCAGCCGAATGGTTGCGGTCATACAAGGTGTCTAGTGTACCGGACTCCTGATCTGTTCTACTTGTTCGATGGCAACATAAATTGGTGCTCTCCGTATAGTTGCTGAGCTTATCAACAATACCGGATGCTGGTTTCAGTGAGGGTATCCCCTTTTCTATTTGACTGTAGGAGTATAGGATTATACTCCTCCACTGTTCAAGTTTTGTTTTGTATGGGTTTTTATACCAGTTTTGATTGTTTGATAAGTTTGTTAGTCGCCATTGGTAATTTTGTGCTCTGTGGGATGTCCCTGATTCCTGTTCAGGTTACGGTGTATATTTTTCCTTTTTCTAAGTGTGGATATGGGGTCTGAGATTATATGCATGACGTGGAACATACGGGGTATTAAGACTCCCCGAAAGAAAATCAAGGTATTTTCGCAGATTAAACGCTATCATCCCCATGTGGTAGCTCTTGTAGAAACACATCTGACCAGAGACACAGTTAAATGTACACAAAAGCCCTGGGTACAGTGCTCCCTTCACGCCTTCCATACCAGTTATTCAAGAGGGGCCTCTCTGCTGATACATAGGAATGTTAGATGGGAAGCTAGGGTGGCACGACGGGACCCCGAGGGTCGCTTTGTTTTTGTACACGCCTTTATTAACACACGGGAATATGTGATATTATGTGTCTATAATCCCCCCCCCCCGGCTAATATATCGATTCTTCGCATGGCAATGGGTTTCTCCCTAAATTATCCTGATGCTAGTGTTATTTGTATGGGAGATTTTAATTTAGTCATGGATAATTCCATGGATAGATTGAGGCTAGACGACGCGATATCTGGAGGGCCTTCTCCCCAGTCCCCCTCACAATTGGCACTGTTTATGGATGGTAGTGGATGGCTGGACCTGTGGAGAATACGTCACCCTGAGATAAAGGAATATACTTGCCATTCATCAACTAGGCGGTCTCTATCTCGTATAGACTACATATTTGGATCTAGCGGCCTGGCATTGTGGGTGGATAGTGTTGAACATGGCAATTGGGGGGTATCGGATCATAGTCCAGTTATTCTTAAACTTAAATACGGTCAATTAAATAATAATATACCCTGGAAATTGAATCCCTTTTGGTTGAAATTAATAGATTCTAGTGATAGAATGGTTGATCAGCTGAACTGCTTTATCTACACTCATCCAGACCCTCCAAATCTTGGTTTGTTTTGGGATACTCTAAAAGCATACCTAAGGGAATGTCTATCCTCCACAATCTCCTATATCAAGCAGATAACGGCGGGGGAGGATGAGGGGATGGAGCCACGGCTGAGAGACTCGGAGGCCGCCTATGTGGCTAACCAAACTAGTGGTAACAGGGCGGAATGGCTTACTTCCCAGAGGTGTTCTACTCAACATATAGACACCAAATCAAAACGCAAATTATTCTTTACCCGTCAATCCTATTTCGAATTGGGGAACCAGGCCAGTACACTTCTAGCCTTTTTAGTACGCCAACATAACACCTCTAATACAATATTACAAATCCGGACACTTGACGGTACATTGGTATCTTCTACTGAGGAAATTCTCCGGCGTTTTCATGATTACTATAAATCATTATACAAGTCTGGTAGTGGTCTTGGTGTCCCTGAATATTTAGACTATTTATCGGACATAACGTTCCCCTCACTGAGTCCAGCCCAGCAAGCCTTTATGGAGGCTGAGTTTACCTTGGAGGAAGTGGAACATGCCATCACGGATATGGCCACTGGGAAGGCCCGTGGACCCGACGGATTTCCCGTTGAGTTATATAAGAAATATTGAGGTCACTTGGCACCACTTTTACTGAAGGTACTTCAGAGTATATGGGAGGGAAAACTCATGCCCGAAACATTTTACGATGCAAATATTATTGTACTTAAGAAAGAGGGAAAAGACCCTCTGGAGTGTGGATCGTATCGCCCCATATCACTGGTAAATGTAGATTACAACATTTTCACCAAAATTTTAGCTACTAGGCTGAATATGATCATACTGGACCTTGTACACCCAGACAAAATGATATTGCTTCCCAAACTTAATTATTGCTTTCAACATAGTGCTGTGTCAATACCCAAGTCTTTCTTTGCAAAATTAAAACCGGCTTTATGCCTGGGAAAAGCACTTCCATCAATATCAGGTGGGTCCAATCGGTGATTCAATATAGTTCTCTGGAGTTAGATAATAATTGGGCATTAGCATCGCTAGACACAGCCAAGGCGTTCGACTCTCTTGAGTGGCCTTTCCTATCTGAATGTCTACGGAAATACGGTTTTGGGGATAAATTTATTAGAGGGATAGACACATTATATAAGAATCCCAGGGTGCGTATAATTGTGAATAACTCCATCTCTGATTCTTTTGCCCTGCATAGAGGAACCCGCCAAGGATGTCCTCTGTCCCCGGCCCTTTTTGCCCTTGCGATAGAGGCCTTGGCAATACGCATAAGATCCTCTATGGATCTTAAGGGAATAAATATTGCGGACCGTGTGGACAATATAGGACTTTATGCCGATGATATGATAATATTTATGGATAAAATGGAAGAAACATTGCCACAAGTAATAGCGACCATAGATAAATTCAGTAAATTCTTCGGTCTTTATATAAATTGGGATAAATCTGCCCTGATGCCTCTATCTCACACTCCGATGCGATGTCTCGAGGCTCTACTCTGCCTATCATTTCCAATTTCAAATATTTAGGTATCCATATGTCTCAATGTAGCTGGCTGGACCTTCAACTTAACATTTATCCATTACTGGATATGGTCAAATCTAAATTCATAACTTGGAGCAAACTCCCTCTCTCTGTTGCAGGCCGCATTAATTTAATCAAAATGATATTGCTTCCCAAACTTAATTATTGCTTTCAACATAGTGCTGTGTCAATACCCAAGTCTTTCTTTGCAAAATTAAACTCCTTAATCACATCCTTTATATGGGGGAAGACTAGGCCTAAACTTAAGTTATCTGCTCTGCAGAGACCGAAAAAAGGGGGTGGGGCGGCCTTGCCAAATTTTTATTTGTACTACCTTGCTGGACAAGCTAAGGCGATAAATAAATGGATGCCCAATAACTCTCTGCCCAACTCTGAGAGTCATTTACTTTACTCTACCCGGATTGATTGCCCACTGAGGTTCTTGGAGATAGAGAAATTCAGTACTCGTCATTTACTACCTTTACTCCGACTGGCGAGATTAATGTGGAGACAAATTAAAAGAGTTATTAAATTTGTAGATATAGTAGCTGAAATGCCATTGTGGAATAATAGTTGTTTCCCAGAGCTACTGAATCACCCGTCTACTGTTTTTTGGATCTCATATGGTGTTCTCTCGGTAGGTGACGTACATGCCCAGGGGTTTTTTGTATCCTTTGAACAACTACAAAATACTTATAACATCCCAAGATCTCAATTCTTCTGGTATTTATAGCTAAGGTCAGCTATCCAGTCGCACATGCGAAGTGTGTAGGTACAGGTCGAGCGATTTCATCTTTTCCCCTGATAGGCATCCTCAAATCACAGGGCCCTCAGGGACTCATTTCCTCTTTGTATACATATCTATTATATGTGGGAGATGGGTCCACCATCAATTCTATCAAAGGGAAGTGGGAGGGACTTCTTCCCGATGTACTGGGAGAGGAATGGGAAGAGATTCTGGAGTCTCCAACTAAAGTTTCTCCTTCAGTAAACAATAAGATGACCCAGTTATATATTATATACCAGACTTATTTGACCCCGACACGACTCTTCAAAATGTGTCGCCTCCTCTCGTCAGATTGCTTACGGTGTCGTACACATGATGCAGACTTTATTCACATGATTTGGAGGTGCCTGGTAGTTCTACATTACTGGAAAGAGGTGACGACACTACTAACATCTTTATTGTCGATTCCTGTCCCACCTGAGCCATTGACCTGCTTATTCGGGGTGTGGGTGTCGGAAACTTGGGATCATTATACTGGGATCTTCCTTCGAGAGACGCTCTTCATGGCACGGAAGGTGCTGGCGTTAAGGTGGATGGGTGGTTCCCCCCCGACTCTCAGGGCTTGGTGAATTTGATTATCCCGTATGAAAAAACACTATACCAAAATAGAGGATGTCCAGGTAAATTTGAAAAGATCTGGGGTAGATGGAATTCCTCTTATCAAACTCTATAGTCTACACTGACTAGATATATGCGTGAGGACGTGGATGGGTGGTTTTGGGGGCATCGTTTCCAGAGCAGGATTCACGTATGATTTTCCTTTCGGCGACTTACTATACAGGTCCTTCTCAAAAAATTAGCATATAGTGTTAAATTTCATTATTTACCATAATGTAATGATTACAATTAAACTTTCATATATTATAGATTCATTATCCACCAACTGAAATTTGTCAGGTCTTTTATTGTTTTTAATACTGATGATTTTGGCCTACAACTCCTGATAACCCAAAAAACCAGCTGACGCAGCTGACATCCGGCACTATGTGCCAGGAGCGGTCACGGACCGCCCCCGGCACATTAACCCCCGGCACACCGCGATCAAACATGATCGCGGTGTGCCGGCGGTACAGGGAAGCATCGCGCAGGGAGGGGGCTCCCTGCGGGCTTCCCTGAGACCCCCGGAGCAACGCGATGTGATCGCGTTGCTGCGAGGGTCTCCTACCTCCTATCCCTGCAGGCCCCGGATCCAAAATGGCCGCGGGGCTGCATCCGGGTCCTGCAGGGATTACTTCCGGGTGCCGTGCAGGTGCTGGTAAGCCTGCACGGCTGTAAGTGACATCGGTGATCTGATAGAGTGCTGTGCACACTGTCAGATCACCGATCTGTAATGTCCCCCCCCCTGGGACAAAGTAAAAAAGTAAAAAAAAAAATTAAAAAAAAAAACCTAAATAAAGAAAAAAAAATATATATTATTCCCATAAATACATTCCTTTATCTAAATAAAAAAAAATCAAACAATTAAAGTACACATATTTAGTATCGCCGCATCCGTAACGACCCCACCTATAAAACTATATCACTAGTTAAAACCGTCAGTGAACACCGTAAAAAAAAAACAAAAAAAACGAGGCAAAAAACAACGCTTTATTCTCATACCGCCAAACAAAAAGTAGAATAACACGCGATCAAAAAGACGGATATAAATAACCATGGTACCGCTGCAAACGTCATCTTGTCCCGCAAAAAACGAGCCGCCATACAGCATCATCAGCGAAAAAATAAAAAAGTTATAGTCCTCAGAATAAAGCGATGCCAAAATAATTATTTTTTCTATAAAATAGTTTTTATCGTATAAAAACGTCAAAACATAAAAAAAATGATATAAACGAGGTATCGCTGTAATCGTACTGACCCGAAGAATAAAACTGCTTTATCAATTTTACCAAACGCGGAACGGAATAAACGCCTCCCCCAAAAGAAATTCATGAATAGCTGGTTTTTGGTGATTCTACCTCACAAAAACCGGAATAAAAAGCGATCAAAGACTTCCGGGAGGCGGAGCTTGTGTATGGCCGCTTTTTATCAGAGCTCCTGGACCGAGGGCGCAGAACAGCTACTATAGCGCCAGATTCCTTCACTGAGCCCAGGATAGGGACCGGACAAGGGACACCTATTGAAATCCCGGCTCTCCGGACTCCCCGGGAGTCACCGGGTGCAATCAGCACCGCATACCCCATACCTCATAGCACGCAGCACCGCTCCTTCCAGTGACCAGACGCAGGAGGTGGTGAAGAAAACCAGAGGAGAGGGGGTGATCTGCGCACAGCGGTTCCGTTCACCGCCAGGAAAAAGAGAGCAGAAATCACCGGTGAGGATCCGAGGCGCCCCGGGAGGGTAAGCAGAGTCACAGGCGTGCAGGAAGATCTGCGCGGGAAGAGGAGGTGAGCCGGCGCCATCTTGCCAGGCAGCGTGCAGGCCCCTGCTGCTTATCACACGCTGCTAGAAGAGAGAGGTGAGCGGGGCTGCAACTGCCGCCGCTGTGACAGAGTGAGCGGCACAAGAGATATTTATTACCCAGACACTGGGGAGGTGGGAGACGGCTGTGGGACCTGGTCTGGCTCTTCACATTGCGGGCGGTGTCTCCCTGGAAACTCCCTGGAGAACATAGTGTTAATATAGCAGAAGGAGAGCAGTGTTCCTGATCCCGGATAATCACAACATCGGCCAGGGTGTGAGGTGTGGGGAGAGACAGGTCTGCAAGATTGTGGGAAGCACACCTGGTATCGGCTACAGTCTGCTGGAGAGTCTGATTAACTGCGCAGTTGAGGCTCTGTTTTGGCTCAAACCACAGCCTCATATTGTTTGAAGTGTACATGCATCATTTTTATGAGAGGCACTTTTAACCCCTCTGGCATATCAATTGCAAAGTCATAAATGAAAGCCCACTCAGGGCAATAACTTAACAGATATCTAAGTCTATCCCCAGATGTAATTACTACGTACAACGATATCACTGACAACTCTACTAACTACCCTAGGCATCCATCTCATCATGGACAAATTCGTGGGTAAAAATGCCAAGTCTGGCAGAAGCTCCACACGTAACCAGGCAGGCACATCTCCTGTGTCACAAAAAGCCGATATCAACTCAGAATGCCCACAGTCCATTGCAACTGCTATCATAGAACGGCTGATGCCTGAGATAGACAATCGTTTGGCAGCTTTTCAAACTTCATTGGACACAATAGTTTCACAAGTCAACACCCAGGGCGCACGCATAGCGGAAGTGGAACAAAGAATATCAGACCTGGAGGACTCTACCATGACACTCAAAGACAAACTAGATGACAAAGAAAAGGTTATTTCAGATCTTCTGGACAAAGTAGATGATCTTGAAAATAGGTCTCGCCGCAATAATCTGAGACTTATAGGCCTCCCAGAGTCTATTTCCCCCTCGGAGCTAGTAAAAATTACATCAGAATGGTTGCCTAAAGCTCTTGGGGTATCACCAACTTCGGGCGTAATGGCTGTTGAGAGAGCACACAGGCTGGGACCCCCGAGGGGAGGAGAGGGCGACAGACCACGTCCAGTTATCTTTAAAATTCTGGACTTTCAAGATAAAGCTCGCATCTTGGCAGCATATAGAAAACAACGCACCTTGCTGTATGAGAACCACAAACTACTTTTATTCCAGGATTACTCGGCCGCAATGGCGGCCAAACGTAAAGCCTTCAACCCTGCTTGCAAAATTTTGGTGGATAAAAACATTCGCTTTAGCCTGCAATATCCCTCGATCCTGCGTTTTGTCTTGGAGGGTAAAAATCGGTCATTTAGTGACCCAGGAAAAGCTCTGGAGTGTCTTCGGGAAACACTCAGGGCTCATTCAAATTCTGACAAATCCTAAATAAGAAGAACTGCTCTAATTTGTCATTATTAAGTGATGTCGTGTTTATGTTAATACTTTATGCCCTTAGGCGGCATGTTTATTTTCTATGCTATGCTCACTCTTAGGTTGAGTATATTTGTTATAGTTATAAAGTTTATTTGGGGGGGGGGAATTGGGGGGTGGGGAGTTGGGAGGGGAGGTGAGGCTCTGCTTGCGCACATTTTATTCTCAGGTTCTGGGAGGTCTCACACTCACTCGCTGGGATGGGTGGGGATCTCACTTACAGCTACTACAGGTGGGTCTGGTGGTCACCCGAAAAGGGATAGGTTAATGACTGACCAGGCGGGCACTAAAGATACCACTATCCGCTCCTTACAATGGTGCTCATGGAATGTCAATGGACTGAACTCCCCAGTTAAGAGGAAAAAGGTCCTAAATTTTTTACAAAAACAAAACTTTCACATCATTTTTCTGCAAGAAACACATTGGGTCAGGGGCAATCACCCTTCTCTATTAAGTAGGAAATACACACTTTGTGCCGAGGCTTCATACACAAAAAAGCAGCGAGGAGTGGCTATACTGATATACAATGGCCTCGGTTACGAGATACTTGACACCTTAGAAGATCCTCAGGGAAGATTCCTCTTAGTTAAAATTGTAATTGAGGGTATGTGTTTTAGTTTGGTTAACATCTATGCCCCGAACACGCCTGAGATTCAATTTCAGGTCAAACTGAGAGAGAGGTTGGCAGGGTGGGACACATCAAGGGTGGTTATGGGAGGCGACTTTAATGAGGTAGCAGACATCTCCATGGATAGATCCAATTTTAAAGATACTCATCGACAGGTGCAGGGGAGTAGCATTCAATCATTTATAGACCACTTTGACTTGATTGACATATGGAGACTACAACACCCATTGGAGAGGGACTATTCTCACTACTCCCATGTCCACGATTCACACGCCAGGATTGATTGCTGGTTGCTACATGAGTCATTGGTGCCCCTGGTAACACGATCTAATATACAAAATATTCATATTTCAGATCACGCCCCGGTGACGTTCCAATCCAAATTAACATCTCCAATTCACCAAGAGAGGAGATGGCGTTTCCCCTCTTACCTACACCACTCAGATGATTTTAAAAAGTACTTACAGATGTCTTGGGGAGAATACAAGAACGATAATCTAGTCCACTGTGATAACGCACATCTGTTTTGGATGGCCTCTAAGGCCGTGTTGAGGGGTAAAATTATTTCTTATGTTAGCCATAAAAGGAAAGAAATTATGAAAAGAGCATTGGAAACACAAAAATCAGTAACCCAAGCCTACAAAGATTTTAAACTAAATAACAACTCACTGACAAAAGAAAAATTTCTGAGGGCAAAGGAGGAGGCGGATACCATAGCCCATGAGATGGCTATGTTCAACCTGGACTATCAAAAACAGAAATATTTTAAATGGGGTAACAGACCAGGGAAAGTATTGGCATCTCTTACAAAACCTTATAGGAAAGCGACGAAAATATATAAAATACAACAACGCAACGGTCAAACTTTAACTAATAATATAGAGATAGTGGATGAATTCCGTTCCTTTTTCGGCGAGTTATATAGGTCAGAGGCGGGTGGAGGAGGAGGGAGCGGGGAATTCCTTAAAAATCACCTTGCTCCGGCACTCACAGAAGGAGAGAGGGAAGCCATTAACTCCCCTATTACACCCTCAGAGGTTTTACAGACTTTAACTAAACTTAAACTTTCCAAGGCACCAGGCCCAGACGGGTTCAGCAATGAACATTATAAGATCCTAGGAACACATATAGCTCCTCATTTGTGTGAGTTATTTAACAATATAGTTGAATCTGGCCACCCACCAGACCGGTTCAACGAAGCGGTGGTTATTGTTCTCCCAAAGCCGGGTAAAAACCATAATCGGGTGGAAGGATATAGACCTATCTCATTATTAAATTCGGACTTTAAAATTTTTACAAAAATCCTGGCAGATAGATTACAAAAAATAATCCCAAATTTGATCTCGCCACAACAAACTGGATTCATCCATGGAAAATCCATCACATACAATATTAGGACAGCTTTGAGTGCCATATCTTATAGTAGAACACACAAACGGATGAAAACTATCGTGGTTAGCCTTGACGCAGACAAGGCGTTCGATAGGGTAGCATGGGATTATCTATACGATCTGCTATCTTTCCGAGAGTTTGGTCCATGGTTTTGTGAAGCTGTCAAATCAATTTACAGACAACCACTGTCCAGGATGTCCGTGAACAATGTTTTATCTAGACCCTTTGAGATTCAGCGGGGAACACGCCAGGGTTGCCCTCTGTCCCCACTTTTATTTAACATAGCATTAGACCCCCTCTTAAGGACACTACAGAACGAGGCAGCTTTCGAAGGGGTGAGGGTGGGAGCTACATCCATAAAGATCTCAGCCTTTGCCGACGATGTTCTTTTATTTATTGCCAATCCAGAGAAAGCAATCCCGACTATTATGCAAATTCTAGAGAATTTTGGCAGATGTTCCGGATTTAAGGTCAACCAAAGTAAATCTGAGGCCCTGGCGGTTTTTAGATCTGGGAGGTTGGGTGACCCCTCATTCCCGTTTCATTGGTGTCAGGACTCTATCAAATACTTGGGCATTTGGTTGCCTGCAGATCCATCTATTTTATATAGAGTTACCGTATATACTCGAGTATAAGCCGACCCGAGTATAAGCCGACCCCCCTAATTTTGCCACAAAAAACTGGGAAAACTTATTGACTCGAGTATAAGCCTAGGGTGGAAAATGCAGCAGGTACCGGTGAATTTCAAAATTAGAAATAGATACTCCATACCATTCATTATGGCCCCATAGATGCTCCACATAAAGCTGTGCCATATATAATGCTCTGCACCGTTCATTATGGCCCCATAGATGCTCCACATAAAGCTGTGCCATATATAATGCTCTGCACCGTTCATTATGGCCCCATAGATGCTCCACATAAAGCTGTGCCATATATAATGCTCTGCACCGTTCATTATGGCCCCATAGATGCTCCACATAAAGCTGTGCCATATATAATGCTCTGCACCGTTGCACCATAGATAGCTGTGCCATATATACAATGCTCTGCACCGTTGCCCCATAGATAGCTGTGCCATATATATAATGCTCTGCACCGTTGCCCCATAGCTGTGCCATATAGTGCTCTGCACCTTTGCCCCATAGCTGTGCCATATAGTGCTCTGCACCTTTGCCCCATAGCTGTGCCATATAGTGCTCTGCACCGTTGCCCCATAGCTCTGCCATATAGTGCTCTGCACCTTTGCCCCATAGCTCTGCCATATAGTGCTCTGCACCGTTGCCCCATAGCTCTGCCATATAGTGCTCTGCACCGTTGCCCCATAGCTGTGCCATATAGTGCTCTGCACCGTTGCCCCATAGCTGTGCCATATAGTGCTCTGCACCGTTGCCCCATAGCTGTGCCATATAGTGCTCTGCACCGTTGCCCCATAGCTGTGCCATATAGTGCTCTGCACCGTTGCCCCATAGCTCTGCCATATAGTGCTCTGCACCGTTGCCCCATAGCTGTGCCATATAGTGCTCTGCACCGTTGCCCCATAGCTGTGCCATATAGTGCTCTGCACCGTTGCCCCATAGCTGTGCCATATAGTGCTCTGCACCGTTGCCCCATAGCTGTGCCATATAGTGCTCTGCACCGTTGCCCCATAGCTGTGCCATATAGTGCTCTGCACCGTTGCCCCATAGCTGTGCCATATAGTGCTCTGCACCGTTGCCCCATAGCTGTGCCATATAGTGCTCTGCACCGTTGCCCCATAGCTCTGCCATATAGTGCTCTGCACCATTGCCCCATAGATGCTCCACATAAATCTGTGCTGCTGCTGCAATAAAAAAAAAAAAAAAACACATACTCACCTCTCTTGCTTGCAGCTCCTCGGCGCCATCTTCCCGGCGTCTCTCCGCACTGACTGATCAGGCAGAGGGCGGCGCGCACACTATATGCGTCATCGCGCCCTCTGCCTGAACAGTCAGAGCGGAGAGAGAGAGACGCCGGGAAGATGGAGACAGCGCCCGGCGAGTGGAACGAGGACAGGTGACTATGCGATACTTACCTGCTCCCGGCGTCCCGCTCCTTCCCCCTGCCTGTCTTCGGTGCCGCAGCCTCTTTCTCTATCAGCGGTCACCGGCACCGCTTCATTAGAGAAATGAATATGCGGCTCCGCCCCTATGGGAGGTGGAGTAGCCTATTCATTTCTCTAATGAGCGGTCCCACGTGACCGCTCAGGGGAAGAGGCTGCGGCACCCGGAGACAGTGGGACGTGCAGGGGGGGCGACAGGAGCCCCAGAAGCAGGTAAGTATATGACAGTGCTCACCCGCCGACCCCACCACCGATCATGACTCGAGTATAAGCCGAGGAGGCACTTTCAGCCCAAAAATTTGGGCTGAAAATCTCGGCTTATACTCGAGTATATACGGTAATTACAGACCACTAATCTCCTCCATAGTTGACCTTCTCCATTCATGGAAACACTTCACATTGTCATTTTCTGGTAGATGCCATTTAATTAAAATGATAGTGTTTCCTAAATTGCTATACGCCTTTCAGACGTTGCCCCTTCTCCTGACTCGTTTGGATCTAGATTTATTGAACCTAAACTTTCGTAGATTCATTTGGGGGGTTGGAGGTAGATCTCGAATTAGTCTTGCAAGATTACAGGCGACGAGATTGGAGGGTGGTGTTAATTTTCCTGATTTGGGAAGATATAACTTAGCGGCTAATCTTAGATATGCAATTGATTGGATTAGGGGTGTCTCACACTTTGCTAATGTTGAACTTGAGCAACAATTCTTCCCGCATATCTTGTTACCGGCTCTGCTACACCTAAGTGGGGAGGATCTCCCAACGGGAATACATGAACACCCATCACTATGGCAGACGTTGCAGACTTGGAGACACTGCAGAAAGATTTGCAACCTAAAATATGGTTTGTCCCCCTTCCAGCCTTTCTTGGGAAATCCGGGGTTCTTGGGGGGTTCCGCACCATCTTTCTATAAGCTTTTGGCTTCCCAGGGTTGTGGGCAGGCAGTGGATCTCATGGATCTTAATTTCTCAATATTACCCTTTGAAATGGCGTCACAACGGTTCCCAATATTTAGGAATAGACCATTCTTATTTCTCCAGGCGCGCAGCTTGGTACAGAAATGTCTGTCGGTGGGGGGTGGGGTGGAGGGGAGAATTAATCTAGATGGGTTTATTCGAAATGCAAAATCCAACCCGGCTTCTGTAAGTAACATTTATTCATTATTACGTAGAAGGTGGGCGGGGGAAGGGAAAACTACGGGAGTAGCGAGGTGGCTGAAGGACATGCCATGCTTAGAGATAAGGGACCTCTTTGAGGCTACTGTGTCACAAAGAAAGATTTTGCCATATAGTAGTTACACAGATATGGCACTTTTAATACTACACAGAGCCTACATTACACCTTGCTTGCAATCTAAGATGTCCCCCTCCACTGTCTATATGTGTTCTAAGTGCAAAGCTCATAACACTGACTTATACCATCATTTATGGAGCTGCCCGCAAATTCTGGGACTTTGGAACGAGGTACACAAAGAATTACAGGAAATTTGCAAAATAAATTTCACGCTTACTCCGCAATGGGCCATTTTTAATATCCTAGACGAGACGTCTCACAAATTACCTAAACACATTAAGGCAACTCTTATGATTTGGGCTTCGGCGACCAGGAAGAGCATTTTGCACCAGTGGCTAAGCCCTTTAATCCCTTCACTTCCTTTCATTCGCACTAAAATCCGGTTCATATTCAGAATGGAGTGGTTGGACGCACTGACTAATAGAGAGAAGCAGACGGGTAAATTCTTTTCCACATGGGCTACATTTATTCCATCGCTCCCTCTAGAGACCAGGGTGAAACTGAGAGCACATTTTGAAAATACTCAATGGTATTTACTACAGAGGATTGGTGGTAATTCACCAGTTTCATGAGATATTTCGTGGGTCATGTGTAAGCAGAGTATGGGGGTCTACTACTTTGGATTGGGTAGGGGGGGGGGGAGGGATTTGTGGTTACTTTATTAATTTACATTGTTATATTTTTGTATTATCACTGGATTGGTATATTTTGTACTGTCTCAGAAAATGCTAATAAACAGATTTTCAAAAAAAAAAAAAAGCGATCAAAAAATCTCCCGTGCCCGAGCATGTTACCAATAAAAACGTCAACTTGTTCCGCAAAAAACAAGACCTTGCATGACTCTGTGGACTCAAATATGGAAAAATTATAGCTCTCAAAATGTGGTAACGCAAAAAATATTTTTTGCAATAAAAAGCTTCTTTCAGTGTGTGTGACGGCTGCCAATCATAAAAATCCGCTAAAAAACCCGCTATAAAAGTAAATCAAACCCCCCTTCATCACCCCCTTAGTTAGGGAAAAATAAATTTAAAAAATGTATTTATTTCCATTTTACCATTAGGGTTGGGGCTAGGGTTAAAGTTGGGGCTAGGGTTGGGGCAAGGGTTAGGGTTGGGGCTAGGTTTAGGGTTGGGGCTAGGGTTAGGGTTAAGGCTACAGTTAGGGTTTGGGCTAAAGTTAGGGTTGGGGCTAAAGTTAGGGTTAGGGTTTGGATTACATCTACGGTTGGGAATAGGGATGGGATTAGGGTTAGGGGTGTGTCTGGGTTAGAGGTGTGGTTAGGGTTACCGTTGGGATTAGGGTTGGGGTGTGTTTGGATTAGGGTTTCAGTTATAATTGGGGGTTTCCACTGTTTAGGCACATCAGGGGCTCTCCAAATGCGACATGGCGTCTGATCTCAATTTCAGCCAATTCTGCGTTGAAAAAGTAAAACAGTGCTCCTTCCCTTCCGAGCTCTCCCGTGCACCCAAACAGGGGTTTACCCCAACATATGGGGTATCAGCGTACTCGGAATACATTGGAGAACAACTTTTGGGGTCTAATTTCTCCTGTTACCCTTGGGAAAATACAAAACTGGGGGCTAAAAAATAATTTTGGGGGGAAAAATTTTTTTTTTTAGTTTTCACGGCTATGTGTTATATACTGTAGTGAAACACTTGAGGGTTCAAAACTCTCACAACACATCTAGATGAGTTCCTTAGGGGGTCTACTTTCCAAAATGGTGTCACTTGTGTTTTTTTTTTTACTGTTTAGGTACATTAGGGCTCTGCAAACGCAATGTGACGCCTGCAGACCATTCCATCTAAGTCTGCATTCAAAATGGTGCTCCATCCCTTCCGAGCCCTCCCATGCGCCCAAACAGTGGTTCGCCCCCACATATGGGGTATCAGCGTACTCAGACAAATTGGACAACAACTTTTGGGGTCCAATTTCTCCTGTTACCCTCGGGAAAATACAAAACTGGGGGCTAAAAAATCATTTTTGTGGAAAAAAAATATTTTTTATTTGCATGGCTCTGCGTTATAAACTGTAGTGAAACAATTGGGGGTTCAAAGCTCTCACAACACATCTAGATGAGTTCCTTAGGGGGTCTACTTTCCAAAATGTTGTCACTTGTGGGGGGTTTCTACTGTTTAGGTACATTAGGGCCTCTGCAAACGCAATGCGATGCCTGCAGACCATTCCATCTAAGTCTGCATTCAAAATGGCGCTCCATCCCTTCCGAGCCCTCCCATGCGCCCAAACAGTGGTTTACCCCCACATATGGGGTATCAGCGTACTCAGGACAAATTGTGCAACAACTTTTGGGGTCCAATTTCTTCTCTTACCCTTGGGAAAATAAAAAATTGGGGGCGAAAAGATCATTTTTGTGAAAAAATATGATTTTTTATTTTTACGGTTCTGCATTATAAACTTCTGTGAAGCACTTGGTGAGTCAAAGTGCTCACCACATCTCTAGATAAGATCCTTAGGGGGTCTACTTTCCAAAATGGTGTCACTTGTGGGGGGTTTCAATGTTTAGGCATATCAGGGGCTCTCCAAACACAACATGGCGTCCCATCTCAATTCCAGTCAATTTTGCATTGAAAAGTCAAACGGCGCTCCTTCGCTTCCGAGCTCTGTCATGCGCCCAAACAGTGGTTTACCCCCACATATGGGGTATCGGCGTACTCAGGACAAATTGTACAACATCTTTTGGGGTCCATTTTCTCCTGTTACCCTTGGTAAAATAAAACAAATTGGAGCTGAAGTAAATTTTGTGTGAAAAAAAAGTTAAACGCTCATTTTTATTTAAACATTCCAAAAATTCCTGTGAAACACCTGAAGGGTTAATAAACTTCTTGAATGTGGTTTTGAGCACCTTGAGGGGTGCAGTTTTTAGAATGGTGTCACACTTGGGTATTTTCTATCATATAGACCCCTCAAAATGACTTCAAATGAGATGTGGTCCCTAAAAAAAAATGGTGTTGTGAAAATGAGAAATTGCTGGTCAAATTTTAACCCTTATAACTCCCTAACAAAAAAAAATTTTGGTTCCAAAATTGTGCTGATGTAAAGTAGACATGTGGAAAATGTTACTTATTAAGTATTTTGTGTGACATATCACTGTGATTTAATTGCATAAAAATTCAAAGTTGGAAAATTGCGAAATTTTCAAAATTTTCGCCAAATTTCCCTTTTTTTCACAAATAAACGCAGGTAATATCAAAGAAATTTTACCACTATCATGAAGTACAATATGTCACGAGAAAACAATGTCAGAGTCACCGGGATCCGTTGAAGCGTTCCAGAGTTATAACCTCATAAATGGACAGTGGTCAGAATTGTAAAAATTGGCCCGGTCCATAACGTGCAAACCACCCTTGGGGGTGAAGGGGTTAAAATACTTTTAAATCATGTGTGTGTTTTTTAACCCTTTCATACAATTGGATTAATAATGGATAGGTGTCATAATTGACGCCTCTCCATTATTAATCTGGCTTAATGTCACCTTACAATAGCAAGGTGGCATTAACCCTTCATTACCCCATATCCCACCGCTACAGGGAGTGGGAAGAGAGTGGCCAAGTGCCAGAATAGGCACATCTTCCAGATGTGCCTTTTCTGGGGTGGCTGGGGGCAGATGTTTTTAGCCACGGGGGGGGGCCAATAACCATGGACCCTCTCCTGCCTATTAATATCTGCCCTCAGTCACTGGCTTTACCACTCTGGCGGAGAAAATTGCGCGGGAGCCCACCCAAATTTTTTCCGCGATTTAACCCTTTATTTTAGCAGCTAGAGTGCCCACATTTTGCACATACACACTACTAACATTAGTAGTGTGGAATATGCCAAAAAAATAGGGATATGAGATGGTTTACTGTATGTAAACCATGTCTCATATCATGTCGGGTTTAGGCAGGAGAAATGAAAAGCCGGCAATTGAATTACCGACTTTTCACTAACACCGCTGCGTATTTCTCGCAAGTCACACTGCTGGTCCGTGTGGAATCCGTATTTTTCTCGCCCCCATAGACTTTCATTGGCGATTTTTTTTTTTTGCGCAATACGCTGACAAACGCAGCATGCTGCGATTTTGTACGGCCGTAGAAAGCCGTATAATACTGAACCGTAATATACGGCTGATAGGAGCAGCCCCATTGAGAATAATTGTGCCGTTTATTTTGCGAGTTTTACGGACGTATTTTCTGCGCTCTTACGTCCGTAAAACTCGCTAGTGTGACGCCGGCCTAAGGAATAAGGAGTGGGGATTGTAGTCTCCCTTCTTAAGGGTGATCCCCAGTCCTGCACCTTCTTCCTGCTGATCGACTCTCCATCTTTGCAGTCAATGGACTACTTTTTTGCTGCTTTTCCCTGGTGTACGTTGATCCTGATGGCATCTCCCTGGCTGAGTTAAAACTCTGTAAGATCAAGCAGGAGGCCTGGCCGGCCGAGGAGTACTGCTTGGAGTTCTGGAGATGGGCAACTGACACTCAGTGGAATGACCCTGCCCTTAGGAGTCATTTTTGTCAGGGTCTGTCAACTAGGCTTCAGGATTCTCTGGTGCAATATGCTACTCCAAAGTCATTGGAGACTGCCATGGCCTTTGTTATCGAGGTGGATATACACCACATGTGTGAGCCTTCTTCAAGCTCACACATGGAGCTGAAATGTTGCATGATGGATTATTAAGCAACATCATTTTGCACTCGAGATGGGGTGCTGCATCCAATTTTTTCTAAATATAAGGACTGGTTTGTAACTGGGAGGCCTTGCACCCAAAACTTGTTAGAAAGGTGCTGCTCTTTTTTATTTATCTATCTATCTATCTATCTATTTTGCATTCTTCAAGAACAAACTCTT
This sequence comes from Ranitomeya variabilis, assembly GCF_051348905.1. NCBI lineage: Eukaryota > Metazoa > Chordata > Amphibia > Anura > Dendrobatidae > Ranitomeya > Ranitomeya variabilis. The sequence continues at coordinate 23,267,743 of NC_135234.1, read as the reverse complement.
TTAGAGCCTGGCTGGAGCAAGAGACTCAACTTGTCTCTTCAGAACTCCACATAGGAGGGGAAAATGCTGCAAAGTATCAATGCTTTCTAAAGGAGTGAGCAAAAAGAGAAATCTAAATCAGATAATTATTTTGTGTTATCGCCCTTTGTCTTCATCAATTCTTGTAGTCACACTTGCTCACAGTTTTTGAAGGAACTGGAAAGGGAGGTTGTTCCAAACATCTTGGAGAAACTAAAAACAGATGCCCTGCAGGTGCTTCTTGTGCAAATCAATCTGTCTCTTCAAGTAATTGCAGATAGACTGGATGATGTGGAGACCTGGGCTCTGTAGGGACCATATTATCCTTTCCAGGACTCCATGTTCTACTTAACGCTGCAGATAGTTCGTAATTACATTGGCTGCATGTTTTGGGTTGTTGTCCCACTGCAAAATAAATTTGTAGCCAGTGGGACTCCTCCCTGATGGCATTGAATGATGGGTAATTATCTGCCTATACACTGTGTGCAGAATTATTAGGCAAGTTGTATTTTGACCACGATACTTTTTATACATGTTATCCTACTCCAAGCTGTTCAGGCTTGAGAGCCAACTGCCAATTAAGTAAGGCTAGTATCACACTAGCGTTTAGCATGGCTGTGGACTTCCTCAGTGAAGCCTCGCCCACTGCCACGCCTCTTCATTCAGCTCCGCCTATGGCTGCATGCGGTGTGCGCACCCTATCTTTAACATTGGGTACGCAGGCCATGCCTCTGTATGCGGATGCCTCCGCATGCGTGGTTTTGATGGTGTGACGACCTGCGGCGAACTCAACGAGTTGCATTTTCGTGCACATGCCGCACCGTTAAAACGACACATGCGGAGGCATCCGCATACAGTGGCATGGCCTGCGTACCCAATGTTAAAGATAGGTTGCACACGCCGCATGCAGCCGTAGGCGGAGCTGAATGAAGAGGCGCGGCAGTGGGCGGGGTTTCACAGAGGAAGTCTGCATCCCTCCGCAGCCCGGCTAAACGCTAGTTTGAAACTAGCTTAAATCGGGTGATGTGCATCTCTGTAATGAGGGGTGTTGTCTAATGACATTAAAACTCTATATAAGGTGCGCTTAATTATTAGACAACTTCCTTTCCTTTGACAAAATGGGTCAGAAGAGAGATTTGACAGGCTCTGGAAAGTCCAAAATTGTGACCTGTCTTGAAATTGCCAAACTTTTGAAGCGTGATCACCGAACAATCAAGCGTTTTATGGCACATAGCCAACAGGGCCGCAAGAAGAGTGTTGGGTAAAAAAGGCGCCAAATAACTGCCCATGAATTGAGGAAAATCAAGCGTGAAGCTGCCAAGATGCCATTTGCCACCAGTTTTGCCATATTTCAGAGCTGCAACGTTACTGGAGTAACAAAAAGCACAAGGTGTGCGACACTCAGGGACATGGCCAAGGTAAGGAAGGCTGAAAAACGACCACCTTTGAACAAGAAACATAAGATAAAACATCAAGACTGGGCCAAGAAATATCTTAAGACTGACTTTTCAAAGGTTTTATGGACTGATGAAATGATAGTGACTCTTGATGGGCCAGATGGATGGGCCAGAGGCTGGATCAGTAAAGGGCAGAGAGCTCCACTCCGACTCAGACGCCAGCAAGGTGGAGGTGGGGGACTGGTATGGGCTAGGATCATCAAAGATGAACTTGTGGGACCTTTTCGGGTTGAGGATGTAGTGAAGCTCAACTCCCAGACCTACTGCCAGTTTCTGGAAGACAACTTCTTCAAGCAGTGGTACAGGAAGAAGTCGGTATCGGTCAAGAAAAACATGATTTTCATGCAGGACAATGCTCCATCACATGCCTCCAACTACTCCACAGCGTGGCTGGCCAGTAAAGGTCTCAAAGAAGAAAAAATAATGACATGGCCCCCTTGTTCACCTGATCTGAACCCCATAGAGAACCTGTGGTCCCTCATAAAATGTGAGATCTACAGGGAGGGAAAACAGTCCACCTCTCGGAGCAGTGTCTGGAGGCTGTGGTGGCTGCTGCACGCAATGTGGATCGTTGTTCATCATAAAGAAAGGTGGCTATATTGGTCACTAATTTTTTGGGGTTTTGTTTTTGCATGTCGGAAATGTTTATTTCTAAATTTTGTGCAGTTATATTGGTTTACGTGGTGAAAATAAACATTATATTATAACAATATACCGTACAATATATTTGGTTTTTATTAAGTTGCTTAATAATTCTGCACAGTACTAGTTACCTGAACAAACAGATATCCTCCTAAGATAGCCAAATCTAAATAAAACTCCACTCCAACTTCCAAAAATATTAAGCTTTGATATTTGAGTCATTTGGATTGAGAACAGAGTTGTTGATCAATAATAAAAATAATCCTCTAAAATACAACTTCCATTGCGGAATTTTCCGCAGCGGTTTTGATAAATCCGCAGTGCAAAACCGCTGCGGTTTTTACTGCGGTTTATGCTGCGGTTTTTCACCTGCAGCTTCCTATTGGAGCAGGTGAAAAACCGCTGTGGATTCCGCACAAAGAATTGACATGCTGCGGAAAATAAACCGCTGCGTTTCCGCGTGTTTTTTTCCGCAACATGTGCACTGCGGATTTCATTTCCCATAGCTTTACATGGTACTGTAAATGCATGGGAAACCGCTGCGGATCCGCAGCTGCGGAAACGCTGCGGATCCGCAGCAAAATCCGCAGCGTGTGCACATACTCTTGAGTGTGGTTCATTAATAACCACCCTCTGCTTCCTATGACTAAAGGTACCTTCACACTGAACGATATCGCTAGCAATCCGTGACGTTGCAGCGCCCTGGCTAGCGATATCGTTGAGTTTGACAGGCAGCAGCGATCAGGGTCCTTCTGTGCCATCGTTGGTCGGAGCAGAAAGGCCAGAACTTTATTTTGTCACTGGATCTCCCGTAGACATCGCTGGATCGGTGTGTGTGACACCGATTCAGCGATGTCTTCACTGGTAACCAGGGTAAACATCGGGTTACTAAGCGCAGGGCCGTGCTTAGTAACCCGATGTTTACCCTGGTTACCAGCGTAAACGTAAAAAAAACCAAACACTACATACTCACATTCCGGTGTCTGTCCCCCGGCGCTGTGCTTCTCTGCACTGTGTAAGCGCCGGCCGGAAAGCAGAACACAGCAGTGGTGACGTCACCGCTGTGCTTTCTGTCTGGCGCTTACACAGTGCAGAGAAGCACAGCGCCGGGGGACAGACACCGGAATGTGAGTATGTAGTGTTTGTTTTTTTTTACGTTTACGCTGGTAACCAGGGTAAACATCGGGTTACTAAGCACGGCCCTGCGCTTAGTAACCCGATGTTTACCCTGGTTACCAGGGGACTTTGCATAGTTGGTCGCTGGAGAGCGGTCTGTGTGACAGCTCTCCAGCGACCACACAGCGACGCTGCAGCGATCGGGATCGTTGTCTAGATCGCTGCAGCGTCGCTAAATGTGACGGTACCTTTAGTCATTTCTTAAGCCAATTATACATATTTTCCCCGTTGTTCTCCTTTTATGTATCAAATGCCTTTGAAAAGTCCAAAAGTTTGACCACAATGTTGGGATATTGCTTATGCTGATTGTATGTACAATTATCCACTCGTCTAAAACCAGCATTAGAGATAGTTTTTCACAATTAGAACTTTCTTGTATGGAAATTAGATACAGAACCCTGAAGTTCAGCGTTTTCTGTAGATCAATTTCTGTGTGAATCCATATCTGAATAGGAAAATTGAGTGATCTGATCAACTTCAAACAAGACCTGGGCATTGATTGTAGACAAATTGGGGCCAGAATCGTTCTGATGAACAGGCAGTGCACAGTCAAGAAAAATGTATAGTACCCTGGTGTTAGACTAATTAGACTGAATGCACAGCTTGTCCCTATGCGCGGATAGTTTTTAACAGACCAGGACAAATTACAGCACCCCTGCTGTTTAAAGGAAACATAAAGTGATTTTAGGGATCAAAAAAGGAATGACTAAATTACTAAGCATTGGGAAAACATTGATCAGATGAATCTAGATATAATTACTGATGAGAAGGTCAGAATTTGGCTCAAGCAGCATGCATCAATGAACCCTTCCCGTCAGGCGTAAACATTTTAGCATGATGGAGGTTCAGTAATGATGTGAGCCATCTTGGGTCCTCTGATACTTTTGGACAGTAGGAATTTACCTTGAGTGTTCTGATAAAGAAAGTTCATCCCTTGTTAGCAACTGTTTACTCTGTAAGAGAAGCTCACTTTAGCAGGACAATGTGCTATTCATAGAATAGTAGAGTTGGAAGGGACCTCCAGGGTCGTCATGTCCATCCCCCTGCTCAAAGCAGAATTCACTAAACCATGTCCAGCTTCTGTTTGAAGGCTTCCATGGAAGGAGAACTCACTACCTCTCGTGGCCGCCTGTTCCACTCATTGATCACCCTCACTGTCAAAAAGATTTTTCTAATATCTAATCTGTGTCTCCTCACACTCAGTTTCATCCCATTGCTTCTCGTCTTTTCTTGTTCAAATGAGAATAAAGATGATCCCTCTACAATGCAAGGGTCATATTGTAAAATTCATGCCTCCAGTGGCGTATCGGGGGGGGCAGCCGGGGCATGTGCCCCGGACGCAGCCGACAGGGGGGTGCCAGCGGGCCACCTGATGATGCGGCGGTCCAAGGAGGCTCGGGTGGGACTGCCCTTGTCCCGCAGCAGAGCCCCTCCACCGCAGAGAGCCGCACACCACAGCTATTGCTGCCGCAGCTCTGTGCGCACAGGACCTGTGATGAGGTCACATGAGGGGAGGAGTCAGGAGTCACATAATCACCAAAATGAATTCTTGCCCCGGGTGCCAGAAACCCTAGATACACCTCTGCATGCCTCACACATAAACAAAACCAAGCCATGCTTAGCTCAGAGATGGCCATTTTACACAAATTGCTCACCAGTGTTTTCACTATTTTTTGTGTACCAAATTGTCACAAACACTCTCCACAAAGGAGGGATTGATGTGTCAGTCTGCTGATAACAGAAACACAAAGAAAGGCCTCCTATACCTACAAATTATTAGGCTAAAGGCAGCCATACACATTAGATGGGTGTCGGCTGAGTAATGCATTTACTCCATCCACAGTTATCTTGGCCGCATCTCCCATATACAGCATCGCTTGTTCCGCCTAACAAGTGCTGCATTGTTCTTTATGAGAAAGCCACCAAGAAACATTTTCTCCAGTGGCTTATCTTCAGGAGAATACAGCGATTGGCAGTGTGAAATTGGACATGCCCGATCAACATCTCCCTCTCATCCTCACAGTAGTGTCGTTCGAAGCCATTGATGTAGGCAGATTAGTCCGGCATTAGTCTAAAGGTACCGTCACACTCAGCGACGCTGCAGCGATATAGACAATGAGCCGATCGCTGCAGCGTCGCTGTTTAGGTCGCTGTAGAGATGTCAAACACAGCAGCTCCAGAACGATGCAGGAGCGATCCAGTGACGTAACGGTGACGCACTTATCGTTCTCACAGGTCGTTAGCTCCATGTAAAACATTGCTGACATCGTTGCTTTTGCTGTCAAACACGACGATACACGCCGACCTGACGACCAAATGAAGTTCTGGACTTCTAGCTCCGACCAGCTATATCACAGCGGGATCCTGATCGCTGCTGCGTGTCAAACACAACGAGATCGCTATCCAGGACGCTGCAACGTCACGGATCGTTATCGTTCTCGTTGTAAAGTTGCTGAGTGTGAAGGTACCTTAATGTGTTTGGGGATCTTAAAACCGATTTGTACACTGGTGATTTTGTCATTCGTTATAACTGATTAGTATCAAGACTATAAAACACCGATCACAGGACCATCTGGGAAAAATCCAACCTAATGTGTTGGACTATTTTCAGTAGCTTTCATATGAAGTGGCCAATATTTTTGGTTAAGAAATTTAAGCCCACAGATAAGTCATAAATATCAGATGCTGATTTGGTGTTTTAACTTACGGTAATTCAGACTGACCAATCAATTAAAACAAATTAAGAAAGCTAAAATCTCTAGTCTATGGCAAGCTTAAAGGATTGTGATCTAGTCAGGACCTTCGATCTACTGGTTGCCTACCTGGGCTCTAAACCATTTCTAGGATGAGGTAGAACAGGCTGTTCAGAGTATTAGTTCCTCCATCTAATTTGTGAGAAACTATCCTGTCCGCATGGGACAATATTCCTGCAATGTGATTTCAACAGCTAATGGAATCTATAACATGACAAATTGCTAAGGTTCTGAAACCAAAGGAGGTCCAAACAGCTTCTAAACGGGTATCTATAATAAAGTGGCCATTTAAGACACTTTAGTCACCTCCACACGCATGTTGTGAGTATCCATTTACAATTGATGATTAGGGCGATACTACACATCATGTAAGTTTTTATTTTGCTTTCAGTCCTCCATGTTTTGCACAGGTTCCTTAGGTACGGAACAATCACTGCTACAGTTTCCTTTGAAAGACAATGGTTTTCAATGACCCACCAGCGATGGACAAGCACCGAAACCACATGGCTGCAGATATATTAGACCTCGCTCTTGAGATAATCTACTTGATAACTGGAGAGGTAAGAGATCCACGTGACATCACTATTATTAATAAAACAGGTCAATGATGGTAAAGGTGAAGGATTTATTAGAATACATAGTGGGGAAAATAAGTATTTGATACACTGCTGATTTTGCAAGTTTTCTCACCTACAAAGCATGGAGACGTCTGTAAATTTTAATGGTAGGTGCACTTCATCTGTGAGAGACAGAATCTTTAAAAAATCCAGAAAATCACATTATATGATTATTACATCATTAATTTGCATTTTATTGCATGAAATAAGTATTTGATATAATAGAAAAACAGAACTTATTTGGTACAGAAACCTTTGCAATTACGGAGGTCATACGTTTCCTGTAGTTCTTGACCATGTTTGCACAAACTGCAGCAGGGATTTTGGCCCCCTCCTCCATACAGATCTTCTCCAGATCTTTCAGGTTTCGGGGTTGTCGCTGGACAACGTTGAGTTTCAGCTCCCTCCAAAGATTTTCTATTGGGTTCAGGTCTGGAGACTAGCTAGGCCACTCCAGGAACTTGAAGTGTTTCTTATGGAGCCTGGCTGTGTTTTTCGGGTCCTTGTCATGCTAGAAGACCCAGCCACGTCCCATCTTCAATGCTCTTAATGAGGGAAGGAGGTTGTTGGCCAAAATCTTGTGATGCATAACTTCATCTATCATTCCTTCAATACGGTGCAGTCATCCTGTCCCCTTTGCAGAACAGCACCCCCAAAGTATGATGTTTTCCCCACCATGCTTCACGTCTGGAATGGTGTTCTTGGGGTTGCACTCATCCTTCTTCTTCCTCCAAACACGACGAGTGAAGTTCTACTTTGGTCTCGTGACCACATGACCTTCTCCCATTCCTCCTCTGGATCATCCAGATGATCATTAGTGAGCCTCAAATTGTGCTCTGCAGGATTTTAATCCATGACAGCGTAGTGTGTTACTAATGGTAATGTTTGAGACTGTGGTCCCAGCTCTCCTCAGGCCATTGACCAGATCCTCCCATGTAGTTCCGGGCTGATTCTTGACCTTTCTCAGTCATCCTTACCCCACGAGGCGAGATCTTGCATGGATCCCTAGACCGAGGAAGACGGACAGTTCTTCCATTTTCTGATAATTGTTGCCTTCTCACCAAGCTGCTTGCCTATTGTCCTGTAGCCCATCCCAGCCTTGTGCAGATCTACAGTTTTGTCCCTGGTGTCCTTAGACAGCTCTTTGGTCTTGGCCATGGTGGAAAGGTTGGAGTGTGATTGTGTGTGTGGACAGGTGTCTTTTATACAGGTAACAAGTTCAAATAAGTGCAATGAATGCAAGTAATAAGTGCAGAGTAGGAGGCTTCTTACAGGTCTGTGAAAACAGAATTCTTGCTGGTTGGTCGGTGATCAAATGCTTATTTCATGCAATTTAATTATTTAAAAATCCTACAATGTGATTTTCTGGTTTTTATTTTTAGATTCTATTTCTCACAGGTGAAGTGTACCTAAGAAAAAAAAAAAAGACCTTTTGCAGGTGGGAAAACTTGCAAAATCGACAGTGTATAAAATACTTATTTTTCACACTGTATATAATGATATAATGATCATTATCTCGCCACACACAGGATTACACAGTAGTAAAAAAGCCATCTGGCAAGAGAGTGACCCCACAAATGTCAAAAGAAGAGAGTGAAACCCAGAGCGACATCACCGAGACGATGCTTCCATCTCTGATACATGAACAAAAGATTATAGAACTTACCAACAAGATCACCGAGCTGCTGACCGGAGAGGTGAGCGCTGCTGGGAACGCTGGGACATTATACATGGTGTCAGAAGGATGACGGTGTCATTGTGTGTGTCAGGTTCCTTTAAGGTGTCAGGATGTCGCCGTCTATTTTTCAACGGAGGAGTGGGAGTGTTTAGAAGGACACAAGGATCAGTATAAAGATATAATGATGAAAGATCACCAGTCCATCACATCCCTGGAGACGGAGAGACCTTTACTGATTAAAGAAGAGATAACAGGTTGGTGGATCACCTAGTCACCAATCATCTGATGGTTAGATATAAATAATTTATTCAGTCACTGTTTTTATTCCTTATAGATGGATCAAGTATGGGAACTCCGCTAGAAACATGTCCCTATCTTATATATTCCCATGAGTTTCCAGAAAAAATGCCAATTCCCCAGCTGGATCAAAAGGTAGACTAAGCTTCAGTTTCTGCAAATTATTTATAGATTGACAAAGTAAGCTTACTATAATGAAGTATACTCTATGCTCTATTTCATTTTCAGGTTTATTTTTATATGTTCGGCAATGGCTACAAATGGGTTCATTGTGATAGCTAGCTTATGCTGCATGGCTGGAGGTTGTTATTGGAGAAGGCGTTTGGTGGATTTATGTATGACTGTTTCTAGATTTTTAGTGTGTGATAATTCCCTTTCTTCTTCTACTTTGGTTTATCCCCATCCTCCACTCCCCGGTGCATTCCTCTGTTGTTTGTGTGAAAAAACTATGATTGGTATTTTCCTTTATCCCTGTTCATATTACCTTGTTAGTCTGGTTGATGTATTATGGTATACTACCAATCCTCTCTTCCCTGGGTGGAGGAAAGGTACAGACTGAGGGCGGATTCAGGAGGGCAGATTCAGAAGCTAAGACAAGGTATATGGTCCCGGCACCTACACCACCAGAAGTAATCCAGGGAACAGGGCGAGCTAGGGCACCCCTAGCAGTAGGTTCTGGGAAGAAGCCCCTGGTCCTGGAACACCCAACAACCATATGGGCAAGCAGGCTCAGACTAGGGATGAAATTCAGCCCTGGCATTTGAAATCACACAGGCCCATGTTGTCCCCTTCCCCTTTAACCGGATGGGATATATTACTAATATGACCCTGGATGGAAGAAAGGAAGATTTACTACAAGACCAATATTTCTAATGATACCCGTGGCCTGCTGGGGTAAGTGATGGAGTCAGCGACTTTGTGCTCCGTCACAACTCTTAACAGTATGGGTATCTTGAGACCACCGATTCTGTGAATAAGGTAGCAGACAAGGCAGCCCATGACCAGACAGGCCCTTCTGGCATTTGCCAGAATTGCCAGATGGCCAGTCCGGCCCTGTGGGCAAGTAGGATCAACCTTTGCTTAAAACGGCCACATGCTGATGGGTGGAGTGTTCAGTCAGGAGTGTATTAAAAATGTCAGGAGACTGACCGTCTCAAGCTAAGAGAGAAACTTTATATGTAAGTGACAAATTTAATAACAGCTTTAATTTGTCTCAAGAAGCCATGTCGAAATATATTAAGTAGTTTTTCATATAAAGTCACAATAGAAGACCGATTAATTAACATACTTCCCCATGGAAAATTAAAAACAGGCTGTACTCAGCTCTGGTGCCGGTACCGCTCCAGCAATGTCGACACCAGGTCTCCCGTGACCTTGTTATGTCCTATGCGTCCTGCTGCCAATCAATGGCCACTAATGGGCCAACTTCACGCTCACTTCCTTTGGATGAAACTGAGATCCAGAAGATGTGAGAGCTGGTGCTTCTTCCTGGTGTCAGGTATATCCGAAGGAAGAGAGAGTGAAGCGGTCCATCAGTGGCCATTGATTGGTACTGAGGACGCACATGACCTAAGGCTTCTTTACTGTAAAGGCGGTCATGTTGCTGATCTAAGAACTGGTATTTATACTCACAGATGTCCTCTTCAATATGGATTTAAATAATTTCCTGCAACATAATGACAAAACCATTTCGATTATTGTGTACAATAAATGGGTGAATGTCGATGCTGGCGGTCCACCATTTGAGGACATCCCTCTACCATTATAAAAAATTGGTCAACAACTTCTAGGGGTACTGACCTTTTGCCTGGATATAAAATAATTAGGACTCAATTTTTTGTGTTTTTTTTTTTTTCCCGCATTTCCTTTATGTGTGATCCTTTCAGAAAAGTTACGGTGAAATGACGAGTGACCTTGAAAAGGTTGTATCTGTGAAAGGTAAGGCCCTATCAATTGATCTGGTGTTTTATGTATATCGCATGGAATTTCTCCTCAATTGAGTTGAATCAGTTGATATCAACATTTACTATAAGGTTAAGAGGAATATTACTTGATAATTATTTACTTATTTTTTTGATAGGAAGTCTAAAAAATGTTTTCCTAACGAATAACATTACTACAAAGAGCGCCACTCTAATAAAACTTGCTAAGAACGTAATTTGGCCCTCGTAGAAGTTCACTGATAGCAAGCAGAGGTCTTCGTGAGGAATTCAACCACAATCTATTAGAAAGTTGTACCTCTTTTTACTTAATGGTTATCTAAGAATGGACGAGCTCCTAAACCTGGAAAAACACAGCAAATTCCATTAAATCAAGCTGGGTCACATAAAGTCTTTGCACGATTCTTTTTCTGAGCCATATTGTCAGTCAAGACGGAACTGAATATATGATATAAGACCTTGTGAAGACCCAAAATATATACTCGATGTTCAGCACAGTACATCAAGTAATGTACAGTGGAGCGCCCCCATAGGACCATGGGGTACTCGGTACCGGGTCCTTCGATATTCTGTGGGGATGTCACGGTGGCTGACCCGGTCCGTGGCCCTAGGGGAACGTCTGTATTCGGTCAGGGTGACCGACGCTGCTTAGGGGTCCGCTGGGGTGATGTGATGGCAGCTAGATGGTGTACCTTCCCACAGGTGAAGTATGTCCCCAGGGCTTCCCAGTGTGTAGATGGTGAATGGTGAGAGGCGCAGTGAATAACGAGGACACCAGGTTGCAGTCTCTTTACCTTTACTGAAGGCTTCAGTGTCCACAGTACAGGGTACGGACCACAGGGTAGGCAGAGTCCGGCCGGTCTGAAGGCAAATCCAGAGTCCCCTCTTCCAGGTGGAAGTCTTATAGCTGTGAACATAGCTGCCTTATAGCGGTGAGCATAGCTGTCTTATAGCGGTGAGCATAGCTGTCTTATAGCGGTGAGCATAGCTCCTTATAGTGGTGAGCATAGATGCCTTAAAGCGGTGAGCATAAGCAGCCTTATAGCGGTGAGGACAGCTGCCATCCCAACAGTTGACCCATATTTAATACCTAGCATCTTTCAGCACACCCCGCAATGATGCCGCAGCACAAGAGAGAGGACCACTTACTGCAAGAATGGTACTGTCCTGGTGCTGTTCCTCTCATGACTTTATCTATCTGGGGGATAGCAGTCATCACTTCATACCTCTTAGGAGATGGTGTAATCATCAAGTTGTGATTCTGGTAGAGAGAGAGAGATTCATGGGAGGAAATGAGGCCAACCGTGGCGTCGAGCTGCCGAAGCTCTCAGACATGAATGGGAAAAGTTTCACCAATATTTTCGACGTCAAGACCCTTACATTATTACATCACCGTCGTAAGTCAAAATTAACTTGTTCACCAAAATAGGTAACTCTGCAATCGTATCGTAACATCACCATTTGAAGACACCACAGTAAATGACACACATATGTCCAGCCCAGGAGATCAGACCTCGAAACAGATTCTGACAACACTCTGTAAATAGCGGTCAGCTTCGACATAACAGTGATATTACTTGCGGTGCACTAGGTCTACCACGTCTGCAAAAATATACATATAGCAGAATTTCAAAAGCTCTCTTATTTTACCCCATGGATTTCAGTGATCTCAGTACTTTATGCCAACTGATAGCTCTACTTACCCAACCACCGCCTTAGATGCCCCACATGTAGTGTCTTGTCCTGATGCCCCGGGACCAGATCCAAGCTGAAACACAAGCACAATATACAAATAGAAATGTATAAAATGCACATAATATTTATATGCAAAATTGTATAACCAAATTATAGAATTTTATACATGGAGGATGATAATACCTGAGGGGGCGACAAACGTTACCATAGGAAAATCTACACTGCGTGGAACCACATTGGTCATCATATTATGGTCGTCAAAGATTTTGAAAACTCGGACATTGGGTATTACCAATGTAATATGGTCCAGCAATGTATTTATTTCATGCCGAGGATTAAGGCTTAATTAGGGTGGTGCACAAAGAATGGTCTTGTCTCAAAGAAGTGTGAAGGCAGAAGAGCATGTGGTGAACACATACCGTGTTCTATCAGGACTAGGTGCAGATAGGACTACCCTCAATTGGTCAAGCACCATATTCCGGTTGGGGACACACAAGATCTTCTCTTGATCAGTGCTGGCTGGGCGGGTTCATATATAATGAAAATCCTCTTGGAAAATGCACCTAAAATTGGCCCTATATTCAATGTGTGACAGACTTGAACCCTTAGTAATCGAACAAACTACACTGTGTTCCAAATTATTATGCAAATAATATTTCCTCATATTATCTGAATTGCAGTCATTGTTATTTTCCAGTCATCTACTATTCTAGTATAATTGCAATGTTTTGGAACAAACTGCCTATGAAAACAGGGTCTTTTTAAAAAAAATAAACACTCAAAATGCATGTTCCAAATTATTATGCACAGCAGAGTTTTCAACCTTTTTTTTTATTATTTTGAACAAAAAAATGGTGAATTGTGAAGTTATAAGCATTATCAGCTTATTACAAAATGAAATCAAACAATTTTCAAGTGAAACCTTTATTCTAGGTGATGTTACATTTGCACATAGGACCCCTTGTTGGAAAGAAGCTTCTGAACTCTCTCGTCCATTGAATTTGTCAGTTTTTGGATGGTTTCTGCTTCAATTGTTTTGCATGTGGACAGAATACCCTCCCAGAGCTGTTGCTTAGATGTGAACTGCCTCCCGCCATCATAGACACTCCTTTTGATGATGCTCCAGAGGTTCTCAATGGGGTTGAGGTCAGGGGAAGATGGTGGCCACACCATAAGTTTGTCCTCTTTTATGCCCATAGCAGCCAGAGATGCAGATGTGTTTTTTGCAGCATGAGATGGTGCATTATCATGCATGAAAATGATCTTGCTGCGGAAAGCACGGTTCTTCCTCTTGAACCATGGCAGGAAGTGTTGTTTTAGAAACTGCACATAGATTATGGAATTCATCTTTACCCCTTCAGGGATCATAAAGTGGCCGACAATCTCTCTCCCCATGATTCCAGCCCCAAACATTACTCCACCTCCTCCTTGTTGGCGCCTTAGCCGTATTTTCATGGGGTGTCCATCCTCCACTCCATCCATCTGGACCATCGAGCGTTGCACGGCACTCATCGGTGAACAAAACAGTTTGGAAGTCAGTCTTCATGTATCGTTTGGCCCACTGGAGCCGTTTCTGCTTGTTGCAGTGGATAGAGGTGGCCGACAGGATGGCTTACGCACAGCTGCAAACCTCTGAAGGACCCTGCATCTTGTTGTTCTGGGGACGATGGAGGCACCAGCAGCTTCAAAAACTTGTCTGCTGCTATGACAAGGCATTTTTGCAGCTGCTCTTTTAACCTTACGCAATTGCCTATTGGAAAGAGTCCTCAATTTTTCCTTATCAGCACGCACACGTGTGTGCTGGGAATCAGCTACATACTTCTTGATTGTGCGATGATCACGATGAAGTGTCTTGGCAATGTTGATTGTAGTCATGCCTTGACCTAAATACTCCACAATTTGTTGCTTCTCAGCAGCAGACACATCCTTTTTCTTTCCCATTTTGGCAAAAAATGTAGGCTGCTTAATAATGTGGAACAGCCTTCTTAAGTAGTCTTGCCTTTATTTGGACACACCTGCCAAACTAATTTGCGCAGGTATCTGCAATTGCTTTCAGTGATATAAAAGGCCCTGACACACATCACCATCAATGAGTTTAAATGACAAACAAAAAAAATCTAACCTTATCACTCCTAAACACTATGTGCATAATAATTTGGAACACCGTGTAAGAGTAAAAAACAATTCAGGTTTCCGATTTGCAACTGGTCATCAGACTTCTTCTTAACCACTCCAAATAAGTACAAAACTACCCATCTGGCTATATGTACCCCCGTCTTCTAAAAAGCTAGAATTTTAGCCAAAATTTAGGACATAGTGCACCTGCTGATAGATCATCACAGTCCCCTGCTAAAGGGCTAAAACTTAAGACATCTTTTGAAAAAACAGAGATTGCCAGTATGCCGCAACCTCAACCAACCAGTTTAGCCTCCAAAAACAAGTTCTGGGAGAAGATACTCAACACCATCTTCCGAGGGCTGCTCTCCAAACCACTTCTTAGAAGCCTTCATCGCAAACCATAGTATGTAAGGTTTTAGTATCATTATAGCGTTGTTGTTTTTTATTACTTGGGTCCTGGCTTTGAATGCAGTCTGAAAGAAACACAGTGAGTTGCCTTCAGGTTTATGGACTGCAGCTGTCACTTGGCAAAATCAATCACTAGTGTTCCTTGTACCTTTAGCCTTAAAGAGGACCTATCACTTGTGATTTTACCAGATGTAAATGCCACCTCTATCCTTAATCCAGCATTGTTTTTCTTGTGATCCTTCACCTAACCTTTTCCTGAGATGTGGCCACCTTTTTCCTTGTATATAAGTCAAAAATCTATTTTACTAATCCCACCTATTGAAGATGGCAACCCAGGCATTGACTTATAGGGTAGCAACCTCCAACATATGGAACTAGCTCGATAGTTTTGGACTGTATTCTGATATGACTTGACTGCATGTTGCTCACTGTCTGGATTTATTACCTGAAAAATGAAAAATCAGTAGTTTTGTTCCTGAAAAATTCTGATTTTTTATTTTATTTTATTTTTTCAGATGAAGACTTGATGAGTGGCTCCCAGGGACCAGTCCTTATATCTCCCTTTTATGAACTGGAGTATTATCAGTTCCTGATTGACAGAATTTTTGCATGTTCTGAATGTGGAGAACATTTTAAAAATAAATCTCATCTTGCCATGCACGAGAAAACTCATAGAAATGAAAAGCCGTTCTTATGCTCAGAATGTGGGAAATGTTTTAGTAAAAACTCAAGTTTTGTGGAGCATCAGAAAAAGCACACAGGAGTGAAGCCGTTTTCATGCCTGGAATGTGGTAAAACTTTTAATAGAAAAGCTTATCTTATAGGCCATCAGAGAACTCACGCAGGGGTGAAGCCATTTTCTTGTTCCGAATGTAGCAGGAGTTATAATCACAAATCGAGTCTTATGAAACATCTGACAAATCACACTGGATTGAAGCCGTTTTCATGTACAGAATGTGGGAAATGTTTTAACCGTAAATCGGGACTTGCAGATCATCTCAGAGTCCACACAGGGGAGAAGCCGTACTCGTGTTTGCTATGTGGGAAATGTTTTAGTCAGAAATCGGGTCTTCTTGTACATCGAAGAACTCACTTGAAAGACAAACCAATGTAAAGTTTATATTGCAGAAATATGGCAGGTGTGGAGCTACATTGTAGGACTTGCTGCTTCGTGTGGTTTTCTGGGAATTTCCAAAAAACATTAAACAAATTTGTAACATGTGGAAATAAAACTAATACAACACATTGATGTCTTTGGACACCATATTCCTTCTCTTTGCCGTTTGCTCATCTTAAAATATTCCTTCTTTGGGACGTCCTGCAGTCATCCCTCTACTACAACTCGTATACAATACGCTTGAACCTCCATCTTTACCTCCTTAGTACAATCCATCACCTGCCAATGCAACTCAAGCTGCGTTATTCGTCGCCCACCACACATCATATCCAGTTTCTTTCCCTCCCTCTTCACTACCTTTCTTTGCATAACACTTGACAAGCTCAAAGTTCCTTCTTTATGTAACTAGGTCACCTGTGATTAAAATCTCTGCGGCTGCTGTCTTCGTAATCTAGATTGGTTGACAATTTCTGGTCAACCAATGTGTCGAAATTCTAAAAAATATGGGGAATCTTAAAATTGCTACTGAATAATTCTAGACAACATAGGATAAAGTCAAATGTAAATATCCTAAGCGTTTCTGCATCGTCCTGATCTACATCATATTTGAGCCTGCCTGATATCGGGGCTTGGATTGCGCATACGCACTGTAAACGTTTGACGCATGCGCAGTTAAATAAAGAGCGAAGATTACTTACACTCGTCATGTCATGTATTGAGCAGGGAATGATTGGGTGTCCAATGTTCCACACATGTCCCACAAATCAAGAAGCCAAGTAAGGAAAATAAAATGGCTAAATCTGCAAAAAAGGTGCATAAGCAAGATTTTTAAAAAAATAAAATAATCCCAGAAAATGCCTTGTTGTATTAGTATTATACAAGAAAAATGCTGCCGAGTGAGTCGCTTTCAAAAACAAGGGTTAAAAGTTAATTTTAAGCAATTAACAAAATGCAAAGTGAATGAACAAAAGAGAAATCTAAATCGCAGCAATATTTAGCGGCCATCCTTTACCTCCATCATCAGTGTCTGGTGACCGCCTGTCGCCTACATCACTTCTTCCAGGTCACTTGTACACAAGTTACGGAGGATCTCAACAGGAGATTGTTCCAAATATCTTGGGAGACCTGATCCCAGATCTTCTGTGTATGAGGCCTGTGCGGATCCTTCTGTCTCTTCATGGGATCTCAGACAGAATGGATGATGCGAGATCAGAGCTCTGCGGGGGCCGGATCATCACCTCCAGGAGTCCTCATTCTTCTATATGGTGATGATAGTATTTAACCCCTTTCTGCTTTGAGGTGGGCTCCGGCGGTGAGCCGCGACATGTCAGCTGTTTTCAACAGCTGACATGTACCCGCAATGGTCGCGAGCGGAATCGTGATCCGCCCGCTCCCATTAACTAGTTAAATTGCACTGTCAAACTCTTGACAGCGGCATTTAACAAGCGCTGCCGGAAGTACGCGCACCGCTGACCCCCGTCACGTGATCAGGGGTCATCGGTGCGTTGCCATCACAACCAGAGGTCTCCTGAAGACCTCTGGTTGTTGATGCCGGATTGCTATGAGCACCACCCTGTGGTCAGTATCATAGCAAGCCTGTAATTCCGCTACATAGAGGTGATCTGTGCATCACCTCTATGTAGCTGAGGCGATCGAGTAGTGGATGCTTCTAACCTCCCATGGAGGCTATTGAAGCATGCCAAAATTTAAAAAAAAGGTTAAAAATAAAATAAAAAATATAAAAGTTCAAATCACCCCCCTTTGCCCCAATCAAAATAACACAATTAAAAAAAAAAAAAATCAAACCTACACATATTTGTTATCGCCGAGTTTAGAATCTCCCAATCTATCAATATAAAAAAAAGATTAACCTGATCGCTAAACGGTGTAGCGAGGGAAAAAAATCAAAACGCCAAAATTACGTTTTTTTTGATCGCCACAACATTGTGTTAAAATGCAATAATGGCTGATCAAAAGAATGTATCTGCATAAAAGTGGTATAATTAAAATCGTCAGCTCAGCGCGCAAAAAAATAAGCCCTCACCTAACCCCAGATCACGAAAAATGGAGGCGTTACCGGTATTGGAAATATGCGCAATTTTTTTTTCTAGCAAATTTTGGAAATTTTCTTTACCACTTAGATAAAAGAGAACCTAGACATGTTAGGTGTCTATGAACTTATAATGACCTGGAGAATCATAATGGCAGGTCAGTTTTAGCATTTAGTGAACCTAGAAAAAAAGCCAAACAAACAAAAAAACAAGTGTGGGATTGCACTTTTTTTGCAATTTCATCGCACTTGGAATTTTTTTTACGTTTTCTGTTACACGACATGGTAAAACCAATGGTTTTGTTCAAAAGTACAACTCGTCCCGCAAAAATCAAGCCCTCACATGGCCATATTGACAGAAAATAAAAAAGTTATGGCTCTGGGAAGAAGGGGAGCCGAAAACGAAAAAAGCTCCTGGGGTTAAAGGGTTAAAGACTTCTCCTCCGTAGGACAGGTGACTTTGGGGTTACAGTTGGGCCAAACACAGAGTCTCCTGCTTCTTCCCTTATGACGACATCCGGGTCACCAGAGCTAGATCTGCAACTTATCCTGTCAGTGTAGCGCTGACAGTTTGCATACCATAGGAATATTGCTGCATCCCCCATGCTATACTAGCGATCAGCCTATAAAAAAAAATCGTCCTATAGTGGGACAAAGTAGAAAAGTTTTTAAAAAAGTTGTAAAATAAAAAAAAAAAGCAATCAAAATATCTTGTACCTATAAATAAATATTTTTATGAAAAAAATATATATAAACAATAAAAGTACACATATTTGGGATCACCGCGTCCACATATACCTGACCTATGAAATTGTCCCACTATTTAACCCCTATAGTGAACACCATAAAAAGAATAAATAAACGGGGCAAAAAACAACGCTTTATCATCATACCGGCAAACAAAAAGTTGAATAAAATGCGATCAAAAAGAGATATATATATATATATATATAATATATATATATATATATATATATATATATATATATATATATATATATATATACATATATATATATATATACATGGTACCACTGAAAACGTCATCTTATCCTGCAAAAAACTAGATGCCAAACAGCACCATCAGTGGGAGAAAAAAAAAAAGTTATAGCTCTCAGAATAAAGCGATGCAAAAATAATTTTCTCTATGAAATAGTTTTTATTGTGTAAAAGAGCCAAAATATGAGAAAACGATGTAACTGTGGCATCACATTATTTTGGTTCTTTATTTTTTTTCTATTTCCACCCTCAAATATTTCAGGTTTTTTTTTAACTGATTTGTACAGATTATTGCTGACATTAAAAAGTTCTGAACTGATTGTTTTTGGTAGGATTTTTTTTACATGATAAAAAATTGTCATTTTAACAGGGGTGTGTAGACATTTTATATACAGTGTATAAGGCCAGTCTCACACGTCCAGATAATTCCGGTACCGGAAACAATCGGTACCGGAATTATCCGTGTCCGTGTGCCCCTTATTTTCTGGTGTACATCAGTGTGGCACACTTGCGGCACACGTGTGCCGCCCGTGTGCCCACTGGGTACCACACGCACCGTGCTGGGTACCACACGTACCAGCATCTGGTGCTGAATCCGCGATTCATATCTTCTGTGCAGCAGCGTTTTCTGCATAGAAGATATGAATAATAGTGTTTAAAGGAAAGATCTATCTGGGAGGTGGAGCCGCATATTCATGACTGTAATCGGCGGCCCCACGTGACCGCATACAGTAGAAGGAGCGGCCAGGACAGGAAGCAGCGACAGCCAACGAGGGAAGCGGGTGAGTATTTTCAGAACAGCGGGGGGCGCACAGGGGGTGGGAGGGCGGCGGACACATAGATCTTTCTTTTAAACACTATTATTCATATCTTCTATGCAGCAAACGCTGCTGCGTAGAAGATATGAATCGCGGATTCAGCACCATGTGGGGGGGACAGCGCTTACTGTAGCGCTGTCTCCTGCACGCCACACGGAGAACGTCCATGTGAGGTACGTGTTTTACACGGAACCATTGACTTTAATGGGTCCGTGTAATACGTGCGCTCCCACGAACACTGACATGTCTCAGTGTATGGCACACGGAGACACGGTCCGCAAAAAATCAATGACATCTGCACAGATGCATTGATTTTAATGTGTCTACGTGTGTCAGTGGCTCCGGTATGTGAGGAAACTGTCACCTCACGTACCGGAGCCACTGACATGTGAAACCGGCCTAAGAGTGTATCAGGAGACCTGTGACCAATCCGTGCATCTTCCACAAGGCTGTTTTGTATACAGATATTTTTTTTTGGAGGGTTGGGGGGGTTCCTTCCCTAATTCTTGTTTTTTGTGTATTGAGACAAGGTGTTTTCAACCTCAGTTTTACGCCCAGTATGTGATCAATTGTTGTTTTTTGCCTCTTTTTATATACAACTAGCTGAAGAACCCTGCGTTGCCTGGGCATAGTAAATATCTGTGGTTAGTTATAGCACCTCACTTCTCTTATTTTCCCATCATGCCTTTCATTTTCCCCCTCACACCTCTCATTTTCCCCCTCACTCCTCTCATTCCCCCCTAACACTTGTCTTTTCGACCTCACAACTGTCATTTTCCGATCACCACTATTTTCCCTCACTTCTCTCATTTTGCATTCACACCTTTTCATTTTCACCCCACACCTCTCATTTTCACCCCACACCTCTCATTTTCACCTCACACCTCTCATTTTCCCCTCAGTATATACATGTTTGTCATCTCCCTTATATATAGTATACACCTGTATGTCATCTCCTGTATATAGTATATACCTGTATGTCATCTCCCCTGTAAATAGTATATACCTGCTGTATGTCATCTCCTCTTGTATATAGTATATACCTGTATGTCATCTCCTCCTGTATATAGTATATAACTGTATGTCATCTCCTCCTGTATATAGTATGTACTTGCATGTCATCTCCTCCTGTATATTGTATATACATATGTCATCTCCTGTATATAGTATATACCTGTATGTCATCTCCTCCTGTGTATATTATATACCTGTCATCTCCTGTATATAGTATATACCTGTATGTCATCTCTTGTATATAGTATATACCTGTATGTCATCTCCTCCTATATATAGTATATACCTGTATGTCATCTCCTCCTGTATATAGTATATACCTGTATGTCATCTCCTGTATATAGTATATACGTGTGTCATCTCCTGTATATAGTATATACCTGTAAGTCATCTCCTCCTGTATATACTATATACCTGTGTCATCTCCCCTGTATATAGTATATACCTGTAAGTCATCTCCTCCTGTATATACCTGTGTCATCTCCTCCTGTATATAATATATACCTGTATGTCATCTACTGTATATAGTATATACCTGTGTGTAATCTCCTCCTGTATATAGTATATAACTGTATGTCATCTCCTCCTGTATATAGTATGTACTTGCATGTCATCTCCTCCTGTATATTGTATATACATATGTCATCTCCTGTATATAGTATATACCTGTATGTCATCTCCTCCTGTGTATATTATATACCTGTCATCTCCTGTATATAGTATATACCTGTATGTCATCTCTTGTATATAGTATATACCTGTATGTCATCTCCTCCTATATATAGTATATACCTGTATGTCATCTCCTCCTGTATATAGTATATACCTGTATGTCATCTCCTGTATATAGTATATACGTGTGTCATCTCCTGTATATAGTATATACCTGTAAGTCATCTCCTCCTGTATATACTATATACCTGTGTCATCTCCCCTGTATATAGTATATACCTGTAAGTCATCTCCTCCTGTATATACCTGTGTCATCTCCTCCTGTATATAATATATACCTGTATGTCATCTCCTGTATATAGTATATACCTGTGTGTAATCTCCTCCTGTATATAGTATATACCTGTAAGTCATCTACTCCTGTATATAGTATATACCTGTGTGTCATCTCCTCCTGTATATAGTATATACCTGTGTGTAATCTCCTGTATATAGTATATACCTGTAAGTCATCTACTCCTGTATATAGTATATACCTGTGTCATCTCATCCTGTATATAGTATATATCTGTGTCATCTCCTGTATATAATATATACCTGTATATCATCTCCTGTATATAGTATATATCTGTCATCTCCTCCTGTATATAGTATATATCTGTCATCTCCTCTTGTATATAGTATATACCTGTGTGTCATCTCTCCTGTGTATGGTATATATCTGTATGTCATCTCCTCCTGTATATAGTGTATACCTGTGTGTCATCTCCTCCTGTATATAGTATATACCTGTGTGTCATCTCCTGTATTAGACCTCGTTCACACGTTATTTTGTCAGTATTTTTACCTCAGTATTTGTAAGCTAAATTGGCAGCCTGATAAATCCCCAGCCAACAGGAAGCCCTCCCCCCTGGCAGTATATATTAGCTCACACATACACATAATAGACTGGTCATGTGACTGACAGCTGCCGTATTTCCTATATCGTACATTTGTTGCTCTTGTAGTTTGTCTGCTTATTAATCAGATTTTTATTTTTGAAGGATAATACCAGACTTGTGTGTGTTTTTTAGGGCGAGTTTTATGTGTCAAGTTGTGTGTGTTGAGTTGCGTGTGGCGACATGCATGTAGCGACTTTTGTGAGATGAGTTTTGTGTGGCGACATGCGTGTAGCAACTTTTTGTGTGTCGAATTGCATGTGACAGGTTAGTGCAGCAAGTTGTGTGCAAGTTTTGCGCATGGCGAGTTTTGTGCTTGGCGAGTTTTATGTGTGGTGCGTTTTGAGTATGTGCAAGTTTTGTGTGTGTGCAAGTTTTCCATGAGGTGAGTTTTGCACGTGTGGTGAATTTTGTGTGTGCAAGTTTTGCGTGTGCAAGTTTTGCGTGTGGCGAGTTTTGCATGTGGTGAGTTTTGAGTGGCGACTTTTGTGTTTTGACTTTTATGTGGCGAGGTTGGTGTATGTGTGGTGAAATGTGTGCTGAGGGTGATATATGTGTTCAAGCACGTGGTAGTGTGTGGCGCGTTTTGTGTGTGTGTGTTCATATCCCCGCGGTGGTGTGGTGAGTATCCCATGTTGGGGCCCCACCTTAGCAACTGTACGGTATATACTGTTTGGCGCCATCGCTCTCATTCTTTAAGTCCCCCTTGTTCACATCTGACAGCTGTCAATTTGCCTCCAACACTTTTCCTTTCACTTTTTCCCCATTATGTAGATAGGGGCAAAATTGTTTGGTGAATTGGAATGTGTGGGGTTAAAATTTTGCCTCACAACATATCCTATGATGCTCTGAGGGTCCATACCTGTGACTGTGTAAAATTTTGTGGCTGTAGCTGCGACTCAGCTTTATATATTAGATGGAGACCTCTAGTGGTCACTGTGCTGTGCAGCAGCTCTGCAGAATCACCTATAATGAGAAGACTTGAGGGAGAGTCTATCTGGACCAAGTAGGAAGTAGAGTTCTGATTGGACAAGAAGCCTGTGCAGCCAATGACTGGTTGCAGTGGAGACACATTGGTCACCACTAGGGCTAGTAATTGGCTGCAGCGGTCATGTGCCTGTCCAGCCAGAACAGAAATTTCGGAGACTGGCATGGGACTCTAACTGTGTTGTAACAGGCTAGGGATGGGTAAGGTGACCATTACCGGTATTTATTTTATGGTGTTCATGTTAATAGGTACGCGGAAGCAACAGTGCAGACAATGAGGAGACAGTGGTACGTAAACCAACAACTATTTATTCAATTAGCACAATCACAGGGCTGCCTACGGCACAATATCAGGATAGCGCAAACGGTGACTATGAAATATGTTACAGGAAGAATACAATAATTCAGATGAACAGGATTCTCACACAATGTTATTTACACACCATCATTCTATTATTACCATTAAATAACTTATTGTCAGTGATGTCTTAGTCCTAATACCCCAACCTAAAGTGTGTCACTGTGACTGCTGGGCCCATCACTATTGTCACTCTCTAGGCAACCCAAACCATCATAGGCCTCAAGTCCAAGATTGGTGAGCTACTTGGTACACTCATCACTTCATTCCCTGAAGGACAGTCCGGTCCCCACTTTGTACTGTACATCTTCACTTAAAGCGACGGCTCACACAAACGTCCCTTTGCTGCGGCCTAATTGTCTCTCTCCGCCCTGGTTCTGCTCGCTCGGGTCAGCTCTCCCGGCTCTGGTTTCTCTGGGATCTTTACTCAGATCTGGTCTCTCAACTCCTATACCTGGAACTGTTTTCTCAGCTCCTTTACTCGGATCTGGACTCTCGGCTCCTTTTCTCGGCTCTGGTCTCTAGATTACTTTACTTGGATCTGGTCTCTCTGCTCCTTTACTCGGATCTGGACTCTCGACTCCCTTAGCTGGATCTGGTCTCTCTGCTCCTTTTCTCGGATCTGGTCTCTAGATTACTCAGATTTGGTCTCTCTGTTCCTTTACTCAGATCTGGTCTCAACTCCTTTACCTGGATATGTTCTCTTGGCTCCTTTACTCGGATCTGATCTCTTGACTCCTTTACTTAAATCTGGTCTCATAATGGCGGCTATAACCCAGCTCTCTGTACTGCATGTCTGTCATGTTACAGGTTTTTGTCTTACTGTGCTCCTTTGTGTCTTCAAGTTTCTTGGTGGTGTGTGAACATGTTCCTACAGACTTGTCCATTGTGCAAGTAGCCCATGTGTTTCGGTTTCCATAATTGTTCTCTTGTGTCTACAAGCCTGGGGAGGTATCCACCACTCCTAGTGGGTCATTTGCACAAAAGCTGTTCCATTCAACGTGTCCACATGGACATTCCCTCTCTGAACCCTGTTCACACAGGTAATATACAGATGATCAGGTTTTAAATACATCAGATAGGGATTACATACATCAGTTAGGACTGCTCTATATGGGTATACCTTGACGTTTGGTGGAGCAGCTTAGTATACATTTTTTTGCAAAAAAAGTATCAACCAAATACCCTGTTTTTTTCATCTTTTTATAAGCACTTGCTTATTACTGCGATTTTTTTTTTTTTTTACAACAGAGTGTTTTTGGTCTTACTGTGCTCTTCTGTGTCTTCATGTCTGTTATGTTACAGGTTCGGGTGCCAACACCTCCTCTTCAATGCCTTCCTGGGCCTTTTATAATTACTAACTGGGCCACAGCTATCACCTGACCTTGTGTCTCCTCCAATCTGTTCCTCAAGGGAACATGCACAGATGGTCGGGTGGATGGCAGATAATGCTTCCAGTCTGTTTCCCCGCACCACCCTGTCTTCCCTGATCCACCTTCCACCATGCCGAGCCCCAGGAGATGGAGACAAGTGATCTCTCACTCGGAGGAACTCTTACATTTTCATTTATTGATTCTGGCCTCTCACCCTGCACGTTTCAAGAGGGACATGAGGAGATCATGTGTAGTGATGCCCAAATATTTGAGCTCATTACTTTTAGAGGTTCATCATGCGACCCTCATTCTTAATTTTTCCATGGTGTGTTTGATGCCCTCCTTCATAATTTTTACAGGACACATCCTGTAACGAGGGCTACCTCTACAATTCTCTTACATATATACAGTGTATGTATACCCCCAGGGGTAAATGTCTTTCAGCCCTTGAACTTAGTGCATAGGCTTTACAAGTCTAAAAAGTCCCACTCCTTAAAATGGGGAAAAAAAGGTTTTCTGGGGCCCTCATCTGTGTCTTCCAGGGTACATTGCGGTTCCTCCTAATTTTTGGCAGACCTTACACTTAGTGCGTAGCCTTTATGAGTCTAGGAATTCCACTACCTAACAATTTTAATAGAATGTGTGTGAGGCCCTCCTTTATGTCTAATACAGGATGTATCAGAGTCCCTCTTCCTTCTAATTTTTGGCAGTTCTTGCATTGTCAGCATAGGCTTTCTCAGTTTCAGATTCCCTCCTTCACCACATGCCCAGATAAGGTAGTAAAATGTTAAAATTACATTTACCGGTGACTACCGGTGGGTGTAGTTTTATTTCCCCCTCTACTATGTCATACAGGGCTGCCACCAGGAATATCATTGCCCCATTCCGGCAATATTTTCGGGTCCACTTGAGACTCCGCCCAAGCTCCACCCCAGCTCCGCTTCCACCCTTCTAATCTTCCACAGTCCCCCCGCCCACACTTGGAAAAACTCCACTTATGCACCACTTCCTTACCAATTAACTATTCCCATTGAACACCATATCACATACACAGGAGCTAGGTATATAGTATCAGTGTACAGGTAATACAGTGATCACCAGTGACATTATAACCAGGAGATCTGTATATAGTGTCAGTGTACAGATAATACAGTGATCACCGGTGACATTGTACACAGGAGCTCTGTATATAGTGTCAGTGTACAGGTAATACAGTGATCACCAGTGACATTATAACCAGGAGATCTGTATATAGTGTCAGTGTACAGATAATACAGTGATCACCGGTGACATTATACACGGGAGCTCTGTATATAATGTTAGTGTACAGGTAATACAGTGATCACCAGTGACTTTATACACATTCTGCCCCCATGTGAATCTATCCTGCTCCCATCTCTCCATTCTGCGTCATGTCTCTCCATAGTGCCCCTATGTCTCTTCCTTCTGCCCTATGTTTCTCCATACTGCCCCCATGTCTCTCCATTCTGCTCTTAAGTCTCTTCATACTGCTGCCATGTCTTTTCATACTGCCCCCATATCTCTCCATTCTGCCCCCATATCTCTCCATTCTGCCCCCATGTCTCTCCATACTACCTGCATGTCTCTCCATTCTGCCCCATGTCTCTCCATACTGCCCATTGTCTCTCCATTGTGCCCCATGTCTCTTCATACTGCCCCAATGTCTCTCCATTCTGTCCCATATATCTCCATACAGCCCCATGTCTCTCCATATTTCCCCCAAGTCTCTCCATTCTGCCATGTCACTCCATACTGACCTCATGTTTCTCCATTCTGTACTGTATGTGATATAGATGTCTCTTCATACTGCACCTATGTCTCTCCAGTCTGCTGCTGGGGCCCAGTGAGCAGAAGAGAGAGAACCTCTCCTCACGGGGCTCTATATGCCAGTAATGACAGTAAGGCCTGATGTCATATACTGTAGTCATAGGTGAAGTAGAAATACGATGACAGTCTATTAAGGGTGGATGAGGTGAGTTGTTTTTTTTTTACTTTTAATTTTGTCTTATGTGCAAGTTATTATACAGGAAAGAATGTTTCCTAACATTTTTTCCTGTAAAATCCATTTTATCTTTGGCTTTATTTTCTGTCTGTAAAAATGGCGTAATATTCTGACAACACTGTTGTCAGCAGTGACCTGGGATTCAGAGATGTGTCCAGGCATCTTCCCCATGCTCTTCACATGCCATTTCAGCGTTACTGCCATCTATTTCAGCGATTCCCACCCTCTCCCCAGACCTCCAGTTAGGGTCTTCTGGAAAAATGCTCTAGTTTGCCATTGACTTCTATTATACTCGGTGCTCGAGTTGAGCCTGTCCAATTTGAGTACCGAGCACTAGAGCATTTTTGAGCTTGATCATCACTAATGATCTGCTAATGGATTTTGGTCACCCATATGCCAGAAAAGGGCCACCCACGTGCCAGAAAAAGGCCACCCGCATGCCAGAAGCTAGGTTAAGTAAACAGGAAGATTAATCAGTTATGTCAACAGCCACAATGTTAATAATGTAAAATTACCACCATGAACCACATCAATGCCTCGAGTAAATCCACTTAGTTCCTGTTGAGCAAGGAGTTTCTTGATGTTTCCTCTGACACCACCATGAACCACAACAATTCCTCAAAGCATTGATGTGGTTCATGGTGATGTCATTGGAGGTAACATCCAAAAACTCCTCGCTCAACAGGAAACTAAGTGAATTGTTTCCCTGACCACAATGGCCCTCGGAGGAGTAAACTATACACTTAGGCCATGTGCACACGTTAAGTATTTTTCGCGTTTTTTTCGCTATAAAAACGTGATAAAAACGCGAAAAAAACGCTTACATATGCCTCCTATTATTTTAAGTGTATTCCGCATTTTTTGTGCAAATGTAGCCTTTTTTTCCGCGAAAAAATCGCATCGCGGAAAAAAAAAACATGTTCATTAAAATGCGGAATTGCAGGGGATTCCGCACACCTAGGGGTCCATTGATCTGCTTACTTCCCGCACGGGGCTGTGCCCACGATGCGGGAAGTAAGCAGATTATGTGCGGTTGGTACCCAGGGTGGAGGAGAGGAGACTCTCCTCCACGCACTGGGCACCATATAAGTGGTCAAAAAATAAGAATTAAAATAAAAAATAGTCCTATACTCACCCTCGATGTCTTCCCGCCTCCACTGCACGCTGTCGCTTCGGTTCCTGTAGCTGATGTACGCTGAAGGACCTTGCCGATGACGTCACTGTCCTGTGATTGGTCGTGAGCGGTCATGTGACCGCTCACGTGACCGTGACGTCATGGAAGGTCCTGTGCGCACAGACCAGCTAGGAAGAGGAACGGACGCCGGTGAGGAGATGTCTGGGTGAGTATAAGCATTTTTTTATTTTTTTTATTATTTTTAAACATTCTATCTTTTACTATAGATGCGGCATAAGCTGCATCTATAGTAAAAAGTTGGTCACACTTGTCAAACAGTATGTTTGACAAGTGTGACCAACTTGTCAGTCAGTTTTCCAAGCGATGCTACAGATCGCTTGGAAAACTTTAGCATTCTGCAAGCTAATTACGCTTGCAGAATGCTAAAAAAACGCGAAAAAAACGGAAAAAAAACGCAAAAAAAAAAATGCGGATTTCTTGCAGAAAATTTCCGGTTTTCTTCAGGAAATTTCTGCAAGAAATCCGCAACGTGTGCACATACCCTTAGCGTTGTGTCTTTTCTGTAGACATTTTGCTTCCAACGCCACTGTTTTTATTCTTACGTGTTTTTGATTTTTTTGTTTTAAAACTGATTCTTTTTGTCTTTTTCTCCTGAAGACCCTTATTACAAGAGAGCTATATTTTTTTTTTTTTAGTCTTTTGAATTAAACTACTGTATATCGGACAAATAGTGCTGAAAACGGAAATACTACCGGACAATTGCTGAGGGGTTATGGAAGCCCAGGTTGCTTTGATATCAGCCTTCAGCTCGTCTGCATTGTTGGGTCTGGTGTCTCTCATCTTCCTCTTGACAATACCCCATAGATTCTCTATGGGATTAAGGTCGGACTTCCGGTCCGGATGACGCACTTCCGGTCCGGCGGTCTCCGCTCGTACATAACAGCCCCATCCTGACTCCTCACAACACGCCGGCTGCAGCAAGGTGTGGGAGCGCCGCTAACCAAGACGCATTTCACAGGTAATACAGGGCTATACCACTGAGACCTCTTTACCAGTGTTTCCATGCGCTCCATGGGCAGTCACCACTTGAGACCCACGTCCTCACCATTGAAACCGGACTGTGGTGGCCACCTGATAGCTTCATCCAACATGATTCCTGACCAAGGGTGTCCATTATTTTTCACTTCTAGGTCCCACACACATGGCAACAAACCACCGTGGGCTTTACACTACCTCACCATCAACTAGGTATTGTAACCAGGGACCCTATTTGTATTACCTTAATCTAGCTTCACCTTTCCATGATGCTGATCTACATCCCTTATTAAATCCTCTATAGCACTACCCATGTTTCTAAAAAAAACTAAGGATTTGCTTAATTTAGGCATTCTTATCTACATACCAAGGTAATCAGTGTCTACTGCCTCCTTTACTGTCTCCTCCTGGTCTATACCACTTTGACCTCTGGAACACCTATAATCTCCACATCCATGATATCATAAGCATTTATTTACCTTGGTGTTCGGGTCTATGGTCGCTCGACTTAGGGTACCGTCACACAGTGCCATTTTCATCGCTACGACGGCACGATTCGTGACGTTCTAGCGATATCGTTACGATATCGTTGTGTCTGACACGCTACTGCGATCCGGAACCCCGCTGAGAATCGTACGTCGTAGCAGATCGTTTGAAACTTTCTTTCGTCGTCTAGTGTCCCGCTGTGGCGGCATGATTGCATCGTGTGACACAGGTTGTATACGATGTGCGCACAGTAACCAACGGCTTCTACATCGCAAATACTTCATGAAATTATCGCTCCAGCGCCGTGTATTGCAACGTGTAACCGCAGTCTACGACGCTGGAGCGATAATCATACGACGCTGCAACGTCACGGATCGTGCCGTCGTAGCGATGAAAATGGCACTGTGTGACGGTACCCTTACCTCCTTTCAACTTCCCTAATGGACTTATAGTATATTACCCATGTACCTTGTAGACCTGTATATATGTACATACTATGTGTTTGTATTTATTGATATTGTGTTTTTTGTCTTTTAGCGATGGTATGATTAAGACTCGGGAGAGTCGAAACGTCATGTTTTGTTACTAGATTTGATCGCTTTTCCTTATGTTTGTAGAAATTGCTCCCATGTGTTACTTATATTGAGTTATGTTGAATAAACTCACACTATTTTGCATAATTAACCACTAGAGTGTGCGGTGTCTCTAAAATAATATTTGATTACTGGGACTTTTCTAGTCCATGACTCCTGCACCTCGCTATAAATTGACTGAGTGCACACCATTATACCTTATCTCATCTTCCTCTTGACAATACCCCATAGATTCTCTATAGGGTTAAGGTCAGGTGAGTTTGCTGCCAATCAAGCCAATTGATACTGTTGTTTGTAAACCAGGTAGTGGTACTTTTGGCAGTGTGGACAGGGGCCAAGTCCTGCTGGAGAATAACATTTGTCAAGAGGAAGATGAGACACCAGACCCAACAATGCAGACGAGCTGAAGGCTGCTATCAAAGCAACCTGGGCCTCCATAACCCCTCAGCAGTGCCACAGGCTGATCACCTCCATGCCACGCCACATTGATGCAGTAATTGATGCAGAAGGAGCCCGACCAAGTATTGAGTGCATTTACTGAACATACATTTCAGTAGGACAACATTTCGGATTT
The DNA here is from genome assembly GCF_051348905.1 of Ranitomeya variabilis. NCBI lineage: Eukaryota > Metazoa > Chordata > Amphibia > Anura > Dendrobatidae > Ranitomeya > Ranitomeya variabilis. The sequence goes on along the minus strand of NC_135234.1, from coordinate 23,236,772 downwards.
AAAAATATTTTTTCAAGCTGGTGTTATAATGTATTGAAATTTACTGAGATAATGACTTCTGGGTCTTCATTGGCTGTAAGCCATAATCATCAACATTAACAGAAATAAACACATGAAATACATCACTCTGTTTGTAATGATTCTGTACATCAAATTGATCTTCATTTTTCTACATTGGGTCTATATCTCTTTCTGTATTAATAATTGCTCTTGTTTTGACCCTGTATTTATATTTTTTTTACATATATTGTTTGAACAACATAAGAGTCAGCAATGTTTACATTCTATTTATATGCACTTTTCTCCTGATATATGTGTTAAGTGCACAGACTGTCGATGGTTTTTATATTTTATATTATACTTTACAGGTTGGATGAATGTGCGCGTACCTGAGAGCCATGGTGATGCATCCACGCTCCCGCACATGTGTGTTAACGACTTAATGGCTTCATTTATTCCTATGTGGTAATATTTGCAGTATATATTAACATTATGGGTAGGAATTTTTCCCTTTAGATTAAACCATACTAGATGAGTATCGGATGCTAATGTTTGGGTTCACGACCACTGTGTTTTTGATATGCAATATATACCCATTTTTTATACGTCCATTTGACTCATTGGTGCTATAGGTCCATATTCTGCTTGTTGCCTTGTCACCAGTTTGTCTTTCTTGTTCATATGATATGTCTTAATGGTTTACCTATATGTGTAATTAATACATATATTTTTTTAGCCTTAAACTCAGTTTTTTCCCTCTTCCTTCCTCTAATGCGATATTGGGTATACAGTAATGGCCAAAAGTGTTGGCAACCTTGAATTCGTTCCAGAAAATATATTCAGTGGGTGAAATAAGTATTGAACACATTACCAATTTTCTAAGTAAATCTATGCCTAAAGGTGCTATTGACATGAAATTCTCACCAGATGTCGGTAACAACCCATCCAATCCACACAGGCAAAGAAATCAAACCATAGACGTCCATAAATTATGTGTAATAATGAGAAATTACACACGGAAAAAGTATTGAACTCATGAAGAAAGAGAGGAGCAAAAAACCCTGGAAAGTCCTGACACCAGCTGAAATCTATCAGTAATTAGAAAGCAATCCTGCCACTTAGTGACAAATAATATCAGCAGGTTCAACTGATGGCCGATAAAAAGGCGTCACATTACCGAGGTGTTACACAAGAAACATCTTAAGATTAGGAAAACCAGTATGCTGTCTCAAGACCTTCACAACCTTATTGTTACAAAACATAATACTCATGGTCTATAAAAAGGTGTCTCATTTAAAAGGTACATAACTTACACATAACAATGTATGGACATTTATGGTTTGATATCTTTGCATGTGTAGATTGGATAGGTTGTTATCGACATCTGGCAAGATCTCATGTCAAGAGCATAGATTTACTTCGAAAATTGGTGGCGTGTTCAATATTTATTTCACCCGCTGTATATGCATATTTATATATATTCCGTATGTCTGTGTATACTGTATGTGATATATATATATATATATATATATATATAGTCTGTGTGTATATACACTGTATACGCAGTGCATGTATACTATTTGAATATATATGTATATACCGTATATGCTCGAGTATAAGCCGAGATTTTCAGCCCACTTTTTTGGGCTGAAAGTAACCCTCTTGGCTTATACTCGAGTCATACCCAGGGGTTGGCAGGGGAGGGGGAGCGGAGCTGTGTAATAATACTCACCTGCTCCTGGCATGGTCCCTGCACGTCTTTTCCTCAGCGCCGGCAGCTTCTTCCTGTAGTGTGCGGTCACATGGTACTGCTCATTACAGTAATGAATATGGACCCCACTCCCAATGGGGCGGAGCCGCATATTCATTACTGTAATGAGCGGTACAATGTGATCGCTCACTACAGGAAGAAGCTGCCGGTGCCCGGAGAACCTGGGACGTGCAGGGACCGCACCGGGAGCAGGGGAGTATGGCAGGGGCAGTGCGCTACATGCACCTGTTCCTCGTTCCACCGTCGGCGCCGCTGCATCTTCCGCGTCCCCTGCAGTGACGCTCAGGTCAGAGGGCGCTATGACGTGGTCAGTGCACAGCGGCGCCAACAGTGGGATGGGAAAGGTGAGTATAGCAAGTGCCGGGGGCCTGAGAGGTGAGTATGTGATTTTTTTTATTTTTTTAATCGCAGCAACAGCATATGGGGCAAATGTCTGTATGGAGCATTTTATGGGGCCATGTGCAGCGTTATATGGGGGCAAATATCTGTATGGAGCATCTTAAGGGGCCATGTGCATTATTATATGGGGCAAATATCTGTATGGACCTTCTTATGGGGCCATGTGCAGCATTATATGGGGCAATTATCTGTATGGAGCATCTTATGGGGCCATGATCCACATTTGTGGAGCATTATACGGGGCAAATGTGTCTATGGAGCATTTTATGGGGCTATAATCAGCATTTGTGCAGCATTGTATGGGGCATATTTTAATATGCAGCATCTAATGGGGCCCATCATAAATTGTATGGAGCATTATATGGGGCGTATTTTGTATGGAGCATCTTATGGGGCCCATCATGAACTGTATGGAGCATTATATGGGGTGTATTTTGTATGGAGCATCTTATGGGGCCCATCATGAACTGTATAGAGCATTATATGGGGCTCTTGATTCAATATCGATATTCAAAAACACTTAAACTACTGATATCTCAATTAATTTTACTTTTATTGGTATCTATTTTTATTTTTTAAATCTACCAGTAGCTGCTGCATTTTCCCTCCTAGGCTTATACTCGAGTCATTAAGTTTTCCCAGTTTTTTGTGGCAAAATTAGGGGCGTCGGCTTATACTCGGGTCGGCTTATACTCGAGTATATACGGTACATTGCTCAGCATAAATGAGTACACCCCATTTGAAAAGTAAGATTTTAATTAATATCTCAGTGAACACAAGAAAAATTTGTTTCCCAAATTTTGACAATTCTGAGTTCTATAGAATATTTTTTAATCCATAACATGAAAGTAAGTTTAATAATTATAACTGTAATTACAAAAATATTCAGTTTTGCTCTAAATAATTTCTTGATGCAAAAAGGAGTACACCCCACAACAAAAATTCTTGCATCTAGTATTTTGTAACACCTCTATAATTTTTATGAACAGCACCAAGTTTTCTAGGCCTTGAATAAACAATTGGCGAGCCCTCCCTCGACCCATCCTCTGTGTCTAGCTATTGCCTGATATCTCTTCTCCCTTATGCCTCAAAACTACTGGAACAACACGTCTACCTTGAACTGTCCTCTCACCTCTCCTCCTGCTCCCTCTTTGATCGGTTACAAGCTGGCTTCCGTTCCCATCACTCAACTGAAACTGCCCTAACTAAAGTCACCAATGACCTTCTAACCGCCAAGAGCAAGCGACACTACTCTATCCTCCTCCTCCTGGACCTGTCTTCTGCCTTTGACACTGTGGACCACTCGCTTCTGCTACAGATTCTCTCATTTCTCGGCATCACAGACTTGGCCCTATCCTGGATCTCGTCATACCTAACAGACCGGACATTCAGTGTCTCCCTCTCACAAACCACCTCTTCACCTCGCCCCTTGTCTGTCGGTGTTCCTCAAGGTTCAGTTCTCAGGCCCCTGCTCTTCTCTATCTACACCTTCGGCCTGGGACAGCTCATAGAATCCCACGGTCTGGGAAAACAACGCATTGCGGTAAAAAACACAGCATGTTCATTAATTTTGTGGATTTTTCACGTTTTTGCCGCTATATTATTGCAATGGGACGCTCCGCAAAAAAAAAAAACCACGAAAAAAAAAACGCATGCGGATTTCCTGCAGAAAAAGTCCAGTTTTGTTCAGGAAAATTCTGCAGACATTCCTGAACATGTGCATGTAGCCTTACTGTGGTAATAAGTGAGAATTAGGCGTGACAGTGCAGCTCATAGGGGTTTAAGTTGGTGAAAGTCAGGGAATGAGGGCGCCATTTAGATTTTCACCTCTGATAGCAGAAAAGGTAGAATTGGGCTTTATAAAGATGCCAATTCAACCAATGATGAATACATGATGAATAGCATCATCCATAGGACTGATTATTAAGTGACAGGTGTTAGCATGGCCGTATGGTGATGTAAGTGAATGCATTCTGTTCGTCGCTTCACTATGACGCCAAAAAGCCCCGAAACTTCTCCGCCTCTGAGGACACGAATCCCCTTTTTAGTGTCAGGCTTTCAGTGCAGATCTCTTGCTTTAATTACCTGATCACCGTGGGGGTTCCCTACTTCAATGGCATTTGAAGTATCCGCTCTCTCTCACTACCCAAATTATAATTAGTTTCTCACTTTCCCAGTTACAATTAATCCAATATGTTCAATGTGAGGGTAACATGTCCCCTCTCTGGAGTTGACTTTATGGATTTTTAATTTTTCTCTACGACAGCTGTAGTGAAGCATTACGTCACAAATATGAAGAATAGCCCATCTCGGTATTTCTACTACCGTAAGCCATCAATGTAAGCACAACCGGTCCGTAAATCATGTATGTAGGAAAAATGGTCCAACACTAAAGATATAATGCACCGAAAAGTGTATTGTTCCTTATTAGCACTAAAGTAGCAGGAGAGCTGTTATGACCCCAATGGCAGAGGGTCTCAGAAATAAATACTAAGTCTGCAAACACAAAAAAACAGCTCATAGGGCAGTGGTAACTGGGCTGACCGTATATCTAATCCTAGCACCACAAATAGCAGCAGCCGGGGAACGTGCCTACGTTGGTTCTAGACGTCTCGCGCCAGCCGGAGAACTAACTAACCCTAGAAGGGAAAAGATAGACCTTTCTTGCCTCCAGAGAAAAGACCCCAAAAGTTGGATACAAGCCCCCAACAAATAATAACGGTAAGGTAAGAAGAAAAGACAAACGTAAGAATGAACTAGGTATTTAGCAAAGAGAGGCCCACTGACTAATAGCAGAATATAGTAAGATGACTTATACGGTCAGCAAAAACCCTATCAAAATTTCCACGCTGGATATTCAAGAACCCCCGAACCGTCTAACGGCCCGGGGGGAGAATACCAGCCCCCTAGAGCTTCCAGCAAAATCAGGAATCACATTTAGTACAAGCTGGACAAAAAATAAGAGCAATACAAATAACCAAAAAACAAGGAAGCAGGACTTAGCTTAATTTTGCAAGAACCAGGACCAGCAGACAGGAGCAAACAGAAAGGAACTGATTACAACGATGCCAGGCACCAGACTGAGAATTCAGGAAGTTCAAATAGCAACACCCCTGGACTAACGACCCAGGTGGGTGCCAAACTGAGGAAAGACAATCCCAGAGTCATATCACAAGTGACCACAAGAGGGAGCCAAAAAAGTCTAATTCACAACAGTACCCCCCCTTTAAGGAGGGGTCACCGAACCCTCACCAAGACCACCAGGGCGATCAGGATGAGCAGCGTGAAAGGCACGAACTAAATCGGCCGCATGCACATCAGAGGCAACCACCCAGGAATTATCCTCCTGACCATAGCCTTTCCACTTGACCAGATACTGAAGCCTCCGCCTGGAGAGACGAGAATCCAAGATCTTCTCCACCACGTACTCCAACTCGCCCTCAACCAACACCGGAGCATGAGGCTCAACAGAAGGAACCACAGGTACAACGTACCGCCGCAACAAAGACCTATGGAACACGTTGTGAATGGCAAACGACACCGGCAGATCCAAGCGAAAGGACACAGGATTAAGGATTTCCAATATCTTGTAAGACCGATGAAGCGAGGCTTAAATTTAGGAGAGGAGACCTTCATAGGAACAAATCGAGAAGACAGCCATACCAAATCCCCAACACGAAGTCGGGGACCCACACCGCGGCGGCGGTTGGCAAAACGCTGAGCCTTCTCCTGTGACAACTTTAAGTTGTCCACCACATGATTCCAAATCTGCTGCAACCTATCCACCACAGAATCTACCCCAGGACAGTCAGAAGGCTCCACATGTCCCGAGGAAAAAAGAGGATGGAAACCAGAGTTGAAGAAAAATGGCGAAACCAATGTAGCGGAACTAGCCCGATTATTAAGGGCAAACTCAGCCAACGGCAAGAAGGTCACCCAATCATCCTGATTTGCAGAAACAAAACACCTCAAATAAGCCCCCAGAGTCTGATTAGTTCGCTCCGTTTGTCCATTAGTCTGAGGATGAAAGGCAGATGAAAACGACAAATCAATGCCCATCTTAGCACAAAAGGATCGCCAGAACCTGGAAACAAACTGGGATCCTCTGTCAGACACGATATTCTCAGGAATGCCGTGTAAACGAACCACATTCTGAAAGAACAAAGGAACCAGATCGGAAGAGGAAGGCAGCTTAGGCAAAGATACCAAATGGACCATCTTGGAAAAGCGATCACATACCACCCAGATGACAGACATGCCCTGAGACACCGGAAGATCAGAAATGAAATCCATGGAAATGTGCGTCCAAGGCCTCTTCGGGACAGGCAAGGGCAAGAGCAACCCGCTGGCACGAAAACAGCAAGGCTTAGCTCGAGCACAAGTCCCACAGGACTGCACAAATGACTGCACATCCCGTGACAAGGAAGGCCACCAAAAGGACCTAGCCACCAAATCTCTGGTGCCAAAAATTCCCGGATGCCCTGCCAACACCGAGGAATGAACCTCGGAAATGACTCTGCTGGTCCACTTATCAGGAACAAACAGTCTGTCAGGTGGACAAGAGTCAGGTCTACCAGCCTGAAATCTCTGCAACACACGTCGCAAATCCGGAGAAATGGCTGACAAGATTACTCCCTCTTTAAGAATAGCAACTGGTTCAGTGACTCCAGGAGAGTCAGGCACAAAGCTCCTTGAAAGAGCATCAGCCTTCACATTCTTTGAACCTGGTAAATACGAGACCACAAAGTCAAAACGGGAGAAAAACAATGACCAACGGGCCTGTCTAGGATTCAGGCGTTTAGCAGACTCGAGATACATCAGATTTTTGTGATCAGTCAAGACCACCACATGATGCTTAGCACCCTCGAGCCAATGACGCCACTCCTCAAATGCCCACTTCATGGCCAGCAACTCCCGATTGCCAACATCATAATTCCGCTCAGCAGGCGAAAACTTCCTAGAGAAAAAAGCACATGGTCTCATTACAGAGCAACCCCGACCTCTCTGCGACAAAACGGCCCCTGCCCCAATCTCAGAAGCATCCACTTCAACCTGAAAGGGAAGTGAGACATCAGGCTGGCACAAAACAGGCGCTGAAGTAAACCGGCGCTTCAACTCTTGGAAAGCTTCCACGGCTGCAGGAGCCCAGTTAGCAACATCAGAACCTTTCTTGGTCATATCCGTCAAAGGTTTAACAACGCTAGAAAAATTAGCGATAAAACGACGGTAGAAGTTAGCAAAACCCAAGAACTTCTGAAGACTCTTAACTGACGTGGGTTGAGTCCAATCATGAATAGCTCGGACCTTGACTGGGTCCATCTCCACCGCAGAAGGGGAAAAAATAAAACCCAAAAAGGGAACCTTCTGTACTCCAAAGAGACACTTTGAGCCCTTAACAAACAAAGCATTCTCACGCAAAACCTGAAACACCATCCTGACCTGCTCTACATGCGAGTCCCAATCATCAGAAAAAAACAGAATATCATCCAGATAAACAATCATAAATTTATCCAGATACTTCCGGAAAATATCATGCATAAAGGACTGAAACACTGAAGGAGCATTAGAGAGCCCAAAAGGCATCACCAAGTACTCAAAATGACCTTCGGGCGTATTAAATGCAGTTTTCCATTCATCTCCTTGCTTAATGCGCACAAGGTTGTACGCACCACGAAGATCTATTTTGGTGAACCACTTGGCACCTTTAATCCGGGCAAACAAGTCCGACAACAGAGGCAAAGGATACTGAAATTTAACAGTGATTTTATTCAGAAGCCGATAGTCAATACAAGGTCTCAAAGATCCGTCCTTCTTGGCCACAAAAAAGAATCCCGCACCAAGAGGGGAAGAGGATGGACGGATATGCCCCTTTTCCAGAGATTCCTTGATATACGAACGCATTGCGGTATGCTCAGGTACAGATAGATTAAATAGTCTTCCCTTAGGAAATTTACTACCTGGAATCAAATCTATAGCGCAGTCACAGTCCCTATGAGGAGGCAGAGCACTGGACCTGGACTCGCTGAATACATCCTGAAAATCAGACAAATACTCAGGAACTTCCGAAGGAGTAGAGGAAGCAATAGACACCGGCGGGGAATCACCATGAATTCCCCGACAGCCCCAACTTGACACAGACATTGCCTTCCAATCCAAGACTGGATTATGGGTCTGTAACCATGGCAGACCCAAAACGACCAAATCATGCATTTTATGCAGAACAAGAAAACGAATCACCTCCCGATGTTCAGGAGTCATGCACATGGTTACCTGTGTCCAAAACTGCGGTTTATTTTCCGCCAATGGCGTAGCATCAATACCTCTAAGAGGGATAGGATTTACCAATGGCTCAAGAACAAAACCACAGCGCTTGGCAAATGACAGATCCATAAGACTCAGGGCAGCACCTGAATCCACAAACGCCATAACAGGGTAGGAAGACAATAAGCAAATTAAAGTCACAGACAAAATAAATTTAGGTTGCAAATTACCAATGGCGACAGGACTAACAACCCTTGTTAGGCGTTTAGAGCATGCTGATATAACGTGTAGAATCACCACAGTAAAAACACAACCCATTCTGTCTATGATTTTTCCGTTCATTTCTAGTCTGAATTCTACCACATTGCATTAAATCAGGTGTTTGTTCAGACAACATCACAAGAGGATTAGCGGCTTTGTGCTCCCGCAAACGCCGGTCAATTTGAATAGCCAGCGCCATGGAATCATTCAGACCTGTAGGAATGGAGAAACCCACCATCACATTCTTAATGGCTTCAGAAAGGCCATTTCTGAAATTTGCGGCCAGAGCACACTCATTCCACTGAGTAAGCACGGACCATTTCCGAAATTTTTGGCAATACACTTCAGCTTCATCCTGGCCCTGAGAAATAGCCAGCAAGGCTTTTTCTGCCTGAATTTCAAGATTGGGTTCCTCGTAAAGCAATCCGAGCGCCAGAAAAAACGCATCAATATTTGCCAATGCCGGATCTCCTGGCGCTAGCGAGAAAGCCCAATCCTGAGGGTCGCCCTGTAAGAAAGAGATAACAATTTTTACTTGCTAAGCTGAGTCTCCAGATGAACGGGGTCTCAGAGATAGAAACAATTTACAATTATTCCTGAAATTCCTAAACTTAAATCGGTCTCCAGAGAACAGTTCAGGAATAGGTATCTTAGGTTCAGACATAGGACTACTGGTAACAAAATCTTGTATGCCCTGCACACGAGCAGCAAGCTGGTCCACACTTGTAATCAAGGTCTGGACATTCATGTCTGCAGCAAGCTCAAGCCACTCAGAGGTAAAGGGGAGGAAGAAAGAGAGGAAAAAAAAAAAAAACTCAATCTCCTTTCTTATTATCTCACTTCTGCAATGCATTAAACATTCAACTTTGGCCTGGCATACTGTTATGACCCCAATGGCAGAGGGTCTCAGAAATAAATACTAAGTCTGCAAACACAAAAAACCAGCTCATAGGGCAGTGGTAACTGGGCTGACCGTATATCTAATCCTAGCACCACAAATAGCAGCAGCCGGGGAACGTGCCTACGTTGGTTCTAGACGTCTCGCGCCAGCCGGAGAACTAACTAACCCTAGAAGGGAAAAGATAGACCTTTCTTGCCTCCAGAGAAAAGACCCCAAAAGTTGGATACAAGCCCCCAACAAATAATAACGGTGAGGTAAGAAGAAAAGACAAACGTAAGAATGAACTAGGTATTTAGCAAAGAGAGGCCCACTGACTAATAGCAGAATATAGTAAGATGACTTATACGGTCAGCAAAAACCCTATCAAAATTTCCACGCTGGATATTCAAGAACCCCTGAACCGTCTAACGGCCCGGGGGGAGAATACCAGCCCCCTAGAGCTACCAGCAAAATCAGGAATCACATTTAGTACAAGCTGGACAAAAAATAAGAGCAATACAAATAACCAAAAAACAAGGAAGCAGGACTCAGCTTAATTTTGCAAGAACCAGGACCAGCAGACAGGAGCAAACAGAAAGGAACTGATTACAACGATGCCAGGCACCAGACTGAGAATTCAGGAAGTTCAAATAGCAACACCCCTGGACTAACGACCCAGGTGGGTGCCAAACTGAGGAAAGACAATCCCAGAGTCATATCACAAGTGACCACAAGAGGGAGCCAAAAAAGTCTAATTCACAACAGAGAGCGTCTACTGAGTAACCTAAATAAGAAGTAAATATGTGTCACCCAAAGAAATAACGTGAAAAGAAGAAAATAATTGCGCCCAAAATAATGATCCACGCTAGTGAGACTTCCATCGTGCTATCGGACTGTTTTTCTTTGTTCTGTGAAAGAAGGAAACAAAAAGAAAACATTAGAATAACAAAAAAACACAAAACCATAAAGTAATCACCACAGTCCATATAGGTCAGGGCATAGGCAAAATCAGGGACTATTATACAGAAACAGGACTTTCTTGGCTATTGCCCTAGAAGAGATTGCACTACTGAATGAACACTGCTCTGCTTTTTTTGCTCACTGTATATAATAATATCTAATATATAAAGGTGTGTGTGTGTGTGTGTGTGTGTGTGTGTGTGTGTGTGTGTGTATGTGTGTGTGTATGTCCGGGATTGGCATCTGCACCGTCGCAGCTACAGCCACAAATTTTTGCACAGTCACACGTCTGGACCCCGAGAGCGTCAAAGCTATGTTGTGAGGCGAAATTTTAACCCCGCGCGTTCCAATTCACCAAACAATTTTGCCCCTATCTACATAATGGGGAAAAAGTGAAAGGAAAAGTGTTGGAGGCAAATTAACAGCTGCCAGATGTGAACAAGGGGGACTAAAAGAATGACAGTGATGGCGCCAAAGAGTATATACTGTACAGTTGCTAAGGTGGGGCCCCGACATGGGATACTCACCACACACGGGGATGTGAACACACACACAAAATGCGCCACACACTACCACGTGCTTGAACACATATATCACCCTCAGCGCACATTTCACCACACATACACCAACCTCGCCACATAAAAGTCGAAACACAAAAGTCGCCACGCGCAAAACTCGCCACATTCAAAACTAGGCTCACGCAAAACTCGCCACACGTGCAAAACTCACCTCATGGAAAACTCCCAACACGCAAAACTTGCACACCCGGAAAAATTGCCACATGCACAAAACTTGCAGCACATGCAAAAGTTGCCTCACACAAAACTTGCACATGCTCAAAACGCACCACACATAAAACTCGCCACACGCAAAACTCGCCACGCGCAAAACTTGCTGCACACAACTTGCTACACTAACCTGTCACAGGCAACTCGACACACAAAAAGTTGCTACACGCATGTTGCCACACGCAACTCAACACACACAACGTGACACATGAAACTTGCCCTAAAACACACACAAGTCTGGTATTATCCTTCAAAAATAAAAATCTGATTAATAAGCAGACAAACTACAAGAGCAACAAATGTACCATATAGGAAATACGGCAGCTGTCAGTCACATGACCTGTCTATTATGTGTATGTGTGAGCTAATATATACTGCCAGGGGGTGGGCTTACTGTTGGCTGGGGATTTATCAGGCTGCCAATTTAGCTTACAAATACTGAGGTAAAAATACTGACCAAATAACGTGTGAACGAGGTCTAATACAGGAGGAGATGACTGTCATGTTCCCAATGGCAGGGAATTAAACACATAACACGGGCAAAAACAGGACGAGCTCTAGGGTGATGGAACCTGAGCTGACCGCGATCCTGAACCTCAACACTCAACTAACAGCAGCCGGGGAACGTTCCTGGGGGGACTCTAGACGTCTCGCGCCAGCCGGAGATCTAGCTACCCCTATCAGAAGAATCACAGACCTATCTTGCCTCCAGAGAAATATTCCCACAGAAATAGCAGCCCCCCACATATAATGACGGTGAAATGAGAGGAAGGCACAAACGTAGTTATGAAAACAGATTCAGCAAAATGAGGCCCGCTTAAGCTAGATAGCAGAGGATACAAAAGGTGAACTGCGCGGTCAGCTTAAAACCCTTCAAAATACCATTCTGAAATTACTTGAACTCATGTGCCAACTCATGGTACATGAGTGGTAATTTCAGCCCACTAGAGCAACCAGCAGCAGAGAATTACATATCTGCAAGCTGGACTAAAAACATGAAAGCAAACATGAAACAGGGAAATCCAGACTTAGCTTGTCTTGAAGGCCTAGGAGCAGGTAGCAAAGGTAACAGAGACACACTGATACATTGATAGCCGGCAAGGGAATGACAGGAAAGCCAGGTTAAATAGGAAACACCCAGCCTCTGATGGACAGGTGGAAACCAGAGACCGCAACCCACCAAAGTCACCCAGTACCAGCCGTAACCACCAGAGGGAGCCCAAAAACAGAATCCACAACAGTACCCCCCCCCCTTGAGGAGGGGTCACCGAACCCTCACGAGAACCCCCAGGGCGATCAGGATGAGCTCTATGGAAGGCGCGGACCAAATCAGTTGCATGAACATCAGAGGCGACCACCCAGGAATTATCCTCCTGACCATAACCCTTCCACTTAACCAAATACTGGAGTTTACGTCTGGAAACACGAGAATCCAAGATCTTCTCAACAACATACTCCAATTCTCCCTCCACCAGCACCGGAGCAGGAGGCTCAACCGAAGGAACAACGGGCACCTCATACCTCCGCAATAACGACCGATGGAACACATTATGAATAGCAAACGATGCTGGGAGATCCAAACGAAAAGATACAGGGTTAAGAATCTCCAAGATCTTATAAGGACCGATGAACCGAGGCTTGAACTTAGGAGAAGAGACCTTCATAGGGACAAAACGAGAAGACAACCACACCAAGTCCCCAACAAGAAGTCGGGGACCCACGCGGCGACGGCGATTAGCAAACTGCTGAGTCTTCTCCTGAGACAACTTCAAATTGTCCACCACCTGATTCCAAATCTGATGTAGCCTGTCCACCACCACGTCCATTCCAGGACAATCTGAAGGCTCCACCTGACCAGAGGAAAAACGAGGATGAAACCCCGAATTACAAAAGAAAGGAGAAACCAAAGTAGCAGAACTAGCACGATTATTAAGGGCAAATTCGGCCAGTGGCAAAAAGGCAACCCAGTCATCTTGATCAGCAGAAACAAAACACCTTAAATAAGTTTCCAAGGTCTGATTAGTTCGCTCCGTCTGGCCATTCGTCTGAGGATGGAATGCAGACGAGAAAGACAAATCAATGCCCATCTTGGCACAAAACGTCCGCCAAAATCTAGACACAAACTGGGATCCCCTGTCGGAAACGATATTCTCCGGAATCCCATGCAAACGAACCACGTTCTGAAAAAATAAAGGGACCAACTCAGAGGAGGAAGGCAACTTAGGCAAGGGTACCAAATGAACCATCTTAGAAAAGCGGTCACACACAACCCAGATAACGGACATTTTCTGTGAGACAGGGAGATCTGAAATAAAATCCATGGAAATGTGCGTCCAAGGCCTCTTCGGGATAGGCAAGGATAACAACAACCCACTGGCCCGAGAACAGCAAGGCTTAGCCCGAGCACACACTTCACAAGACTGCACAAAGGTGCGCACATCCCTTGACAAGGAAGGCCACCAAAAAGACCTGGCCACCAAGTCTCTAGTACCAAATATTCCAGGATGACCAGCCAACACAGAAGAATGGACCTCGGAGATGACTCTACTGGTCCAATCATCCGGAACAAACAGTCTTTCTGGTGGACAACGATCAGGTTTATCCGCCTGAAACTCCTGCAATGCACGTCGCAAGTCTGGGGAGACGGCGGACAATATTACCCCATCCCTAAGGATACCAGTAGGCCCAGAGTCTCCAGGAGAGTCAGGCACAAAACTCCTGGAAAGAGCATCTGCCTTCACATTCTTTGAACCTGGCAGGTATGAAACCACAAAATTGAAACGAGAAAAAAACAACGACCAACGAGCCTGTCTAGGATTCAGACGCCTGGCAGACTCAAGGTAAATCAGATTTTTGTGATCAGTCAAGACCACCACACGATGTCTAGCACCCTCAAGCCAATGACGCCACTCCTCAAATGCCCACTTCATGGCCAAAAGCTCCCGATTACCCACATCATAATTGCACTCGGCGGGCGAGAATTTTCTAGAAAAGAACGCACATGGCTTCATCACCGAGCCATCGGAACTTCTCTGTGACAAAACCGCCCCCGCTCCAATCTCGGAAGCATCAACCTCAACCTGAAAAGGAAGTGAAACATCTGGTTGACATAACACAGGAGCAGAAGAAAACCGGCGCTTAAGTTCCTGAAAGGCCTCCACAGCCGTAGGAGACCAATTAGCAACATCAGCACCCTTTTTAGTCAAATCAGTCAAAGGTTTAACAACACTGGAAAAATTAGTAATGAACCGACGATAAAAATTAGCAAAACCCAAGAACTTCTGAAGACTCTTAACAGATGTAGGTTGTGTCCAGTCACAAATCGCCTGAACCTTGACGGGATCCATCTCAATAGTAGAAGGAGAAAAAATGTACCCCAAAAAATAAATCTTCTGGACTCCGAAGAGACATTTTGAGCCCTTCACAAACAGAGAATTGGCCCGCAGGACTTGAAACACCTTCCTGACCTGTAGAACATGAGACTCCCAGTCATCAGAAAACACCAAAATATCATCCAAATACACAATCATAAACTTATCCAGATATTCACGGAAAATATTGTGCATAAAGGACTGAAAGACTGAAGGAGCATTAGAAAGTCCAAAAGGCATTACCAAATACTCAAAATGGCCCTCAGGCGTATTAAATGCGGTTTTCCACTCATCACCCTGCTTTATCCGCACAAGATTATACGCACCGCGAAGATCTATCTTAGTGAACCACCTAGCCCCCTTAATGCGAGCAAACAAATCAGTCAATAATGGCAATGGATACTGATATTTGACTGTAATCTTATTCAGAAGGCGATAATCTATACAAGGCCTCAGGGAACCATCTTTTTTTGCCACGAAAAAAAAACCTGCTCCCAGAGGGGACGAAGATGGACGAATATGTCCCTTTTCCAAGGACTCCTTAATATAATTCCGCATAGCAGTATGCTCTGGCACTGACAGATTAAATAAACGACCCTTAGGGAACTTACTGCCAGGAATTAATTCTATAGCACAGTCACAATCCCTATGAGGAGGGAGCGAATTGAGCTTAGGCTCCTCAAAAACATCCCGATAGTCAGACAAAAACGCAGGGACCTCAGAAGGAGTAGATGAAGCGATTGAAATCAGAGGTGCATCATCATGAACCCCCTGACATCCCCAGCTTAACACAGACATTGTTTTCCAATCCAGGACTGGATTATGAGTTTGTAACCATGGCAGACCAAGCACTAGTACATCATGTAAATTATACAGTACAAGGAAGCGAATCACCTCCTGATGAACGGGAGTCATGCGCATGGTCACTTGTGTCCAGTACTGCGGTTTATTCATAGCCAATGGTGTAGAGTCAATTCCCTTCAAAGGAATAGGAACTTCCAGAGGCTCCAGACTAAAACCGCAGCGTTTGGCAAATGACCAATCCATAAGACTCAGGGCAGCGCCCGAATCCACATAGGCATCGACGGAAATGGATGACAGTGAACAAATCAGAGTTACAGACAAAATGAACTTAGACTGCAGAGTACTAATGGCAAAAGATTTATCAACCTTTTTTGTGCATTTAGAGCATGCTGATATAACATGAGCTGAATCACCACAATAAAAACACAATCCATTTTTCCGCCTATAATTTTGCCGTTCACTTCTGGACTGAATTCTATCACATTGCATAGTCTCAGGTGCCTGTTCAGAAGACACCACCAACTGGTGCACAGGTTTGCGCTCCCGTAAACGCCGATCAATCTGAATGGCCATAGCCATAGACTCATTCAGACCTGTAGGCGCAGGGAAACCCACCATAATATCCTTAATGGCCTCAGAAAGACCATCTCTGAAGTTTGCAGCCAGGGCGCACTCATTCCACTGAGTAAGCACCGACCATTTCCGAAATTTTTGACAATATACTTCCGCTTCATCATGCCCCTGAGAGAGGGCTAATAAAGCCTTTTCAGCCTGAATCTCCAGGTTAGGTTCCTCATAGAGCAATCCCAGTGCCAGAAAAAACGCATCCACACTGAGCAATGCAGGATCCCCTGGTGCAAATGCAAATGCCCAATTTTGAGGGTCGCCCCGCAGGAAAGATATTACAATCTTAACCTGCTGAGCAGGGTCTCCAGAGGAGCGAGATTTCAAAGAAAGAAACAATTTGCAATTGTTCCTGAAATTCAGGAAGGTAGATCTATCTCCAGAAAAAAACTCTGGAATAGGAATTCTAGGTTCAGACATAGGAGTGTGAACAACAAAATCCTGTATGTTTTGAACTTTTGCAGCAAGATTATTCAGGCTGGAAGCCAAACTCTGGACATCCATGTTAAACAGCTAAGGTCAGAGCCATTCAAGGGTTAAGAGGAGGTAAGAAGCAGCTAGACAGCAATTAAGGGCTAGGCAGCAAAACTCTGAGGGAAAAAAAAAAAAAAAATTCCCTTCAACACTTCTTCTTCTCCTGCTTCAGCCCAAACAATTAACACTTTGTGGGCCGGCTATACTGTCATGTTCCCAATGGCAGGGAATTAAACACATAACACGGGCAAAAACAGGACGAGCTCTAGGGTGATGGAACCTGAGCTGACCGCGATGCTGAACCTCAACACTCAACTAACAGCAGCCGGGGAACGTTCCTGGGGGGACTCTAGACGTCTCGCGCCAGCCGGAGATCTAGCTACCCCTATCAGAAGAATCACAGACCTATCTTGCCTCCAGAGAAATATTCCCACAGAAATAGCAGCCCCCCACATATAATGACGGTGAAATGAGAGGAAGGCACAAACGTAGTTATGAAAACAGATTCAGCAAAATGAGGCCCGCTTAAGCTAGATAGCAGAGGATACAAAAGGTGAACTGCGCGGTCAGCTTAAAACCCTTCAAAATACCATCCTGAAATTACTTGAACTCATGTGCCAACTCATGGTACATGAGTGGTAATTTCAGCCCACTAGAGCAACCAGCAGCAGAGAATTACACATCTGCAAGCTGGACTAAAAACATGAAAGCAAACATGAAACAGGGAAATCCAGACTTAGCTTGTCTTGAAGGCCTAGGAGCAGGTAGCAAAGGTAACAGAGACACACTGATACATTGATAGCCGGCAAGGGAATGACAGGAAAGCCAGGTTAAATAGGAAACACCCAGCCTCTGATGGACAGGTGGAAACCAGAGACTGCAACCCACCAAAGTCACCCAGTACCAGCCGTAACCACCAAAGGGAGCCCAAAAACAGAATCCACAACAGATGACATACAGATATATACTATATACAGGAGGAGATGACACACAGGTATATACTATATACAGGAGGAGATGACACACAGGTATATACTATATACAGGAGGAGATGACATACAGGTATATACTATATACAGGAGGAGATGACACACAGGTATATACTATATACAGGAGGAGATGACACACAGATATATACTATATACAGGAGGAGATGACACACAGATATATACTATATACAGGGGAGATGACACACAGATATATACTATATACAGGAGAGATGACACACAGGTATATACTATATACAGGAGGAGATGACATACAGGTACATACTATATACAGGAGGAGATGACATACAGGTACATACTATATACAGGGGAGATGACATACAGGTACATACTATATACAGGGGAGATGACACACAGGTATATACTATATACAGGAGGAGATGACACACGTATATATTATATACAGGAGGAGATGACACACAGGTATATACTATATACAGTGGAGATGACACACAGGTATATACTATATACAGTGGAGATGACACATATATACTACATACAGGAGGAGATGACACACAGATATATACTATATACAGGAGGAGATGACACACAGGTATATACTATATACAGGGGAGATGACACAAAGGTATATACTATATACAGGAGGAGATGACACACAGATATATACTATATACAGGAGGAGATGACACACAGGTATATACTATATACAGGAGGAGATGACATACAGGTACATACTGTTGTGAACTCTGTTCTTGGGCTCCCTCTTGTGGTCACGAGTGGTACTGTGTAAGTGCTATCTTTGGGCTCCCTCTGGTGGCTCTTTTTGTCATTCTGTGGGTCTGTGGCTGGGATCAGCTGTCTCGTCATCTGCTAGTTGGTTTCCTATTTAGCTCACCTGGACCTTCATTTGTTGCCGGCTGTCGATGTATTCAGTGCTATTCTGATCCCTCCTGACTACATTCGTTCTCAGTCTCTCCAAGAGAAGCTAAGTTTCTGTTTGTTCATTTTTTGCTCATCTGTGTTCAATATGTTTCTTTGTTTATGATGAGTTCTGTCCAGCTTGCTAATATGTGATTTCCTCGCTTGCTGGTAGCTCTAGGGGGCTGAGTTTCTCCCCTCACACCGTTAGTTGGTGTGGGGGTTCTTGAACTCTCAGCGTGGATATTTTGTATAGGGTTTTTTACTGACCGCACAGTTTCCTATCTTTCTTCTGCTATCTAGTGATTAGCGGGCCTCATTTGCTAAATCTGTTTCATTTCTACGTTTGTATTTTCCCCTTAACTCACCGTTATTATTTGTGGGGGGCTTTCTATATCTTTGGGGTATTTTCTCTGAGGCAAGTGAGGTCTTTGCTTTCTCTCTTTAGGGGTAGCTAGTTTCTCAGGCCGTGAAGAGACGTCTAGGATTTCAGGAACGTTCCACGGCTACTTTTAGTGTGTATTGGATAGGATCAGGATTGCGGTCAGTCCAGTTACCACCTCCCTAGAGCTCGTCCTATGTTCAGTTACTTAGCTGGTCAGATCTGTGATCCTCAGCCACTAAGGATCATAACAGTACAGCCGGCCTGAAAGTGTTTAATGCATCGCAGAAGCGGGATAAGAGAAGTCCGGAGTGCTTTTTTTTTTTTCTTTCTCCTTTGCTGCAGTTTGTCCAGCTTCTCTCTTCCCC
Source organism: Ranitomeya variabilis (assembly GCF_051348905.1). NCBI lineage: Eukaryota > Metazoa > Chordata > Amphibia > Anura > Dendrobatidae > Ranitomeya > Ranitomeya variabilis. The sequence continues at coordinate 23,217,543 of NC_135234.1, read as the reverse complement.
TTAATCTCTGGGTGGCTCTGAGTTCAGCTGCAGACATGGATATTCTGAGTCTGACTTCTAGTATGGATCATCTTGCTGCAAGGGTTCAAAGCATTCAGGATTTTGTTGTTCACAGTCCTATGTCAGAGCCAAAAATTCCCATTCCTGAGTTGTTTTCTGGAGATAGATCTAGGTTTCTGAATTTTAAGAATAATTGTAAATTATTTCTTTCTTTGAGACCTCGTTCCTCTGGTGATTCCGCTCAGCAAGTTAAAATTATTGTCTCCTTATTACGTGGTGACCCTCAAGATTGGGCATTCTCCCTGGCGCCAGGAGACCCCGCATTGCTGAATGTGGATGCGTTTTTTCTGGCGTTTGGATTGCTTTATGAGGAACCTAATCTTGAGAACCAGGCAGAAAAGGCTTTGCTGGCCCTGTCTCCGGGTCAGGATGAAGCAGAGGTGTATTGTCAAAAATTTAGGAAATGGTCGGTGCTTACTCAATGGAATGAGTGTGCTCTGGCTGCAAATTTCAGAAAAGGTCTTTCTGAAGCCATTAAGAATGTTATGGTGGGATTCCCCACGCCTGCAAGTCTGAATGAGTCAATGGCTTTGGCCATTCAGATTGATCGGCGTTTGCGGGAGCGCAAACCTGCGCACCATCTGGCGGTGTTTTCTGAACAGAAACCTGAGTCTATGCAATGTGACAGAATTCCGAACAGAATTGAACGGCAAAATCATAGACGGCAAAATGGGTTGTGCTTTTACAGTGGTGATTCTGCTCATGTTATCTCAGCATGCTCTAAGCGCTTAAAAAAAAAAAAATCGCTGAACCTGTCACCGTTGGTACTATACAGCCTAAATTCATTTTGTCTGTTACTTTAATTTGCTCTCTGTCATCCTACTCGGTTATGGCTTTTGTAGATTCAGGTGCTGCCCTGAATCTGATGGATTTGTCATTTGCCAGGCGCTGTGGGTTTATCTTGGAGCCTTTAAAATTCCCTATTCCACTAAGGGGAATTGATGCTACACCATTGGCTAAGAATAAACCTCAGTACTGGACTCAAGTGACCATGTGCATGACTCCTGTACATCAGGAGGTGATTCGCTTTCTTGTGCTACATAATTTGCATGATGTTGTCGTGTTGGGTCTGCCATGGTTACAGACTCACAATCCAGTCCTGGATTGGAAAGCTATGTCTGTGTCAAGTTGGGGTTGCCAGGGAGTTCATGGCGACGCACCTTTGGTGTCGATTGCTTCTTCCACTCCTTCTGAAGTCCCTGAGTTTTTGTTGGACTACCAGGATGTATTTGATGAGCCCAGATCCGGTGCCCTGCCTCCTCATAGGGATTGTGATTATGCTATAAATTTGATTCCTGGTAGTAAGTTCCCTAAGGGACGACTTTTTAATTTGTCTGTACCAGAACATGCCGCTATGCGGAGTTATATCAAGGAGTCTTTGGAGAAGGGACACATTCGCCCGTCCTCCTCCCCTCTTGGTGCAGGATTCTTTTTTGTGGCCAAGAAGGATGGTTCTCTGAGACCTTGTATAGATTATCGCCTTCTAAATAAAATCACGGTCAAATTTCAGTATCCTTTGCCATTGTTGTCTGATCTGTTTGCTCGGATTAGGGGGTCTAGTTGGTTCACCAAGATAGATCTTCGTGGTGCGTATAACCTTGTGCGTATTAAGCAGGGTGATAATGGAAAACTGCATTTAATACGCCCGAAGGCCATTTTGAGTACTTGGTGATGCCTTTTGGACTTTCTAATGCTCCTTCTGTGTTTCAGTCCTTCATGCATGACATCTTCCGAGAATATCTGGATAAATTTATGATTGTGTCCCTGGATGACATTTTGGTCTTTTCTGATGAGTCCCATGTGAAGCAGGTCAGGATGGTATTTCAGGTCCTGCGTGCCAATGCCTTATTTGTGAAGGGCTCAAAATGTCTCTTCGGAGTCCAGAAGGTTTCCTTTTTGGGTTTTATTTTTTCTCCTTCTACTATTGAGATGGACCCAGTCAAGGTCCAGGCTATTCATGACTGGACTCAGCCTACATCTGTTAAGAGTCTTCAGAAGTTCTTTGGTTTTGCTAATTTTTACCGTCGCTTCATCGCTAATTTTTCTGGCGTGGTTAAGCCCTTGACGGATTTGACCAAGAAGGGTTCTGATGTGACTAATTGGTGTCCTGCGGCCGTGGAGGCCTTTCGGGAGCTGAAGCGCCGGTTTTCTTCGGCTCCAGTCTTATGTCAGCCAGATGTCTCTCTTCCTTTTCAGGTCGAGGTTGATGCTTCTGAGATTGGAGCAGGGGCTGTTTTGTTGCAGAGAAGCTCTGATGGCTCTGTGATGAAGCCTTGTGCTTTCTTTTCAAGAAGGTTTTCGCCTGCCGAGCGGAATTATGATGTTGGTAATCGGGAGTTGTTGGCAATTAAGTGGGCATTTGAGGAGTGGCGACATTGGCTCGAGGGCGCTAAGCATCGTGTGGTGGTCTTGACTGATCACAAAAATCTGATTTATCTCGAGTCTGCCAAGCGGCTGAATCCTAGACAGGCTCGTTGGTAGTTGTTTTTCTCCCGTTTCGATTTCGTGGTCTCGTACCTGCCTGGTTCGAAGAACGTGAAGGCTGATGCTCTTTCTAGGAGTTTTGTGCCGGACTCTCCTGGAGTTTCAGAGCCGGCTGGTATCCTCGGAGAGGGAGTGATTTTGTCTGACATTTCCCCAGATTTGCGACGTGTGCTGCAGGAATTTCAGGCAGATAGACCTGACCGTTGTCCACCGGAGAGACTGTTTGTCCCAGATGGATGGACCAGCACAGTTATTTCCGAGGTTCATTCTTCGGTGTTAGCGGGTCATCCTGGGATTTTTGGTACCCAGAGATTTGGTGGCTAGGTCCTTCTGGTGGCCTTCCTTGTCGCGGGATGTGCGTTCCTTTGTGCAGTCCTGTGGGATTTGTGCTCGGGCTAAGCCTTGCTGTTCTCGTGCCAGTGGATTGCTTTTGCCTTTGCCTGTCCCGAAGAGGCCTTGGACGCACATTTCCATGGATTTTATTTCGGATCTTCCAGTCTCTCAGAGAATGTCTGTCATCTGGGTGGTGTGTGATCGTTTTTCTAAAATGGTCCATTTGGTGCCCTTGCCTAAGTTGCCTTCCTCCTCCGATTTGGTTCCTCTGTTTTTTCAGAATGTGGTTCGTTTGCACGGCATCCCTGAAAACATTGTGTCTGACAGAGGATCCCAGTTTGTGTCCAGATTTTGGCGGACCTTTTCTGCTAAGATGGGCATTGATTTGTCTTTTTCGTCGGCCTTCCATCCTCAGACGAATGGCTAAACCGAGCGAACTAATCAGACATTGGAAACTTATTTAAGATGTTTTGTTTCTGCTGATCAGGATGATTGGGTTACTTTTTTACCTTTGGCCGAGTTTGCCCTTAATAATCGGACTAGTTCTGCTGCTTTGGTTTCGCCTTTTTTTTGTAATTCTGGTTTTCATCCTCGTTTTTCCTCGGGTCAGGTGGAGCCTTCTGACTGTCCTGGGGTGGATTCTGTGGTGGATAGGTTGCAGCAGATTTGGAACCATGTGGTGGACAATTTGAAGTTGTCACAGGAGAAGGCTCAGCGCTTTGCCAACCGCCGTCGCTGTGTGGGTCCCCGACTTCGTGTTGGGGATTTGGTACGGCTGTCTTCTCGTTATGTTCCTATGAAGGTCTCCTCTCCTAAGTTGAAGCCTCGTTTCATCGGTCCTTATAAGATTTTGGAAATCCTTAACCCTGTGTCATTTCGTTTGGACCTCCCAGCATCGTTTGCCATTCATAATGTGTTCCATAGGTCTTTGTTGCGGAGGTATGTGGTGCCTGTGGTTCCTTCTGTTGAGCCTCCTGCTCCGGTGCTGGTTGAGGGAGAATTGGAGTACGTGGTGGAGAAGATCTTGGATTCTCGTATTTCTAGACGGAGGCTTCAGTATTTGGTTAAGTGGAAGGGCTATGGTCAGGAGGATAATTCCTGGGTTGTCGCCTCTGATGTTCATGCGGCCGATTTGGTTCATGCCTTCCATGTGGCTCATCCTGATCGCCCTGGGGGTTTTGATGAGGGTTCGGTGACCCCTCCTCAAGGGGGGGGGGGGGGTACTGTTGTGAACTCTGTTCTTGGGCTCCCTCTTGTGGTCACGAGTGGTACTGTGTGAGTGCTATCTTTGGGCTCCATCTGGTGGCTCTTTTTGTCATTCTGCGGGTCTTTGGCTGGGATCAGCTGTCTCGTCATCTGCTAGTTGGTTTCCTATTTAGCTCACCTGGACCTTCATTTGTTGCCGGCTGTCGATGTATTCAGTGCTATTCTGATCCCCCCCTGACTACATTCGTTCTCAGTCTCTCCAAGAGAAGCTAAGTTTCTGTTTGTTCATTTTTTGCTCATCTGTGTTCAATATGTTTCTTTGTTTATGATGAGTTCTGTCCAGCTTGCTAATATGTGATTTCTTCGCTTGCTGGTAGCTCTAGGGGGCTGAGTTTCTCCCCTCACACCGTTAGTTGGTGTGGGGGTTCTTGAACTCTCAGCGTGGATATTTTGTATAGGGTTTTTTACTGACCGCACAGTTTCCTATATTTCTTCTGCTATCTAGTGATTAGAGGGCCTCATTTGCTAAATCTGCTTCATTTCTACGTTTGTATTTTCCCCTTAACTCACCGTTATTATTTGTGGGGGGCTTTCTATATCTTTGGGGCATTTTCTCTGAGGCAAGTGAGGTCTTTGCTTTCTCTCTTTAGGGGTAGCTAGTTTCTCAGGCCGTGAAGAGACGTCTAGGATTTCAGGAACGTTCCACGGCTACTTTTAGTGTGTATTGGATAGGATCAGGATTGCGGTCAGTCCAGTTACCACCTCCCTAGAGCTCGTCCTATGTTCAGTTACTTAGCTGGTCAGATCTGTGATCCTCAGCCACTAAGGATCATTACAACATACTATATACAGGAGGAGATGACACCGGTATATACTATATACAGGAGCAGATGACACACAGGTATATACTATATACAGGAGGAGATGACTTACAGGTATATACTATATACAGGAGATGACACACATATATACTATATACAGGAGGAGATGACACACAGGTATATACTATATACAGGAGGAGATGACATACAGCAGGTATATACAGGAGATGACATACAGGTGTATACTATATATAGAAGAGATGACAAACATGTATATACTGAGGGGAAAATGAGAGTTGTGAGGTGAAAATGAGGGGTGTGAGGTGAAAATGAAAAGGTGTGAGTGCAAAATGAGAGGAGTGAGGGAACATAGTGGAGTGATCGGAAAATGACATGTGAGGGCGAAATGACAAGTGTTAGGGGGGAATGAGAGGTGTGAGGGGGAAAATGAGAGGCGTGATGGGAAAATAAGAGAAGTGAGGTGCTATAACTAACCACAGATATTTACTATGCCCAGGCAACGCCGGGCTCTTCAGCTAGTATATATATACAACTGGTATAACCTGGGAACGCTATGTATATAATTACCGTGTATATATAGCTGGTATAACCTGGGTATCTTCTGTATATAATTAAATATGTACAGCCGGTATAACCTGGATGTCTACTGTATGTAATTATATACATACAGCCGGTATAACCTGGGCATCTCCTGTATATAATTATATATGTACAGCTGGTATAACCTGGGCATCTTCTGTATATAATTAAATATGTACAGCTGGTATAACCTGGGTATCTCCTGTGTACAATTATATATATACAGCTGGTATAACCTGGGCATCTCCTGTATATAATTATATATGTACAGCCGGTATAACCTGGGTATCTCCTGTATATAATTATATACCTACAGCTGGTATGACCTGGGCATCTCCTGTATATAATTATATATGTACAGCCGGTATAACCTGGGTATCTCCTGTATATAATTATATATGTACAGCTGGTATAACCTGGGTATCTCCTGTATATAATTATATATGTACAGCTGATATAACCTGGGCATCATCTGTATATAATTATATATATACAGCTGGTATAACCTGGACATCTCCTGTATATAATTATATATGTACAGCTGGTATAACCTGGGCATCTCCTGTATATAATTATATATGTACAGCTGGTATAACCTGGGCATCTCCTGTATATAATTATATATGTACAGCTGATATAACCTGGGCATCTCCTGTATATAATTAAATATGTACAGCTGGTATAACCTGGGCATCTCCTGTATATAATTAAATATGTACAGCTGGTATAACCTGGGCATCTCCTGTATATAATTATATATGTACAGCCGGAGTGAGTTTGCTGCACTGAAAGTAAAGGGGCCGAATAACATCGCTCGCCTCACTTTTCAGTTTTTTATTTTCCACAAAAATGTAATATAACCAATAAATTTCGTTCAACTTCACAATTGTGTTCCACTTGTTGATTCTTCACCAAACATTTACATTTGGAATCTTTGTGTTTGAAGCATGATATGTGGGAAAAGTTGAAAAGTTCCATGAGGCCGAGTACTTTCGCAAGGCACTGTATGTATGTACAGCTGGTATAACCTGGGATTGTTTTGGTATAGAAGTAGCTGGTATAATTTACACACAGGATTTAAGCACACACAGAAGATATCCAGGTTATACCAGCACGGTCATTATCACAGTGTTGGGCTGCAGGGATGCATTACTATTATCTGATTTTCAGACTATACCAGGAACTTACCACAATTCTCATGATCTGCAGGTTTCCGCCGTTCACTCCCAGATAGTTTTTTGCCTCACACTTATACAATCCCGATTCAGCTTCTCTTGGAAGAATCACAGTTGACATCCCGGAGGCAATAACTTGGTCTCCCCTATAATACAGTAACATATGAGGGACAGTCAGTGAGCTTCCACTTTAACAATGAGAATCATGTATAGAAAGTGTTGGGCTACATTCACACATTGTGGTCATGATGCGATTTTTGTTGGGATCTTGCAAAACTGACAAGAAAATAATAAAAAATGACCGCGACGTGTAAATAAAACCATGGGGTCGATTCATCACATAGTTTACACCGTAAATGGAATCAGCGGCCGCTTCCCTCTCCTTTACTTTGGACGTAACTGACACCCGGAGGACGTCAGAGTGCAGACACAGCTTTCACTTCTTCCGAGTGCAGCTTACAAATACTGATGTAAAATGCTGACCAAATACTGAACGTGTGAATGTGGCCTTAGAGGGGTTGTCCCAGGTTTCATTTTTTTCACACAGTAAGGAATTATATGAAATACCTGTGAATTATCTTCCTGACCCATCACCACCAATACAGCGGTCCCAACTGCCCATTGTTAAGTTTGTTACAATTATCATTCATGTGCCATAGAGATGGACAAAAGATCCGTTAGACCCTGATCCATTGACCATGTTGGTTGCCTGTGACCGCCAGACTAGAGTCCTGTGATTCCCCTCCTACCTCCCTAGCACCTTTCCTGATTAGTACGCCTGGCACAATGTCATACGTATGTTACACTGGAACAATCAGACTATTAATCAGAAAATAAAAAACACAAAAATTGAGCTTGACTTAAGTTGGTACACATGCAGCTCATAAACGCATGTGCAGCGCCCCAGAGTCCTGGTCGTTGCAGTACTGACGCTCCGCCGCTAAGGGGGGCTATGGTACGTCTGATGACACTGAAGGAGTTCACCTGACCAGGTATCACAGACACCAATACACTTCACAGTCTGGCCTCCAGGGGGAGCTAAGGGTACTATGTATTAGGCCACTCCTCACACTTGGGTAAAACTGGGGGTTAGATAGGAAGTTAGTCAGAAGCTGACTGGGTTGGAACCAGGCAACATCCTGTGGCAGAGGGTGTTGCAGGGGAAGATTCAGGGGGGTCCCTGTCAGGGGTGGGATCCTGACAGAGGCCTAGCGAACAGAGAGAACGTTATGGGACCACGCCTGCACTTGATCGCGGCGGTACCCTAAGAAAGGACAAGAAGCAAAATACATACAATTCTTGACGGGTTATCACCCATGTCCTGGGATACAAGTAAATTACTAAATTAGGAATGCGGGGGTGTTTTGTACATATTTGTGATGTTTGTGGTTTAACAAGGGATTTGCCAGAACCGGGTGGGTTATTCTGGTGAATAGGTCATAAACAGATGCATCCTCAAGAGGATATCAACTCCCATCCTTATGGCAGTCTTACGAGAATAACTGACCTTTAACTAGATGGTGTGTACGGGAAATTGGACACAGGAAGACTTAGATGATAATACTGACCCTTTGCATATAAGAGAATATATTTGCAAATTCAGTTTAACCATTTCTTTCACAGTATATTGTGCTGAGTGAGAAACGAGATCAACGCAACAAGGAGAAATACCAGTAGGAGTCGTGCTGTAAGACGAGGCAATATCCTACTGAGGCGCGTAGCCGGTGGCCGGAACGCCGAGGAAGTACTAGGCTCCAAGCAATACTTCAAACCTACGGCAGGACAGTCAGTTATAGGCGGGCTGTCTCACTCAAATCACCTAAGAAGACATAGGGGGCAACAATAGGAGAGGGGCGACTCTAGGGTCCCGGAAGAACTCCGAGCCTACCCGTCATACGGGTGCGTCCTAGCCATATCATCTGGGGGACGAAGAAGAACATCAGAATCGAGTTGTGAGGGAACTTCAGAAACAGCCACAACAGTTGTGGGGACTATCCCGTAAGCACAGCAGGGGAGGACCACAACACACAAGCGCTAGAAGGTAGGCACAGATTTCCACCTGCAAAGGGAACTCTGGAGGTGCCATCGGACCGGCTGGACTTGCGCAGCCCGGTGAACCGTATTCCGGACTGAGGATCCTGAAACCTTCAGTAAAGAGGTAAAGAGACTGCAACCTGGTGTCCTCGTTATTTACTGCGACCAGCACTACACCGCACTACCACCACCATCCACATCTATTATTGGGCGCCCCTCAGCAGGGTCACGGACCGAGTCTAGCCACCGTGACAATCCCAGAACAGAGACTCAGAGGCCCGGTACCGGGTACCCCTCGGCCCTGCGGCAGTGGGGGCGCTACACATGTTCACATTGGATTTGTCTTGACTATTTGTGCATCCCTTTTTGCTCTTGATGCTCTCTGACCTCAGGGACCTGCCTCCGGACTTGGCCTTTGACTATCCGTTTCTCGACATACCCTCCTGGCATTTGACCCTGGACTGTTACTTGACCATGTATTTGTTTTGCCCCTTTGTACTATGAGCCCTCCTGGTGTCTGACTTCAGACCTCATGACTACCCTGTCTCACGGCTTGTCCATGAGTAGTGACTCAGCATCACACACAGTTTCTTTTAGAATGTGATATCTGTATTTCCTTCCATTTATTTATCTGTTGTGATATTTTGTTTGTTTTTTTTACCCATGAAATAGCTTTTACTATTCATTTGTTATTTCTTTGCTATTTATTCTCTATTTTCTTAATTTTTTTTCTTTTATATTTTTTTCCTTTTTTTTGTTTTTGGCTTGTAAAGGATAAGGGTTGGATCTCAACAGTTTTATATTTTTGAGGAATCCGAGTCAGTCTTGCCTTTTTAAAAGTTTTTATGCTTTTTCCTTCATTCTGGTTTTAACAAAATATTGTCACTATTGCAATTCAGGCTTCATATGACTTTATGGGGTACTAGTGCCGATGGAGTGTACAATCTCCTCTTGTTCTTACCATTTTTGGGGGTGTATGACTTAGTTCCTGGGAATTTAGGGGCCGCCTGTCCATTTGTTTTCTCTCCACCCTTAATATACCTGCAGTGTCAGGGGAAGATTATGCTTTGATATTTGCTCAAGAGAGACAGCAGTAATGGGGGGGGCATCTTACTGAGCAGTACTGACGCCAACATTCCACCGGCCACATACCGCCTCCAACAGTCCACCCGTCACATACCGCCTCCAACATTCCACCCGCCACATACTGCCTCCAACATTCCACCCGCCACATACTGCCTCCAACATTCCACCCGCCACATACTGCCTCCAGCATTCCACCCGCCACATACCGCCTCCAACATTCCACCTGCCACATACTGCCTCCAACATTCCACCCGCCACATACCGCCTCCAACAGTCCACCCGTCACATACCGCCTCCAACATTCCACCCGCCACATACTGCCTCCAACATTCCACCCGCCACATACTGCCTCCAACATTCCACCCGCCACATACTGCCTCCAGCATTCCACCCGCCACATACCGCCTCCAACATTCCACCTGCCACATACTGCCTCCAACATTCCACCTGCCACATACTGCCTCCAACATTCCACCCGCCACATACCGCCTCCAACATTCCAACCCGCCACATGCTGCCTCCAACATTTCACCCGCCACATACCGCCTCCAACATTTCACCCACCACATACCGCCTCCAACATTCCACCCGCCACATACAGCCTCCAACATTTCACCCGCCACATACCGCCTCCAACATTTCACCCGCCACATACCGCCTACAACATTCCACCCGCCACATACCGCCTCCAACATTCCACGTGCCACATACCGCACCAACCCGGCTACAGACAGAGGTACAGCGGTCACTTTTGTATTAATACTGGCCTGACAAATGTAAAAAAAAATATCAAGGATCTTTCTTTTTGCAAAGTCCGAATGAAAGGGCATAACTGTAAAGTAAACCCTAAAAGTTCCTTCTCTTACCTCTTCCAAGTGTACTCAGCCGGTGGGTTCGCCTCCGAATGACATGAAAACTGCAGTGAATCGTCACCACTTCTAAGTTCATGAATGTCCACCATCTCAGGAGCAACTGAAGGCAAAGCAGAACAAAAAGTACAGAATTATTAGGAAGTTTGTATTTTTGACTATTTTTATTTCTGAACATTTCCATGACTGTCGTCGGTCCAAAAGTTAATAAATCTGAAACTTGAATATTAAGAAAGTATAAGTCTGGATTTGTCTTTCTCAAAAAAATGTCTCTGTATGTAGAAATATTGGGCAAGAAAAAATTGAGATGGAAAATTTTACTTTTTTAATCTGTTACAGTGAGAACAAGAATCACACACCTCAATGTAAAAATATAAATTTCTGCCACTTTCCAAAAAATCCCAGTGACCAATATAGTAATATGGCCGCCTGTCTTCTCAGTAACAGTCATAAGCTCCATCCATGGAGCCTGTCATTTTCATCACTTTTTTGGGCAACACCAACCACAGTCCCAGATATTGATCAGACAGGGGACTGTCTTGTAAGAAGGGCCACAAGTTCTCAATAGGGTTTAGGTTGGGTCAGGACAGGAGCGGGTCATTATTCTCTTTCTTTAACTCCTTCACCCCAAAGCCTGTTTTCAACTTCCTGACCTGGCCATTTTTTTCAATTCTGACCAATTTATGAGGTTATAACTCTGAAACGCTTCAACGGATCCTGGTGATTCTGAGAATGTTTTCTCGTGACATACACTCACCGGCCACTTTATTAGGTACACCTGTCCAACTTCTTGTTAACACTTAATTTCTAATCAGCCAATCACATGGCGGCAACTCAGTGCATTTAGGCATGTAGACATGGTCAAGACAATCTCCTGCAGTTCAAACCGAGCATCAGTATGGGGAAGAAAGGTGATTTGAGTGCCTTTGAACGTGGCATGGTTGTTGGTGCCAGAAGGGCTGGTCTGAGTATTTCAGAAACTGCTGATCTACTGGGATTTTCACGCACAACCATCTCTAGGGTTTACAGAGAATGGTCCGAAAAAGAAAAAAAATCCAGTGAGTGGCAGTTCTGTGGGCAGAAATGCCTTGTTGATGCCAGAGGTCAGAGGAGAATGGGCAGACTGGTTCGAGCTGATAGAAAGGCAACAGTGACTCAAATCGCCACCCGTTACAACCAAGGTAGGCCTAAGAGCATCTCTGAACGCACAGTGCGTCGAACTTTGAGGCAGATGGGCTACAGCAGCAGAAGACCACACCGGGTACCACTCCTTTCAGCTAAGAACAGGAAACTGAGGCTACAATTTGTACAAGCTCATCGAAATTGGACAGTAGAAGATTGGAAAAACGTTGCTTAGTCTGATGAGTCTCGATTTCTGCTGCGACATTCGGATGGTAGGGTCAGAATTTGGCGTAAACAACATGAAAGCATGGATCCATCCTGCCTTGTATGGAGCATCTTTGGGATGTGCAGCCGACAAATCTGCGGCAACTGTGTGATGCCATCATGTCAATATGGACCAAAATCTCTGAGGAATGCTTCCAGCACCTTGTTGAATCTATGCCACGAAGAATTGAGGCAGTTCTGAAGGCAAAAGGGGGTCCAACCCGTTACTAGCATGGTGTACCTAATAAAGTGGCCGGTGAGTGTATTGTACTTTATGATAGTGGTCAAATTTCTTCGATTTGACTTGCGTTTAATTGTGAAAAAAATGGAAATTTGGCGAAAATTTTGAAAATTTAGCAATTTTTAAACTTTTAGTTTTTATGCCCTTTAAATTAGAGAGTCATATCATACAAAATAGTTAGTAAATAAAATTACCCACATGTATGCTTTATATTAGCACAATTTTGGAAACATATTTTTTTTGTTAGGAAGTTAGAAGGGTTAAAAATTGACCATCGATTTCTCATTTTTACAACAAAATTTGCAAAACAATTTTTTTAGGGACCACCTCACACTTGAAGTGACTTTGAGGGGTCTATATGACAGAAAATGCCCAAATGTGACACCATTCTAAAAACTGCACCCTTCAAGGTACTCAAAACCACATTCAAAAAGTTTATTAATCCTTCATGTGCTTCACAGGAATTTTTGGAATGTTTAAAAAAAATTGAACATTTAACTTTTTTTCACAAAATTTTTACTTCAGATCCAATTTGTTTTATTTTACCAAGGGTAACAGGAGAAATTGGACCACAATGTTTGGGCACATGGCAGAGCTCGGAGTGGAAGAAGCGCCATTTGACTTTTCAATGCAAAATTTGCTGTAATTGAGATCGAACACCATGTCGCGTTTGGAGACCCCTGATGTGCCTAAACAGTGGAAACCCCCACAAGTGACCCCATTTTGGAAAGTAGACCCCCTAAGGAACTAATCTAGATGTGTGGTGAGCACTTTGAACCTCCAAGTGCTTCACAGAAGTTTATAATGTAGAGCCGTAAAAAAAAAATCAGATTTTTTTTTTCACAAAAAATGATATTTTCGCCCCAAATTTCTTATTTTCCCAAGGGTAACAGGACAAATTGGACCCCAAAAGTCATTGCGCAATTTGTCCTGAGTACACTGATACCCCGTGTGGGGGGGTAAACCACTGTTTGGGCGCATGACAGAGCTCGGAAGGGAAGGAGCGCCATTTGACTTTTCAATGCAAAATTGGCTGGAATTGAGATCGGACACCATGTCACGTTTGGAGAGCCCCTGATGTGCCTAAACAGTGAAAAAACCCCACAAGTGACACCATTTTGGAAAGTAGACCCCTAGGGAACTAATCTAGATGTGTGGTGAGCACTTTGAATCCCCAAGAACTTCACAGAAGTTTATAATGTAGAGCCGTAAAAAAAATCATTTTTTCTTTCCACAAAATGATCTTTTAGCCCGCAATTTTTTTCCCAAGGGCAACAGGAGAAATTGGACCCCAAAAGTTGTTGTCCAATTTGTCCCGAGTACGCTGATACCCCATAAATGGGGGTAAACCACTGTTTGGGTGCACAGCACAGCTCGGAAGGGAAGGAGCGCCGTTTGGCATGCAGACTTAGATGGATTGGTCTGCAGGCGTCACATTGCATTTGCAGAGCCCCTGATGTACCTAAACAGTAGAAACCCCCCACAAGTGACCCCATATTGGAAACTAGACCCCCAAGGAACTTATCTAGATGTATTGTGAGAACTTTGAACCCCCAAGTGTTTCGCTAAAGTTTATAACGCAGAGCCGTGAAAATAAATATATATTTTTTTCCACGAAAATGATATTTTAGCCCCCAGTTTTGTATTTTTCCAAGGGTAACAGGAGACATTGGACCCCAAAATTTGTTGTCCACTTTGTCCTGAGTACGCTGATACCCCATATGTGGGGGTAAACCCCTGTTTGGGCGCACGGGAGAGCTCAGAAAGGAAGGAGCACTGTTTTAGTTTTTCAATGCAGAATTGGCTGGAATTGAGATCGGACGCCATGTCGCGTTTGGAGAGCCCCTGATGTGCCTAAACAGTGGAAACCCCCCAATTCTAACTGAAACCCTAACCCAAACACAACCCTAACCCTATTCCCAACCATAACCCTAACCACACCCCTAACCCTAATCCCAACCGTAAATGTAATCCAAACCCTAACTTTAGCCCCAACCCTAACTCTAGCCCTAACCCTAGCCCTAACCCTAACCCTAATGGGAAAATGGAAATAAATACATTTTTTAAAATTTATTATTTTTCCCTAACTAAGGGGGTGATGAAGGGGGGTTTAATTTACTTTTATATCGTTTTTGTTTGCGGATTTTTATGATTGGCAGCCGTCACACACTAAAAGACGCTTTTTATTGCAAAAAATAGTTGTTGCATCACCACATTTTGACAGCTATAATTTATCCATATTTTGGCCCACAGAGTCATGTGAGATCTTGTTTTTTGCGGGACGAGTTGACATTTTTTATTGGTAACATTTTCGGGCATATGACATTTTTTGATCGCTTTTTATTCCGATTTTTGGGAGGCAGAATGAACAAAAACCAGCAATTCCTGAATTTCATTTAGGGGGCGTTTATACCATTCCACGTTTGGTAAAACTGATAAAGCAGCTTTATTCTACAGGTCAGTACGATTACAGCGATACCTCATTTATATTTTTTTAATGTTTTGGCGCTTTTACACAATAAAAACTATTTTGTATAAAAAATAATTGTTTTTTGCATCGCTTTATTCTGAGAGCTATAACTTTTTGATTTTTCTGCTGATGATGCTGTATGGTTGCTTTTTTTTTTGTAGGGCAAGATGCCGTTTTCAGCGGTACCATGTTTATTTATATCCGTCTTTTTGATCGCGTGTTATTCCACTTTTTGTTTGCCGGTATGATAATAAAGCGTTGTTTTTTTGCCTCGGTTTTTTTTTTTTTGCGGTGTTCACTGAAGGGGTTAACTAGTGGGATAGTTTTATAGAGCGAGTCGTTACGGACGCAGCGATACCAAATATGTGTACTTTTATTGTTTTGTTTTTTTATTTACATAAATAAATGGATTTATTGGGAAATGTTTCTTTTTTTCTTTATTTGGGGATTTTTTTTTTTTTGTACATTCTATTTTTTTTGTGTGACTTTCTAACATTGTCCAAGGGTGGGACATCACTATATTAGATCAGATCAGCGATCTGACAGGCAGTGCAGGAGGCTTTCCGGCGCCTGCTCTGAGCAGGCGCCAGCTAGCCACCTCACTTCATGACCCGGAAGGAGTCCCGCGGCCGTCTTAGATCCGGGGACTCCTTCCGGAACACCGGAACAACGCGATCGCATCGCGTTGTTCCGGTGAAGGAGCCCCCGTCCCTGCGCAATGCCCCTCTATGTCGCTGTCACTACTGACAGCGGCATCAGAGGGATTAAATGCACACGATCGGCGGTGGCGCCGATCGTGGGCATTGTTGCAGGGTGTCAGCTGTCATATACAGCTGACACCCACACGCGATCGCGGCGGCGCTCACTGTGAGGCCACGTGATCGTGGCGCCGTACTAGTACTGCGGTTTGCGGAAACTCAGTTCCCGCAGAACAGTACTAGTACGGCGCATGTCAGGAAGGGGTTAAGGTCTTTCCTGGCCCCAAGCTGTGGAGACTTCGAGGCTGTGATGGAGCATTGTCTGCAGAACAATCCTGGGTTTCTTGACAGTCGCAGACTTCTTACTATACTACTGACTGAAGAAAATGTCTTTTAAAAACTAGCAGTAAGTTTGGGACTTGATTTTGACATGAGTCCATCTTCAGAAAATTTCCAAATGTCATCTTCATTAATCCTGACCCATAGTAGTGTCCACCTCCTGGAGGTCTGTGCTCGTTACTGATCTAGCTACGGACTCATCTATTTGGTCCATTTAGAGTCACTGTTATCTCTTCAGTTCCTAAAACCATTGAAAAATCAGCCTTCGAATGTTTCTTGGCCCAGGCTTGACATTTTCACCTTCTGCGTCTTGTACAGTGGTGGTCAGGTTTCAGCCTCCTCACCTCGACCTTGTCTTTGAGCTTAAAACTTTTTGGACTCTCCAGAGAGGTTGCAGTTGTGGAATATAACAGCACTAGAGGATGCTTTTTACTAGATTTTCTTCTCTTTCTTACAGTATTTATATATAGGAGGCAGTATTATAGTACATACAGCGGGTGAAATAAGTATTGAACACATCACTAATTTTCTAAGTGAATATATTTCTAAAGATGCTATTGACCTGAAATTCTCATCAGATGTCGGTAGCAACCCATCCAATCCACACAGGCAAAGAAATTAAATTGTAGATGTCCATAAATTAATTGAAAAAGTATTGTATACTCTTACTAAAATGTATTTAATACTTCATAAAAAAGCCTTTGTTGGTGATGACCACTTCAGGACACATCCTACATGGAGAAACTAGTCTCAGGCATTGCTCAGGTGTGATTTTGGCCCATTCTTCCACACAAACACCCTTCAGATCCTGAAGGTCCCATAGGCTCCTTCTATAAACTATGAGCTTTAGTTCCTTCCATACATTTTCAATTGGATTCAGGTCCGGTGATCGGCTCGACCATTCTAGAGGCTTTATTTTCTTTCTCTGAAGCCAATTGAGAGTTTCCTTGTCTGTGTCTTTGGGATCATTGTCTTGCTGAAATGTCCACCCTTGTTTCATCTTCATCATTCTGGTAGATGGTACAGGATTTTCATCAAGGATGTCTCAGTACATTTGTCCATTCATTCTTCTTTCAATTATATGCTGTTGCCAGTGCCATACACTGAAAAACAGCCCCACACCATGGTGTTCCCACCTCCAAACTTCAGCGTTAATATGGTGGATTTGGGGTGGTATGCAGTATCTTTTGGCCTCCAAACATGATGTGTATTATGGCATCCAAAAGTTCAATTTTGGTCACATCTGACCAGACTATACTCTCTCAGTATTTCAGAGGCTTGTCTAAATGTTTGTGAGCAAACTGTAAATGCAATTGAACATGCTTTTTGCTCAGCAATGGAGTCTTGCGTGGTGAGTGTGCATACAGGCCACGGATTTTGCATGATGAGGCGGCATACATGACATAGAGGTTGAGTGCATTACTTATAGTTTTCATTGAAACAATTTTAAATGCTGATTCCAGGTCTTTATGTAGCTCTCCAGAGCTGGTCATTGGCTTCTGGACAACTCTACTGATAATTATTTTCACTCCACTGTGTGAAATCTTGAGGGTATCACCTGGTCATGGGCGGTTTATGGTGAAAAACTGTTCTTACAACTTCTGGATTATAGCACCAAAAGTGCTCACTGGTACCTTAAGTGGTTTAGAAGTTCTGCCATCAGTACGTTTTGCAACAATAAGGTTGTGAAGGCCTTGAGACAGCTTACTGGTTATACTCATCATGAGATGTTTGTTGTGTGGCACATCAGTAATGAGACACCTTTTTTTAGGCCCTACTGTAATATGCACACCACCGTAATAATGATATGAAAAAAAAATCCACTTTATTGGCACACAGTTTAAAACATAATTAAAATAACCACACAACTGTCATCATCCCAGATATATAGCATAAACCTCAATATACAACCTGGTAATATATATGCAAAATTATACACAGGATATATGTCCCCCTCAATGGCTCATGGGGTAACTAGGGAACACATAATGAAGCTTAATCCAATAGGTGCTGGTTAGCAGCAGCCCCAGACCACCTATATAATATCTAATATATTAATATCCCTAAGCACCAACATGAAAATAATTTTGCATATATATTACCAGGTTGTATATTGAGGTTTATGCTATATACCTGGGATGATGACAGTTGTGTGGTTATTTTAATTATGTTTTAAACTGTGTGCCAATAAAGTGGATTATTTTTTTTTTCATATCATTATTACGGTGGTGTGCATCTTACAGTAGTGTCTTGCTTCTTGTTATTTCTACTAATTACACCCCTGTCCTTATGCTTTATTTATGGCTGTGCGCGTGGGTTTTTCTAGTTTTGACCTTTTTATAGGCCATCAGTAGCACCAGCTCATATTATTTTTCACTAAGTGGCAGGAATGCTTTCGAGTTATTGATAGATTTCTGCTGGTGTCATGACTTTCCAGGGCTTTTTGCACCTCCTTTCTTCATGTGTTCAATACTTTTTTCCTTGTGTCATGTCTCATTATTAATTTTAAAAAACTGACCGTCACATCCAAACATAGACTAAGTGTGAACAGGTGCTGAACCTAGAGTCACCAACTCGTATACAGTCAAACAAATAAGGCAGCACACTGCGGCGCTAAAACATGCAAACATGAAACATGAAAATTGAACTGCATTACTGCACTAGAAATATGAAAGTGCAGTAATGCAGTTCAATTTTCATGTTTGCATGTTTTAGCACCGCAGTGTGCTGCCTTATTTGTTTGAATGTCTCATTATTACACACTAGATTGTGGCCCGATTCTAACGCATCGGGTATTCTAGAATATGTATAGCAGTATATAGCACAGCCCACATAGTATATAACACAGCCCACATAGTATATAACACAGGCACGTAGTATATAGCACAGCCCAGGTAGTATACAACACAGCCCAAGTAGTATATAACACAGCCCCGTAGTATATTGCCCAGCCACGTAGTATATTGCCCAGCCACGTAGTATATTGCCCAGCCACGTAGTATATAGCACAGCCACATAGTATATTGGACAGCCACGTAGTATATTGCACAGGCCACGTAGTATATAGCACAGCCACGTAGTATATAGCACAGCCCCGTAGTATATTGCCCAGCCACGTAGTATATTACACAGCCACATAGTATATTGCAGTCACGTAATATATAGCACAGAGACGCAGTATATAACACAGCCCAAGTAGTATATAACACAGCCCATGTAGTATATAACACAGGCCGCAAAGTATATAAAAGCCCACGTAGTATATAACACAGCCCACATATTATATAGCAATGTGGGCACCATATCCCTGTTAAAAAAAAGTATTAAAATAAATAATAGTTATATACTCACCTTCCGGCGGCCCCCGGATCCAGCCCAGGTGTTTAGCGATGCTCCTCGCGACGCTCTGGTCCCAGTAATGCATTGCGGCAATAACATGTGATGATGTAGCGGTCTTGCGAGACCGCTACGTCATCAACTCACGAGACCGCGGGTTGTTGCCGCAATGCATTCTTGGGACCGGAGCGTCGCGAGGAGCGGGAAAGGTGCCGGAAGGTGAGAATATAATTATTTTTTTTATATTTTTTAACATTAGATCTTTTAACTATTGATGCTGAATAGGCAGCATCAATAGTAAAAAGTTGGTCACACAGGGTTAATAGCAGCGTTAACGGACTGCGTTACACCGCTTTATGCCACGGTGTAATGCAGTCCTTTTAACGGACTGCTAAAACTCTATGGGGGCACTGACTGAAGGGGAGTAGGGAAGGGCGAATTCGCGGCCGGACTGTGCCCGTCGCTGATTGGTCGTGACCGGCCGCAACCAATCAGCGACGCGGGATTTCCATAACAGACAGACGGAAGTGACGCTTAGACGATTATTTATATAGATAACTTAATCTGTGGACATCTATGGTTTAATCTATGGTTTCTTTGTGTGGCTTGGATGAGTTGTTATGGACATCTGGTGATAATTTCATGTCAATAGCACCTTTAGAAATATATATTTACTTATAAAATTGGTGATGTGTTCAATTCTTATTTCACCTTCTCTACAGCTCTGGCAAAGATTAAGAGACCACCACATCAAAACTCATATCATGGGCAGTCCAATCTCCAGACCTGAACCCCATTGAAAACCTCTGGAATGTAATCAAGAGGATGATGGATAGTCACAAGCCATCAAACACAGAAGAACTGCTTACATTTTTGCGCCAGAAGCCATGTGAAAGACTGGGGGAAAGCATTATTATTATTATTATTTATTGTTATAGCGCCATTTATTCCATGGCGCTTTACATGTGAGGAGGGGTATACATAATAAAAACAAGTACAATACTGTTAAACAATACAAGTCACAACTGGTACAGGAGGAGAGAGGACCCTGCCCGCGAAGGCTCACAATCTACAAGGGGTGGGTGAGGATACAGTAGGTGAGGATAGAGCTGGTCATGCAGCGGTTTGGTCGATCGGTGGTTACTGCAGGTTATAGGCTTGTCGGAAGAGGTGGGTCTTCAGGCACTTTTTGAAGGTTTCGATGGTAGGCGAGAGTCTGATGTGTTGTAGAGGGCTCCAGAGTAGCGGTGATACGCGAGAGAAATCTTGTATACGATTGTGGGAAGAGGAGATAAGAGGGGAGTAGAGAAGGAGATCTTGTGAGGATCGGAGGTTGCGTGTAGGTAAGCACCGGGAGACGAGGTCACAGATGTATGGAGGAGACAAGTTGTGGATGGCTTTGTACGTCATGGTTAGGGTTTTGTACTGGAGTCTCTGGGTAATGGGGAGCCAGTGGAGAGATTGACAGAGGGGAGAGGCCGGAGAATAGCGGGTGGACAGGTGGATTAGTCGGGCAGCAGAGTTTAGAATAGATTGGAGGGGTGCGAGAGTGTTCGAGGGGAGGCCACAGAGCAGGAGGTTGCAGTAGTCAAGGCGAGAGATGATGAGGGCATGGACTAGGGTTTTTGCAGATTCTTGGTTGAGGAATGAACGGATTCGTGAAATATTTTTGTGTTGAAGTCGGCAGGAAGTGGAAAGGGCTTGGATATGTGGTTTGAAGGAGAGATCAGCGTCAAGGATTACCCCGAGGCAGCGAGCTTGTGGGACTGGGGAGAGTGGGCAGCCATTTACTGTAATGGATAGGTTCGTTGGGGGGGTAGCGTGAGATGGGGGAAGGATGATGAATTCTGTTTTGTCCATGTTAAGTTCCAGAAATCTAGCGGAGAAGAAGGATGAAATAGTGGACAGACATTGAGGGATTCTGGTTAGTAGGGAGGTGATATCTGGTCCAGAGATGTAGATCTGTGTGTCATCAGCATAGAGGTGATACTGGAAGCCATGAGATTCTATGAGCAGTCCCAGGCCAAAGGTGTAAATGGAGAAGAGCAGGGGCCCTAGAACTGAACCTTGTGGGACTCCGACAGATAGGGGGCGAGGTGAGGAGGTGGTGTGTGAGTGGGAGACGCTGAATGTCCAGTCTGTTAGGTATGAGGAGATTCAGGATAATGCCAAGATGCATGAAAGCTGGGATTAAAAATCATGGATATTCCACAAACTATTGATTTCTGAACTCTTCCTGAGATAAACCATTAGTATTGTTGTTTCTAAATGATTATGAACTTGTTTTCTTTGCATTGAGGTGTGAAAGCACTGTTTTTTTTTTAAATTTTGACCATTTCTCCTTTTCAGAAAAAAAATACAAAATTTATTGCTTGTAAATTAGGAGACACGTTGTCAGAAGTTTATAGACTAAAAGAACAATTTACTCAAAAATATACCTATAAAGAGAAAAATCAGACAAACTGAACATTTTGCAGTGGTCTCTTAATTTTTTCCAGAGCTGTGTATCCTTGTACATAGGGGGCAGTATTATAGTAGTTATATTCTTCTACATAGGGACAGTATTATAGTAGTTATATTCTTGTACATAGGGGCAGTATTATAGTAGTTATATTCTTGTACATAGGGGCAGTATTATAGTAGTTATATTCTTGTACATAGGAGCAGTATTATAGTAGTTATATTCTTGTACATAGGGGCAGTATTATAGTAGTTATATTCTTGTACATAGGAGCAGTATTATAGTAGTTATATTCTTGCACATGGGGCAGTATTATAGTAGTTATATTCTTGTACATAGGGGCATTATTATAGTAGTTATATTCTTGTACATAGGGACAGTATTATAGTAGTTATATTCTTGTACATAGGGACAGTATTATAGTAGTTATATTCTTGTACATAGGAGCAGTATTATAGTAGTTATATTCTTCTACATAGGGACAGTATTATAGTAGTTATATTCTTCTACATAGGGGCCAGTATTATAGTAGTTATATTCTTGTACATAGGGGGCAGTATTATAGTAGTTATATTCTTGTATATAGGAGCAGTATTATAGTAGTTATATTCTTCTACATAGGGACAGTATTATAGTAGTTATATTCTTGTACATAGGAGCAGTATTATAGTAGTTATATTCTTGTACATAGGGGGCAGTATTATAGTAGTTATATTCTTGTATATAGGAGCAGTATTATAGTAGTTATATTCTTCTACATAGGAGCAGTATTATAGTAGTTATATTCTTGTACATAGGAGCAGTATTATAGTAGTTATATTCTTGTATATAGGAGCAGTATTATAGTAGTTATATTCTTGTACATAGGGGGCAGTATTATAGTAGTTATATTCTTGTACATAGGAGCAGTATTATAGTAGTTATATTCTTGTACATAGGAGCAGTATTATAGTAGTTATATTCTTGTACATAGGAGCAGTAGTATAGTAGTTATATTCTTGTACATAGGGGCAGTATTATAGTAGTTATATTCTTGTACATAGGGGCAGTATTATAGTAGTTATATTCTTGTACATAGGAGCAGTATTATAGTAGTTATATTCTTGTATATAGGAGCAGTATTATAGTAGTTATATTCTTGTACATAGGAGCAGTATTATAGTAGTTATATTCTTGTACATAGGGGGCAGTATTATAGTAGTTATATTCTTGTACATAGGAGCAGTATTATAGTAGTTATATTCTTGTACATAGGGGCAGTATTATAGTAGTTATATTCATGTACATAGGAGCAGTATTATAGTAGTTATATTCTTGTATATAGGTGGCAGTATTATAGTAGTTATTGTTTGAGTGATTAATCTGTAGTAATAGACATTATCATGTAAAATCGGCTGCTTCAGTGTAACAATTCTGACAATATTGAAAGAGAAAAGAGTATTTTGGGCCGTATTCCCCAGGCTATACTTACAGTGAATATTCTGTATTGTGAGCGTCCTCTCGGTCTGGATGTCAGACCTCTTGTCCTGTTGTAAGATGCAGGTCACTTCGATTCCGTTTAGTCCGCTTTTTGGGATCATTCTCAGCTCGCTCCTGGTGGTGACGATGCCGTTTTCATGTCTTATTTTCCTTTCTTCTGCGCTGTAGGGTAGGTCTCCAGTCCTCCAGTTAATTGCGGCAGGCTCGGCTGCTGTAACAACACAAATTGCCACCGTTTGCTCCAGACACCCCACCACGATTGGCTCCGGGGGAGGAAAGACATCGATATCCGCAATTACTATAT
Source organism: Ranitomeya variabilis (assembly GCF_051348905.1). Classification (NCBI taxonomy): domain Eukaryota; kingdom Metazoa; phylum Chordata; class Amphibia; order Anura; family Dendrobatidae; genus Ranitomeya; species Ranitomeya variabilis. The sequence continues at coordinate 23,194,161 of NC_135234.1, read as the reverse complement.
GGAGACAGAGGGTGGGGATCATTAAAACATAGAAGCGTTCACCATTTACTTATATGGGAGCAGAACCTACTTGCATGGCAAATTACAGAGACCCTATAGAAATCGAGAGCTTCGCATTCATGGCCTCCTCTCCATCCCTGATAAATCATTGGGTCATTTATGGGATATCCTGCTGGAATGCATTACATTTCCCAGATGGAATTACCCCCATAAAGTCATATCTGAGAACCTAAACTTATCTGATATATAAAAAAGAAAACCCTATTTAATTAAAAATACAATAGTTTGTCATTCTGGGGTCCCAGAGGTCAGACCCCGAGCCATCAGTAAGATATCATGTCCCCTTTGTATAAGGAGGAGGAGGTGAGCTGTGACATCACCTATTGAGAATGGTGGATCCTGTGTTATCTACTGTATATAGAGATGTTATCAGTCATTGTATAGGAGGAGGAGGTGAGATGTGACATCACCTATTGTGTATGGTGGATCCTGTGTTATCTACTGTATATAGAGGTGTTATCAGTCATTGTACAGGAGGAGGAGGTGAGCTGTGACATCACCTATTGTGGATGGTGGATTCTGTGTTATCTACTGTATATAGAGGTGTTATCAGTCATTGTACAGGAGGAGGAGGTGAGCTGTGACATCACCTATTGTGAATGGTGGATCCTGTGTTATCTGTTGTATATAGAGGTGTTATCAGTCATTGTACAGGAGGAGGAGGTGAGCTGTGACATCACCTATTGTGAATGATGGATCCTGTGTTATCTACTGTATATAGAGGTGTTATCAGTCATTGTACATGACTATGAAGCACAATTATTCTTGAGGATACTTGACACGAATAAGTGCTTGCTTAGTCCAAAACACAGATAGATATGCTTATAAGGCAGTTCAAATAATATCTTAGCTCAACCAGGGAGGCCTGGTTAATAGTCTCAGGTTCTTGCAGAGCAGCAATAGCTTACAAGTCCAGCAAATGCAGATGGAAGTAAACACGAGCAGCAGATGAAGGAGGATTACTGGAAACTGGTGTATGGAGCAGGAACTCAGAGCAGAGTAGCAGGATAACCCCACAGGTTCACAGGAGCAGGTATATAGCCAGGAAGTCACCAGAGTCAGGAGCTGGATGCAAGGCAGAATAATCTAGCACAGACTGAAGGCTGGGGTGGAGTTTTATAGCAGGAAGACACAGTGCACATGAGACCAAATGCAGTAATGCACAAAAAGGTAATAAAAAATGTTCAAAGTCCTGACACTATTGTGAATGGTGGATCCTGTGTTATCTACTGTATATAGAGGGGTTATCAGTCATTGTACAGGAGGAGGAGGTGAGCTGTGATATCATCTACTGTGAATGGTGGATCCTGTGTTATCTACTGTATATAGAGGTGTTATCAGTCATTGTACAGGAGGAGGAGGTGAGCTGTGACATCACCTATTGTCAATGGTGGATCCAGTGTTATCTACTGTATATAGAGGTGTTATCAGTCATTGTACAGGAGGAGGAGGTGAGCTGTGACATCATCTATTGTGAATGGTGGATCCTGTGTTATCTACTGTATATAGAGGGGTTATCAGTCATTGTACAGGAGGAGGAGGTGAGCTGTGATATCATCTACTGTGAATGGTGGATCCTGTGTTATCTACTGTATATAGAGGTGCTATCAGTCATTGTACAGGGGGAGGAGGTGAGCTGTGATATCATCTACTGTGAATGGTGGATCCTGTGTTATCTACTGTATATAATAATAATAATCTTTATTTTTATATAGCGCTAACATATTCCGCAGCGCTTTACAGTTGGCACACACTATAATCGCTGTCCCCGTTGGGGCTCACAATCTAAATTCCCTATCTGTATGTCTTTGGAATGTGGGAGGAAACCGGAGTACCCGGAGGAAACCCACGCAAACACGGAGAGAACATACAAACTCTTTGCAGATGTTGCCCTTAGTGGGGCTTGAACCCAGGACTCCAGCGCTGCAGTTGTTATCAGTCATTGTACAGGAGGAGGTGAGCTGTGACATCACCTATTGTGAATGGTGGATCCTGTGTTATCTACTATATACAGTACAGTATAGAGGTGAGGATGGTACAGTAACATTGGAGTTGGCATTACCCAGAGGAACTATATTCACGCTATTGGCGGTCTTTGCTTTACAACTTACTCCATAAAATAATCCATATGTTTTTTTACACGTACCTTTTCCTTTTCTGGCAATAAATTAGGTCAACAAGAGGTGTGTGTGTGTGTGTGTGTGTGTGTGTGTGTGTGTGTGTGTGTGTGTGTGTGTGTGTGTGTGTGTGTGTATATATATATATATATATATATATATATATATATATATATATATATATATATATATATATATATATGTACTAGATGGTGGCCCGATTCTAACGCATCGGGTATTCTAGTATTTGCATGTCCACGTAGTATATTGCCCAGTCACGTAGTATATTGCCCAGCCACATAGTATATTGCCCAGCCACGTAGTATAATGCTCCATGCAGTTATGGCCCCATAGATGCCCCATATAATGCTCCATACAGTTATGGCCCCATAGAGGCCCCATATAATGCTCCATGCAGTTATGGCCCCATAGATGCCCCATATATTGCTCCATGCAGTTATGGCCCCATAGATGCCCCATATAATGCTCCATGCAGTTCTTTATGGCCCCGTATACGCTCCATATAGCATTGTGCCACATGTAATGCTGCTGCTGCTGCAATAAAAAAAAAAAATCACATACTCACCTCTCGTCGCTGCTCCTCAGCTTCCCGTCTCTCCGCACTGACTGTTCAGGCAGAGGTCGGCGCGCACACTAATACGTCATCGCGCCCTCTGACCTGCACAGTCACAGCAAGAGGTCGGGAAGACGGAGCGGCGCCCGGTGGATGGAATGCGGACAGGTGAATATGACATACCTGCTCCTGGCGCTCCTGAAGCGGTCCCTGCCTGTCCCATGGTACCGCAGCTTCTTCCTGTAATGAGCGGTCACATGGTACCGCTCATTACAGTAATGAATATGCGGCTCCACCTCTATGGGAGTGGAGTCCATATTAATTACTTTAATGAGCGGTACCACATAACTGCTGAATAGAGGAAGTGCTGCAGACCATGGGACAGGCTGGGACAGCGTTAGGAGCGCCAGGAGCAGGTGAGTATGCGACAGTCCTCTCTCCCCCTCACCCGCCGGCCTTGACTCGAGTATAAGCCAAGAGGGGCACTTTCAGCCCAAAATTTGGGCTGAAAATCTTGGCTTATACTCGAGTATATAGGGTAGTTGGGGACACACAGGGTTAATAGCAGCTGTAACGGAGTGCGTTACACCGCGGCCCGTTACCGCTGCCATTAACCCTGTGTGAGCGGTGACTGAAGGGGATTATGGAGCGGGCGCCGGGCACTGACTGCAGGGGAGTAGGGGAGGGACTAATCGGACTGTGCCCGCCGCTGATTGGTCACGGCAGCCATGACAGGCAGCTGCCGAGACCAATCAGCAACACGGGATTTCCATGACGGAAGTTGAGGACAGAAAGACAGAAGTACCCCTTAGACAAATTATATATATACAATATATATATATATTCCCCCCCCACATATGAATTCTACATGAATAATGCCTCCCTGGATATAATTCCCCACATATGTGTGTGTATATGTATCTTTATAAAAATATGTCCCTTCTGATGATTCCCACATATATAATACCACAGCATGGTTACTGAGAGGGGAGGAGGGGAGACAAAGGAAGGTCCAGTCTATGTCCTGAAAAACAGGTTCGGTCAGGATTCAGGGATGAACCTTAGCCGGTTTGTGGGGAAAATACAATTCACTGGTGATGTGATCTCCCCCACATGGGACTGGACACTGCCCCTTTGTGTGTGTTTTTTCTTTGTTAGGTAACGTGAGTGGGAAATAATATTCGGTAATTGTGGGTTGTTTTTAGTATTGTGTGATATTATTGTATCCGGTCTTAGTGTGGTAATAGAATAATACCTGTAGACTTTGTTGTGTATAGTAAATATTCTTTCCTTGGACGTGGTTCCGTCTCAGTTAGTCGCCGTTCTTACATTATATAGCGTAAGGAATAGATAACGTTAAGATATCTGTCACGGAGTTGTAGCACCCCCACTGCCGCAGGGCCGAGGGGTACCTGGTACCGGGCCTCTGAGTCTCTGCTCTGGGGTTGTCACGGTGGCTAGGCCCGGTCCGTGACCCTGCTGAGGGGCGTACAGTGATAGGTATGATGAATGATGGTGATGGTGAGGCTGTGGTGGTGCGGTGCAGTAAATAACGAGGACACCAAGTTGCAGTCTCTTTACCTCTTTACTGAAGATCTCTGGGTCCTCAGTCCGGAATCCGGATAACCAGGCTGCGCAAGTCCGGCCGGTCCAATGGCACCTCCAGAGTTCTCTTAACAGGTGGAAATCTGCGCCTACCTCCTAGCGCTGTGTGTTGCGGTCCTTCCCTGCTGTGCTTACGGAAAGTCCCCACAACTGTTGTGTCCGTTTCTTAAGTTCCCTCACAACTCGATTAGATGATGTTCTGCTAATCCTCCGTCCCTCCCTGATGTTACGGTTAGGACGGCACCCGTATGACGGGTAGGCTCGGAGCTCTTCCGGGACCCTAGAGTCGCCCCTCTCCACAAGTTGCCCCCCAAGACTGCATAGGTGATGTAGTTGAGACAGCCCGCCTTAGACTGACTGTCCTGCCGTTGGTTCAGAGTATTGCTTGAAGCTGAATAATGTAATACTCCCTCGGCGTTCCGGCCGCCGGTTGTGCGCCTCAGTAGGATGTTGCCTCGGTCTTACAGCATGACCCCTACTGGTATTCTCCTTGTTGCTTTGATCTCGTTTCTCACTCAGCACAATCTATCTCGCTTCCAATCCCTCCTTGGGCACCGCCGCTATACTGAGCAGGCACGGTCCCGTTACGTTCGCTCAAGTTGCGAAGCCTGTCAGGATACCACCCCTGACAGAGACCCTACCGAATCTTCTCCCGCAACACCCTCTGCCACAAGGTGTTGCCTGGTTCCAACCCAGTCAGCTTCTGACTAACTTCCTGCCTGACCCCCAGTTTACCCACAATGGTGGGGAGTGGCCTAGTGAATAGAACCCTTAGCTCCCCCTGGTGGCCCGGCGGTGAAATGTATTGGTGTCTGTGATACCTGATCAGATGAACTCCTTCAGTGCCATCGGACGTACCACAGATCCCCTTAGTGGCGGAGCCACAGTACTGCAACGACCAGGACTCTGGAGCGCTGCACTCCCCCCCCCGGTTAAATCCAGTACTCCTGGACTGGGAAGAAAACAACAATACAGGTTAGCAAAAAGACATACAATTTTGTTGAGTGCAATAACAATAAGTATACTTGAACAGAGCTTCCCTTTATGGGAGGTGAGGACACTTAAACGTTACAAACATGGTTAAATATCATAGCAACATGCTATAAGTAACTTTTCTTACCCAACCGGGTATTCTACTTAGTACAAATTCTTGAACAATAATTTAACATTGCCTTTAAGGATGTACACTCTGAATCCGCTAAAGACAATCTTATAATCACATTATAAGGCAATTTAACTTTTACATTCTCCTTCTTTAAATCTGCAGGACCGCCTGTCCTAACGGCACCAGACCTACTGCCTCTCCTTTCTTACAGGACCGCTCCTTTCAGCCCGAGCCTTCTGTCTTTTCAACCACTATACATAGTATAGAACATAACATTTTTCCTTCTGTTGAGAACCAATGGGCCATCTCTATATGGCTCTTAGGAGGACTCACTAACTAACCCCAGATGGGTTCACTTTCTGTCCTCGTTCTTCCATCAACATTATAAAACATCTTTCACAATTAACTTGTTAAATACACATAACTTTCACATATAAGCATCATCACTTTCTTTTTGTCAAGACATTATCGCTATCTCTCAGTCTTAAAGCAATACCATTCTTTAAATGCAACGACTAAACATCCAATTTAAGAGGGGACCAAGTCTCTATGAGGTAGCAGGTCTTCTCAAGCTACCAGTCCATACTCGGCAAAGGCTCCAGTGCGGTATCTTCACAAAGAGTCCTTCTTTAAGTAAAACCAGTAGGAAGCACCTTTAAGAAGGTGCAAACTATTTACAGAGAGTTTGTATCATGCACTGTTCATGATTGCGGCAGTTCTGGAAACTTGTGCAAAAACTTAGAAAAAGCAAACAAAACAATAGGGATCCCGGGTCAACAAAGGGATCCCTCTAAGAGTTAACCCTAGACGGGTTTAGCAGCAAAACAGTAGAACAGTAACTATTTACATTCCCGTGGTATCGAGGTTTATCCTCATAGTAAATCACAAGACATCAGCCGAAAGTGGGCACCTTCCGACTGTACAGGCTTTGATCCTAGGTCAGCAGCTGATGTCGCACCAGTGTTACTGGTGGATTTCCCTGGTGCAGTCAGACCTCCTGATGTCTGGACCTGAAGGCGGACTCTAGCCGCCAGCTCAGTCGCTGCAATGAGACGTACGGCGGCAATATTGGTAAGATCCGTCACGTCTGGTTCCATCGTGGTTGAAGCAACAGATGACACTCTCCCAGGCTCACAGCGGCGCACGTTCCGGGCATACCATCCGTACGCATTCCGTTGACGGTTGTAAGTCACCTGATCCCCCTTTTGCAATGGATCACCACTTCGGCCGCAGCAGGGAGTCTTCACGTTGCAACTGGTAACGAAGACGTCAGTTAGTAGCCCCGGTTCCTGTATGGAGCCCCATCCCCTCTTCGGGTGGAAGGCCAATACAGTGCCCCGCTTTACCGTGTCCCTGTCATCACATGCAAGAGGCGATTGTTGTACCCTCGGTGGGTCAGTCAGCTCTGCCTCTTTTTGCCTTTTCCAATGCAGGATCAAGCATTGTTTGTATTGTTCCCAGGTAAGCACAGCAAGGGTGAATCCTTCCTCCCGAACTCCATCTGGCCCAACCCGGGGGGTGTCCCACTGGAGGATGACCCCATCTGGGCCCACGTCTATGGGTTCCCCCATCCTAGTCGGCAGCGGTGGTACCAGCTTCCCCATGGCGTCGGGGGGTAACACCACTAGCTCTGCCGCGAGGCAACGGCTTTTACTGGGGTGAGGGCCGGTCGCGGGAGCGGGATCGAGCGGGGGAGCAGGGGCGCCTTCCATACCTGCGCCTGATGTGACTCCACCGATGTCGATCCGGTCCACTAACGAGGACGCTGGAGTCGGCTGCAGCCCGGACCGCGGCTCCTCCAATGCGGTCCCCGGATGCGGCTCCGCCCACCATGGTTCCTCCTCCGCTAGCTCCGAGGTCGGGATAGGTGAGCTCAGCTCCGCTGCCGGTTCCAAGGAATTCAGGTCCTTCCGCTGCGGTGGACGTGGGTCCGCCTCTGATGGATAAGGGCAAGCCGGGATTGCTCCTTCCTCGTTCAGGCACTTGCTGTTCATCATCGCTGCCTGATAGTCGGTGGCAGTGCATGCATCTGGCTCCGCCATTTCTCTGGGGTCGAGCTTCTCCATCACCCGCTTCCCGCTCTTGCAAATCAAGGGGTGGTCCTCTGCTTTGAGGCAGGTCTTCGCTTTGCAGCAAGAGGCGCAGGGGGCGGTCGCCGCTTCTGGCGCCACTTTGGTAGTCTCCTCACATGGCACGCCCTCCTTCTTCTTTGGTGTAGCAATGGCGGCGGTTTTTGGCGGGAACTCTGGCGGCAAACGACAATACACAATCCTCTCAATAAAGCACAGTCCAAGCACAATTAATCACAGTTCCAAGGCACACATTACCTGATTCTTCAGGCTTAAGTAGATCCTGTTCGTGACGCCAAATTTGTAGCGCCCCCACTGCCGCAGGGCCGAGGGGTGCCCGGTACCGGGCCTCTGAGTCTCTGCTCTGGGGTTGTCACGGTGGCTAGGCCCGGTCCGTGACCCTGCTGAGGGGCGTACAGTGATAGGTATGATGAATGATGGTGATGGTGAGGCTGTGGTGGTGCGGTGCAGTAAATAACGAGGACACCAAGTTGCAGTCTCTTTACCTCTTTACTGAAGATCTCTGGGTCCTCAGTCCGGAATCCGGATAACCAGGCTGCGCAAGTCCGGCCGGTCCAATGGCACCTCCAGAGTTCTCTTAACAGGTGGAAATCTGCGCCTACCTCCTAGCGCTGTGTGTTGCGGTCCTTCCCTGCTGTGCTTACGGAAAGTCCCCACAACTGTTGTGTCCGTTTCTTAAGTTCCCTCACAACTCGATTAGATGATGTTCTGCTAATCCTCCGTCCCTCCCTGATGTTACGGTTAGGACGGCACCCATATGACGGGTAGGCTCGGAGCTCTTCCGGGACCCTAGAGTCGCCCCTCTCCACAAGTTGCCCCCCAAGACTGCATAGGTGATGTAGTTGAGACAGCCCGCCTTAGACTGACTGTCCTGCCGTTGGTTCAGAGTATTGCTTGAAGCTGAATAATGTAATACTCCCTCGGCGTTCCGGCCGCCGGTTGTGCGCCTCAGTAGGATGTTGCCTCGGTCTTACAGCATGACCCCTACTGGTATTCTCCTTGTTGCTTTGATCTCGTTTCTCACTCAGCACAATCTATCTCGCTTCCAATCCCTCCTTGGGCACCGCCGCTATACTGAGCAGGCACGGTCCCGTTACGTTCCCTCAAGTTGCCAAGCCTCTGTCAGGATCCCACCCCTGACAGAGACCCTACCGAATCTTCTCCCGCAACACCCTCTGCCACAAGGTGTTGCCTGGTTCCAACCCAGTCAGCTTTCTGACTAACTTCCTGCCTGACCCCCAGTTTACCCACAATGGTGGGGAGTGGCCTAGTGAATAGAACCCTTAGCTCCCCCTGGTGGCCCGGCGGTGAAATGTATTGGTGTCTGTGATACCTGATCAGATGAACTCCTTCAGTGCCATCGGACGTACCACAGCTCCCCTTAGTGGCGGAGCCACAGTACTGCAACGACCAGGACTCTGGGGCGCTGCAGAGTGACTGACCCGGTATAAAACGACCCAACCGTAGGTCTGTCACAAACAGCACAACATACAAGGGAACATGGGGGACACAATTACAATGGTGGGCCCTGTCGGTAGGGACTGGGGGAATGGGCACATCCTGCACTGGCCTGCAGATGTGCCCTGATCTTGCTACCGTCCCTATACGGGTTCTTTCAACCCGTCGCCGACCAGGATACCTAGTCCCTCACTTGCCCTGCACCTATCCCTAAGTAGGGAACTGGCAGGTGAGAGCACTGGTCCCACCGCTGCACTAATACAACACGGGGTAAGGAAAGACAGACAAGGTAAAGGAAAACAACACTTAGCTTAATGCTGCAAGGTACCTCGCAGCAGGAAGAAACATCAGATTCACTGGACACAGCAGTAGGACAACAGTTCCCAGCAAGCTCCTACTCCCAGCTTGGTCGCTAAAGAATGATCTAACACTGACAGTCAGCTGATGAACCAGGTGACCTCTTAAAGGATGGAGGGAGTGGTCACCACAAACATCAGCTGACCCAGCAACAATGCAATAACACCAGCGGCCACCGTGGGGGGGGGAGAACTGCATTAACCCCCGATGACCAGAAAGGAAAAAAGGTCTTAAACTGAGGCAAACCAGATCTGCCACAAATCCAAAATTGGATCGTGACAGTACCCCCCTTTCAATGAGGGGCCTCTGGACCCTCAACACTGGCCCTCACCAGTAAACAACCTACAGTGAGAACGTCTCGATTCACCAGAGTTCACCTCCTCAGTCACCTGACCCTCAGGTTTACGGTGGACACAGCATGATGGAGATGACAACGTAGGCAGCACAAATCTCCAGAGCGCCGACCTGTGGAATGAGTTGTGTATGGGCATTACGGAGGGTAACTCCAACTGGTAAGTCTTCGGACTGACAATGGCTGACACCCAATATGGCCCGATTACCCTTGAACTCCAGATTCCAATTCCACACTTCCACCTGATATCTTTGGTGGACACCCACACGTGCTCATTCACACACAGGTCCAGACCTGAACTTTTATTTGCATGCATGCGTCTGCCACAAGATGGCAAACTCTTTACAGAACCGACAACAGAGGCGTCCCCCTGTGTCGCCAAACTCACTCCCCCACTATGCATTGAGGGAACCACCACCCTCCTCTGACCGCTCCTCCTAAGAGTTCTCTGACATACCGGGTTAGAATGTAGTGAGGGTAGAGTCTTGCCCCTACTCCCTTCAAGCACCTCTACTGCCCCCACTGGAGAAGAAGGGGTAGGTTGTAGAAGGACAGCAGAGATCGTAGTTCCCGGGCAGCAGTCTTCACATGACTGACCCCAGCTGACTACTTCTCTGCACCGCCAGTCTATGACCGGGTTGTGTCTTTTCAACCAAGGGAGACCTAAGACCATGGGAGTTGGTATGCCCTCCAAGACGTAGCATGACAAGGACTCTTCATGACAAGCCCCTATACGCAGATTTATATTGTCTACGACTTGGGTAATGCTCCCCTGGCTGAGCGGGGCAGAGTCAATGGCCTGGACGCTTAGGGGTCTAGCTAGCGACCTACTCATCAGGCCATGGGTCTGGACAAAATGAGCATCCACCAAATTGACTCCTGCTCCACTGTCCACAAGCAGCGGAACATTCTCAGTTACCCCACCAACAACCACCTCAGCAAGTAAGGTACACTGAGACGAGAAAATGGAGGAAATATACACACCCTGGTCGCTTCCTTCCACACAACCAGGGGGACGCGGCTTTTTAGATGGAACAGGAATTTTGGCGCGAGCTGGGCAGACATTGATAAAATTACCAGTCTGCCCACAGTAAAAACATGCCCCCACACCACGGCGAACCCCAGACAATCCCATTTGGGAACCAATTCCTCCCACCTGCATGGGTTTGTCAGCCTGGTCAGGTGTGTTCTCCTCCCTAACAAGGACTACAGGGGGCACATTTGGTGTATGCCAATCCCTCAAGCGTCTATCCACCCGGATGGGAAGGGACATGGCGGCCTCCAACGACTTGGGGGCGGCGTACTGTACCAGAGTATCGTGCAACCTTGGGGAGAGACCCTGCACAAAATGGCTCCTAAGGTCCAGGTCATTCCACTGTGTGTCAGTGGCCCACCTCCTGAACTCTGAACAGTAGTCCTCCGCCGGCCGGCCCCCCTGCTTGATCTTACGGAGTCGGGATTCCACCAAGGAGACGCCGTCCGGGTCACCATATACCAGCGCCAGAGCTGCAAAAAACTTGTCCACTGACCGTAGAGATGGTGAAGCGGTCGGCAGGGAGAAGGTCCAGGATTGGGGATCACCTTTAAGAATGGAAACGATGATTCCCACCCGTTGTTCCTCACTCCCTACTGAACGAGGGCGGAGCCTGAAGTATAACTTGCAGGCCTCCTTTAAAACCAAAAATGTATCTCTCCCTCCAGAAAACCTGTCAGGGAGAGATATCTTGGGTTCTGGTAGAGCCTGTACCTGAGCCGAGGCCCAGAACCCCAACAACTGCTGCAGCTGCTGCACCACCTCACCACGCAGATCCTTGAGCTCAGTGGTGAGAGTCTGGAGCAGTTGGGCAAAAGCCTGCATTTGAGCCATGGCTCACCAGAAAAATGTGACGGACGGTGTTAATGTCACGGAGTGACTGACCCGGTATAAAACGACCCAACCGTAGGTCTGTCACGAACAGCACAACACACAAGAGAACACCGGGGACACAATTACAACGGTGGGCCCTGTCGGTAGGGACTGGGGGAATGGGCACCTCCTGCACCGGCCTGCATATGTGCCCTGATCTTGCTACCGTCCCTATATGGGTTCTTTCAACCCATCGCCGACCAGGATACCTAGTCCCTCACTTGCCCTACACCTATCCCTAAGTAGGGAACTGGCAGGTGAGAGCACTGGTCCCACCGCTGCACTAATACAACACGGGGTAAGGAAATACAGACAAGGTAAAGGAAAACAACACTTAGCTTAATGCTGCAAGGTACAGCACAGCAGGAAGAAACACCAGATTCACTGGGCACAGCAGTAGGACAACAGTTCCCAACAAGCTCCTACTCCCAGCTTGGTCGCTGAAGACTGAACTAACACCGACAGTCAGCAGATGAACCAGGTGACCTCTTAAAGGATGGAGGGAGTGGTCACCACAAACATCAGCTGACCCAGCAGCAATGCAATAACACCAGCGGCCACCGGGGGGGGACTGCATTAACCCCCGATGACCAGAAAGGAAAAAAGGTCTTAAACTGAGGCAAACCAGATCTGCCACAAATCCAAAATTGGATCGTGACAGTATCACTACGTTGTATGTTAATTGCTTGTTACTAGTCAAAGCTGACAGTAATAGTTAATATCGGACCTCAATAGATTTTCAGTCTCAACCCTTCTGTAATTAATGTTTTGGCTGGAAACTCATCCTTTAACATAATGGTGAGCTCAGGCCCAGACTTTTTGTGTATTGTTTGCATTACTTTATTGATTTTTTTATGTGTTTTTGTTTGTTTTGTCTTGAAACTTAACACAGAATTAGATTAAAAGCCGAGAATATGTTAATGTTTTTTAGTTTTTCTGTACATCTTGGATTGGATTAAGGGTGTTGTTGTGTGAACTAAGACAGGCAGAGAAGCATGGACAGAAAACGGACGCACACGGTGGAGTGTCGTGTTACACTGTGTGCTTAGATCTTGAAGTTTTGGCAGATAGCACGCTTTTATTTAAAATTGTATTACTTGATGCAGGATCCAACTAAACACAGTATACCTTTTTTTTCCTAAGGGTATTAAAGTTTTTTTGCTTCCTTTACATGACATTCGTGTTCAAATTTTCACAAAGGAATGTTTGAGACTTTGAGGTGATTTATACCAAGGAATTCTTCCAAAGAGGCATAGTCCTCATTCTCCAGGGAAAATCCAGCTGGTCGGGAAAAGGCATTCTGGAAGTAAAATTACCTTTTTCAAACAGCACAGAAGGGACAAGGAGGACGACCGAAATGGCTCCAGGAACAGTGAGTATGGATTTGTCTACCCTATGTGTGTTTAAGCCAGTACCCACCACTACACCCAGATCTGTAGAACGGCTGTGGTCCGCTCTATTAGAGCCAGCATGTGATCATGATAGCATTCGCATAGACAGATGGCTCCACATGCTTGGTAAACTGATTTGTGCTGTCGAGGAATCACTGTGTGTAAGACAGATTCCCCAAATTTGCCAGTGTTGTCACTAATTTGCAGAGAGTTTGTGCCCTACAGACACAACTGTGGCTGAGCTCCAGAGATGCAGTAGGGAGATGGGAGAAAGTTCCACAAAGTCAACTATCACTGCAGCCCTCCACCAGTCAGGCCTATATGGCAGTGTGGCCTGACGGAAGCCTCTCCTCAGTGCAAGACATATGAAAGCCCGCATAGAGTTTGCTAAAAAAAACACATGAAGGACTCTGACTATGAACATTTTCACTGCCCCACAGACGTTTCTGTAGGGTCTACCGGAAAAAAAAGCTCGTCTTTCCCATTGATTCCCATTATATTTGTTACTCAAAATGAACATGCGAGTATTAGGATTTGCTCAGTTCGAACAATGAGCCTCGATCATTTTACTACTCGGTCATCCCTAATAACAACCACAGAATGGATTTCTTCAAACCAGGTATCATTTAATCAGTGTAACGGTGCCAATCTGACAATGCCCGTAGTTTACTTAGCAAACTCCTGATAACAGGTTCTCTTTAAGTACGGTATATGAGTTTCTTTTTTGGTACTTTACGTTGCTTTCTTCATACATTGGCTAGCACTCCACATTGGGGTCTGCTTAATAATTAATTTTAGATTTTTATTGAACTGATTTTTGTGGATGTGGCAATATCAAGTAGTTTAGATTTTTTTTTACTGATTTTTGTATTAGAAAAACTATTAAGGATACTAACCTTTGCTTGCTTTTTTAACACTTATGTTCAAGATAAGAAAGTACCTTAAGAAAGAACATAGAAACGGAATACAAATAATGAAAAACAACAGCTGAAGCTAAGCAGGTAGCCTGGGTAAAAATAGATTTATAGGCTGATTCATCGATGTTGTTTCTCCAGTTTCCTGGATGTATGTGGTCTTAGTGGTAGACTTAAAATATGCACCTTATTGTATATTTGTTTTGTGCCATTTTTAAGTTCTCCAAGTCTTTTTTATTATTATTTTTCCTCAACAACTTTGCTTATCCAGATGTTTTAAACAGATCCCTTAAATAAGATTTTTACAAATATCGGAAGTTTGTGACACATCTCACTCTGTACTGATGCACTGCTGAGCCAGCTGTCTGTCGGTGCCAGGTTCTTGGTTACAGCCGCGGTGCTCTATACACTGAGCGGTGACTGAAGCAGCTCCAGCCACACCCCTATGACTGAAAGCCCAAGGCTGCCGGGAAGGACAAAGCCCATTTCCTTCCGGCAGGGGAGCTCTAAGTGCAGCATTAAGACAGATTATCGTATTTTTTTCAGTCTATAAGATGCACTTTTCCCCAAAAATTTGGGAAGAAAATAGGGGGTGCGTCTTATAGTCCAAATGTAGCTTGCCGGGGGGGGGGGGGCGGCAGTGATAGAGCGAGACTCACAAGAGGCAGGGTCCCTGCTGCAGGAAGCCGGCAGCGGTGGTAGAAGTGGAGCGATGCTACAGGCCCTGGGCTGGAAGGAGGCTTGTTGGCAGTGAGGCACGAGTGGAGTCCCCGGTCTGCGCATTGATTTACTGGCAATGGCCTTCAGTAAAATGGCCGCCAGACAAGCGCATGTGTAGATTGGGATCTCAGCTAGTCTCCGGCATCCACCTTCATGAAGTCAAACACCGGGAAATCCATGGACTTCACTCTGCCTCATCGCTGACACTGCTCCACCAAGGGGCCCACAGCATTGCCCAACTTCTGCAACCACCGCCTTCCTGCAGCAGGGGCCCTGCATCCTGTAACTCCGCTCTACTGCCGCCGCCACCGCTCCCCGGTGAGCTACCGTAAATTCGGACTATAAGATGGACCCCCATTTTAATTAAAAATCTTTTTTTTTTCCATTTTCCTCCCCAAAATTTGGGGTGCGTCTTATAGTCAGCAAAATACGATAAGTTTAATACGGCCAAAACATCCTGGATCCTGTGAAGTGGAACAGCAAAGAACATCACACGCATCCAGACGAACCCATGTCACTGGTGCCTGGGGTCACAACAGAACACCTCAACCCCTGCGTCCCTTACACCTAAACACCCTCCAAGAGCGACATCTCCCAACAATCCAGGAGCAATGTGCTGATGGACAATGCATGATGGAGACCATGTCACAAGTGATTACTAAGTGGTCCGCGGTGGTCCAAAAGTGGACATTTTGGGTCCATGGTCAGGAAACTCCCTAGACTTCAATACTTATAATAACTAAAAATGGATCATCAGTCAGGATTTGGTCAGCAGCTGCCGGGGGTCTAGAGAAATAAGGGTCAGCGCTGGAAATATTAAGTCTTTACATAAACTTCATTGATTTGTAAATAGAAGTTTAATTCAAAATATTAAAATGCCGATGGCTGGTGGTATACAACATACAGTGGTGTGAAAAGTGTTTGCCCTCTCCCTGATTTCTTTTGCCTGTTTGTCACTGAAATGTTTCAGATAACAAAGCAAAAGTAAATATTAGACGAAGGTAGCACGTAGTTACAAAATGCAGGTTCTAAATGAAGGTCTTTATTATTAAGGGAAAAAGAAATCACAAACTACAAGGCCCTGTGTGAAAACGTTATTGCTCCCACACAGTTAAAACATAAATTAACTGTGGTTTGTAACATCTTTGGAAAGGTCAGTTCAATTTTCCCTAACTTCTAAAACTTGGGGACTCCAGCGAATCACTGTTCAAAACTTCACAAAAAAACGAGAGGGTTTTTTTTTTTTAGCATTTTTAACTTAGATTAAAAAATCTTTTTTTTTCCCATCAAAAAACTTTGTACGAACATAGCCTCATAGCACATGGTTATAGGTTATGTCCACACAGAAGCCTATGTAATTCGCTGACAGCTGCATTTAAAGGGAATCTGTCATAGGGTTTTTGACACCCCATCTGAAAGCAGCATAATGTAGGTGCAGAGACCCTGATTCCAGCGATGTATTACTTACTGGGCTGCTTGCTGTAGTTTTGATAAAATCACTGTTTTATCTGCTGTAGCTCTTGCAGTTCTCTGAATGCTGTGCACTGTATAACCTCGCCCACATCACTGATTGTACGCTATGCACAGGCAATAAGCTATATCGTGCCCATGAATATGGAGGACTACATGGCAGTAGGGTTTACTAGTCCTCTACTGAAACTCTACGATTAAGAAAATTTCTCAAAACTACAGCAAGCAGCCTAGTAAGTGACACATTACTGGAATCTGGGTCTTTGTCTCTATGCTGCTCTCAGATTAGGTAGCAACACCCTGCTGACAGATTCTCTTAAGTTGTGGGATCCCGGTGGGTCATTTTTTGGGGGGTGATACAATTGCTGATTAATGATGAGTTCCATTTCTAGAAAAAAAAAATGTAAAAAGTAAACAAAAAAAATAAAATAAAATAACTAACCCTTGATCGGCCTGCCTTTGACTGCATGACGCAGTGTGCTGACGGACTTCCGGAGTTTTCCCAAGGTTACATGCGTCAGCATCCACCTGACTCCTTCTCATTCGAGTTTGATGCTACACCTTGATGGACGCACTGAAACGCGCGTCGGGATGAGCGCCACCCTGACTGCAGGACCTTTCTTGATCCAAGTATAAATCATACCCCAAATTTTTTTTCAAATTTTTGTATACCTTTATACATCTAGGCATCCTATGTGCCAAGAGGTGATGGACTGTATGTACTTTATATAGGGCATGTGCCATATCGTATCTATACTTTGAATTCTAACTATAGGCCGGACTTCCAATTCATCCCAGTGCTAGTATCTCTTACAATTTTGATCATATGCATCGATTGGGGTGATTACTGATATTCTTTACATCACCTTCTTTCCTGGCTCTTGTCCGGCAGCTATATTCATCTTATTTAGAACCCTTTTTGGGTTATGTGTTCTGTATTTTAATACGTGTGTGCTCTCTCTTTTTCTGCCACCATGTACTCATTTATACAAACAATAACTTTAAAAAAAAAATAAAATTGGAAAATTTTTCCAAGAGTTTTTTACGTGTTTTTTTGAGGAGGGTATTGGATCTGATCTGTCCCAATATCTTTTTAATAATATAAGTAAGCACGCATGGTCATTGTGTATACAGTCATATGAAAAAGTTTGGGCACCCCTATTAATCTTAAGCTTAATGTTTTATAAAAATTGTTTTTTTTGCAACAGCTATTTCAGTTTCATATATCTAATAACTGTTGGACACAGTAATGTTTCTGCCTTGAAATGAGGTTTATTGTACTAACAGAAAATGTGCAATCTGCATTCAAACAAAATTTGACAGGTGCATAAGTATGGGCACCCTTATCATTTTCTTGTTTTAAATACTCCTACCTACTTTTTACTGACTTACTAAAGCCCTTTTTTTTGTTTTGTAACCTCATTGAGCTTTGAACTTCATAGCTAGGTGTATGCAATCATGAGAAAAGCTACTTAAAGTGGCCACTTGCAAGTTGTTCTCCTGTTTGAATCTCCTCTGAAGAGTGGCATCATGGGCTCCTCAAAACAACTGTCAGATGATCTGAAAACAAAGATTATTCAACATAGTTGTTCAGGGGAAGGATACAAAAAGCTATCTCAGAGGTTTAACCTGTCAATTTCCACTGTGAGGAACATAGTAAGGAAATGGAAGAACACAGGTACAGTTCTTGTTAAGGCCAGAAGTGGCAGGCCAAGAAAAACATCAGAAAGGCAGAGAAGAAGAATGGTGAGATCAGTCAAGGACAATCCTCAGACCACCTCCAGAGAGCTGCAGCATCAACTTGCTGCAGATGGTGTCACTGTGCATCGGTCAACTATACAACGCACTTTGCACAAGGAGAAGCTGTATGGGAGAGTGATGCGAAAGAAGCCGTTTCTGCAAGCACGCCACAAACAGAGTCGGCTGAGGTATGCAAAAGCACATTTGGAGAAGCCAATTTCTTTTTGGAAGAAGGTCCTGTGGACTCATGAAACCAAGATTGAGTTGTTGGTAATACAAAAAGGCGTTATGCATGGCGGCAAAAAAACACAGTGCGTTGTATAGTTGACCGATGCACAGTGACACCATCTGCAGCAAGTTGATGCTGCAGCTCTCTGGAGATGGTCTGAGGATTGTCCTTGACTGATCTCACCATTCTTCTTCTCTGCCTTTCTGATGTTTTTCTTGGCCTGCCACTTCTGGCCTTAACAAGAACTGTACCTGTGTTCTTCCATTTCCTTACTATGTTCCTCACAGTGGAAATTGACAGGTTAAATCTCTGAGACAGCTTTTTGTATCCTTCCCCTGAACAACTATGTTGAATAATCTTTGTTTTCAGATCATTTGACAGTTGTTTTCAGGAGCCCATGATGCCACTCTTCAGAGGAGATTCAAACAGGAGAACAACTTGCAAGTGGCCACTTTAAGTAGCTTTTCTCATGATTGCATACACCTAGCTATGAAGATCGAAGCTCAATGAGGATACAAAACCAAAAAAAGTGCTTTAGTAAGTCAGTAAAAAGTAGGTAGGAGTATTTAAAACAAGAAAATGATAAGGGTGCCCATACTTATGCACCTGTCAAATTTTGTTTGAATGCAGATTGCACATTTTCTGTTAGTACAATAAACCTCATTTCAAGGCAGAAACATTACTGTGTCCAACAGTTATTAGATACATGAAACTGAAATAGCTGTTGCAAAAAAAACAATTTTTATAAAACATTAAGCTTAAGATTAATAGGGGTGCCCAAACTTTTTCATATGACTGTATGCACGCAACGTTTCTAATCTGACGATGGACCTGCCAGAATTTTCACAAAGCTGCGTTAAAAAAAAAGCCATCCTCGGTTTTGCAGTCTTTTTTATTTTTCCCTGTCTCTTGTACAATAGAAAGCGGGAGGCTTCCAAATGAAGGCACCTGAACAGTGAACATGGGGCTTCTTTACCCTCTCTAGGGTTTCCGAACTCTGAAGCAATGAAAGAAGTGACACAAGCTGGAACGTGGCGTTTTGCCTTATTTCCATTTTTCGCTACCATTTTGCTGCACATTTTCAGGTGGATTCCAAGTGAAATCCTCTTGAAAAAAAAGACATTGCGTCCAAATAGTATTAGAGGCAGGCGGCGGCTGTATAACACAGCCGACACTTCTGTGTATGATCGGGCTCAGCTCCTGCACCTGCATTTTGAAGCCAAACGTGCCAAAAACAGGAGCAATTACATTGATATCAGAAAAGCAGTTTCTACGAGTGACAAAATACAGAGCTCAAAACCTCGATAGTAAACGCTAAATGCATTACCATACGGTAAAGTAACTGGCAGATGGGATCTGAGCCAATAG
Source organism: Ranitomeya variabilis (assembly GCF_051348905.1). Classification (NCBI taxonomy): domain Eukaryota; kingdom Metazoa; phylum Chordata; class Amphibia; order Anura; family Dendrobatidae; genus Ranitomeya; species Ranitomeya variabilis. The sequence goes on along the minus strand of NC_135234.1, from coordinate 23,174,705 downwards.
ATCATTCAGTACAAATAGAAAATAGTAGAGAACATGGAGAAGGGATCAAACAGAGAGGCAGAAACTACAGAGTTCATTTTCAGATCACTCACCCTGGCAGGGTCTGACTTGTAGTAAAAGGGACACAACGAGCAGCAGGAACAGCAGAGACCTGGCCACCGATCTGCACAACACATGCAGTTACACACCGTCACCACGAGGTGGCACCAGAGAGACTGGAGGTTTTTTTATTGGCTAAAAGTCATTTCGCAATTGGGCTTCGTTAAAAAAAAATGGTGACCCCCTTTAGCTTCCACTGCCTCTATGTCACCATACACAGGAGTCTACCGGATGAGTTACCAGAGATCTGTCAGTGAGCTCATTCCGAGAACTGTCAATAGAATTGAATTAATTGTTTTATTATGTACACCCCTCATCACATGTGAAGCACCATGGAATAAATGGCGCAATAATAATAAATAATAATAATTAAGTAATGAGATGAAATAAGAAAGGGTGAAGCAAAATGTAGGGAAGATAATCACCTTGTCATCGCTTCTTTCCATCATCATACTACTTTGATTTGACGGACTAGTGAAAAACATTGCTCCATTTTACTATGTGAGCAGAAATTTGCAAAGTTATTTCATAGTAATGAGCGAATGGGCTCGGATGAGGTGTTATATGAGCATGCTCCGGTGCTAACCGAGTGTCTTCGCTGTGCTCGAAAATTGTTTTCGAATCCATGTGGCTGTTCGACAGTCACAACACATGCAGGGATTGCCCAACAAACAGGCGACCATGGCGCAAATGACTCCAATTTTGCAGTAAAAGGCACAAAAAAATAGGATCAAATGCATTTATTAAAAAAGGAACAGTATTCAAGGCTACGTTCCCACAATGAGCTTTTGATGTTGCAGATTTTCTGCACCCATTAAATAAAATAGGTATTTTGCATTTTTTTTTATATAAAAATAAACTCCTGGTGTGAATGTAGCCTGTGATTCAGAAAGCTTCAAAAAGCAATAAAAAATAGAAAAGTAAATGCTAAGTTATTATTACATTCTGAAGTCATAACTTTATATAAGTGGAAGAGACGTGATCCGAGCCAACAGGTGACAAACATTCAGCTCTGCTACATATGTACAGGGTAAAAATAGCAGAGAGCAGACAGCAAAAAAGCCAAGAAAATAAGAAAGACATCAACTACAGGGTAGAACCCACGGAGGTCACTCACGCTGACTGTTCCCGACTTGTAGTAAGAGCGACATATGGAGCAGAAGGAGCCGCAGAGACATGTCCAAGGCAATCCGTGTACTGAGCGTCGTCTGCACTGAGCAGGACAGATACATTTCTGTACAGGAGGTGGCAGCAGTGATGGGTTTATTTTTTTTGGCGGGGCTTGCAGGATATAATTAGTTGCTTACATTTGTAAAGATTTTTCTAACAATCATTATTGGATTTTTGTTTTTTTTTGGAACCATTTTTTGGAACCATAACTCCTCTCCCCTCTGTACCAGTCTGATCGTAAATTTGTTTACTGTAAACGATATCTATAACTTTGTATGTAACCCCTTTCTCATGTACAGCACCATGGAATTAATGGTGCTACATAAATAAATAATAATAACTTTTTATTAAAGTTTTAACACAACAACAAAAAACAAACAAGTAAACCCCTTGACCCCCTTTTAGTCATCCCTGGACATTATACAGTCCCACCATACATAAGACAGGCCTTATGATGAGGACAATCTGGCCATGGGACCCCCGAGGCCTCGGGCTCCGAGCAACAGGCCAGATTGCCCTCATGACTCTGGCATTGTAGAGGCTGTCCTTCCTCCATTCCACAATCATTTACTCCTCTTGAAATAAACACACACTCGAGCGTTGGATTAAATTGGCCAAGTCAGCCTTTATTATAACAAACATACTGTAACAATAATATTAACTTTTTGGTGGAAAGAGGTTCTCGGAGCCCCAAAAAGCCTAAAGTTACCCAAAATATTTTTCAGTCTTCCCACATTACCCCCAGCCGTGACCACCAGCTCGAGGGCACGTTCATCGCCGGAAACCTTCACCATCCTGCCAACTCCCCTGGGACCCCCCCGAAGTGTCACAAAAACTCCGCCAAGCAGCTCTCAAATCCCAAACACGATTGGAGGGTGCCATCTACTTGATGTACAAACCCCCAGCTCAATTTTGCACCAACTCAAAGAACCCTTTGACACCGCCACAGCGAGGATCACTTGACTTCTCAATGATGCGAGTTACTCACCAAAAAAAGTGCCCTCTCCACACCCTCTTGATTCCTCAAGGTTCAAAGGTCAATACTGACCGCGTTCAGATGCACGCCATAATTGCGCCAAAAATTTCCTTCCCCAGCCTCAACCATGCCTAACCACAACGCCACCATTTCTGACCAACCTTCCCAAAATCTTCAATTTTGAATAGGATAACCATAGGTGCAACGCATAGTGACGTATGTTCCTGATCAAATCCCGGCATGTGCGACCACCGAGGTCGTTACCCCAAACATGTAACACAAAAAAACCTCAGGATAACGATCCAACCAAGGCCAACAATGATATTCTGGTAAGACTTGCCGCCAACTCGTGCCTCTTACCCCCAACCACCGAAGTAAGTCCTCATTCCTCGCCAAACTCATCTGATGCTCCTAACAATAGAAGAAAAATGGGGGGAGGGCAAATTGTAAGTACACTGGCCGCACCTTTTTTTTTTTTTAAAGAACAAAACATAGTACGACAACGTATCCTGTGTCAGGCAAAATTCCTTTTAGCCACCCATTGCACCAAATTTGGACACACATATAGCTGATTATCTCTTCGATTTTCACTTGTTATTTTTGGTATCCCTTCTGAAGATAGACCCTTAGATTCTGCCTCTGTTGCCACTCCAATTCTAAATGAACGATGAGCAAATCTATCTGCTTCTAAGCCCAACTCTTTAAGCACTTTTTAAAAACTCCAGTAAACTGATACCGCAATAAAAAGGAGCCATCTTCATGTTGCAATATAGGAAATGAAACTGTCCCTTTCAGTCCCCAAAATGACTTAATGCAGCCTACAGGGCACATCTTAGAACCTTCCAACGGACCCACACCACTTTCTTTCCTCTTCCCGACTGATCTGTTTTTAACCGACACACCTAGAATTCAACTGAATCCCGTAACACCCCCACAACCTGTCTCACTAGACCTTCTCTTGTAACCGATGATGGTGATACCAGCTCACTTATCCTCACGGCCCCCCAAAAAGCCCAAGAAAAGGCCAATTGAAATAGAGAAAACTCAAGAGGCAAGCTGCACTGGTGGACTATCCTGCTCCCAAGTTCCTTGGGCAACTTACCGTAACCTAAACTGCGGGAATCTGCTTTCAGATGCTTTTTCCGAAAGCCCTTTAATGCTCGGCCCACCAAAAAATTCTTTGTAAAATCCCTAACTCCTTTAAACTTACAGCCAAAGGCTATCCCAGCCACCCATCTATTAACCCGTGCAAACGACCAACCCTCCTCCTTCACATGACCTAACCAAGACAGTACTGTAAAGCCCCTACCTGATCCTCTTCCGATATGACATTGCCTAGCTGCCTAGTCCAGAAAACCCAGTCTCTCCAAGCTGCCTCATATGTCAACCACGTATTAACTGCCAAGGAAGCCCTTATTAATTGCCCTGATGCTCGCAAGCCAACTCCCAGAGCTCCACTGGCCATTTGCAACTCATGGACTCTGCACCCGGTGCCTCAATCTTGGCTGGTTCTGGTCGCTGTTTCCCACTTCCCACCCAATGCCCTAAATACTGAAACTCTGCTTTGCCCACGTGACACTTGTTTGGGTTCAGGGTGATTCCAGCCTTGTGGATCCTGTCCAATACTGTCTCTAGGTGATTCAGATGTTCTTCCCATGTCACGCTGTAGATGGCGATGTCATCCAGGTAGGCACAAGCATAGTCCTGGAGACCATCCAGAAGCCGGTCAGCCAGCCTCTGGAAGGTCGCCGGGGCATTCTTCATCCCGAATGGCATAACTCGAAACTGGAATAAGCCGAACGGGGTGACAAATGCCGACTTGGGAATAGTGTCAGGACTAAGGGGAATCTGCCAGTAGCCTTTGCATAGATCGATGGTGGTCAATACTTTTCATTGCGCCCCAGGGGGACTGTGGTAGGCCGGGTTTTTAGCTGGTCCCCCTACAATCTTCTCTGGTTTGGGGGCCTCCAGGTCCATGGGCGGACCCCTAGTGACCATCTTTGATCCAGACAACTGAGGCCTCCTGGCATCATGATGTTCATCGACCAGACGAGCGGCCTCTTCAAGAGTCGTTGGCCGCCTGTCTCGAAGCCATTCCTGTGTCTCGGGGGTTAGTCCAGTAAAGAATCGTTCTAACAAGAAGAGCTGGAGGACGTCCTCCCTAGTGGTTGCTTGGCTCCCTTGTACCCACTGTAGCAGTGACCGCCATAATTTACAGGCCCATTCAGCGTGGGTATCGGTTACGCTTTTTATAAGTCCGCGGAACTTTTGGCGGTATGCCTCTGGTGTCAGCGCATACCGGGCCAAGATCACTTCTTTTTTTTTTAAATTCGTTTATTAATTCAGTATAAACAAACAATGCACACATTTGCAATTATCATCAATTATACCGTGACATACAAATAGTTGTAGAACAACATCATATCAGAAGTTACAAAGATAATGAGATGTGCATGGTAAATCATTAGATTCTTATAAGAAAAATACCTATTATACAACTTAACAACTTTAACCACTAACAGTAACAGTAAGTCGCCAAAAGAAAACAGATTTAAATCCTGCTCTATGAGCAATGTCCCCAAAAACCACAAGCCCATCTTCCTATGTAGATGTCTAGTCAGTGCAGACTATAGAGTATGACAAGAGGAGTTCCATTTGCCCCATATCTTCTCGAATTTACCTGGACATCCTCTATTTTGATACATTGTTTTTTCATATGGGTTAATTGAATTCACCAGATCGATCCAAACTCTAAGGGTCGGGGGGGAGCCACCCATCCATCTTAACGCCAATACCTTCCTTGCCAAAAAGAGCGTCTCTCGGAGAAAGATCCCAGTATAATGATCCCAGGTCTCCGTATCCCACACCCCAAACAAACAGGTTAACGGTTCAAGTGGGACAGGGATCAACAATAACGATTTTAATAATGTCGTCACCTCTCTCCAATAATGAAGAACTACAGGGCACCTCCAAATCATATGAACAAAATCAGCATAGGGCACATGACATCGCAAACAATCTGACGAATGTAAGCGGCCCATTTTAACCCCTTAAGCCCGTATGACGTACTATACCGTCGAGGTGGGGTGGGTCTTAATTCCCGGTGACGGGATAGTACGTCATACGCGATCGGCCGCGCTCACGGGGGGAGCGCGGCCGATCGCGGCCGGGTGTCGGCTGCATATCGCAGCTGACATCCGGCACTATGTGCCAGGAGCGGTCACGGACCGCCCCCGGCACATTAACCCCCGGCACACCGCGATCAAACATGATCGCGGTGTACCGGCGGTACAGGGAAGCATCGCGCAGGGAGAGGGCTCCCTGCGGGCTTCCCTGAGACGATCGGTACAAGGTGATGTACTCACCTCGTACCGAACGTCTTCTCCCTGCAGGCCCCGGATCCAAAATGGCCGAGGGGCTGTATCCGGGTCCTGCAGGGAGCACTTCCGGGTCGGAGCAGGCTGCAGATGAAAGCTGCAGCCTGCTCCGATGAAAGTATGATCGCCGATCTGATAGAGTGCTGTGCACACTATCAGATCTGCGATCTGTGATGTCCCCCCCTGGGACAAAGTAAAAAAGTAAAAAAAAAAATTTCCACATGTGTAAAAAAAAATAAAAAAAAATTCCTAAATAAATAATAATAATAAAAAAAATATTATTCCCATAAATACATTTCTTTATCTAAAAAAAACAAACAAAAACAATAAAAGTACACATATTTAGTATCGCCGCGTCCGTAACGACCCAACCTATAAAACTGGCCCACTAGTTAACCCCTTCAGTAAACACCGTAAGAAAAAAAAAAAAAAACGAGGCAAAAAACAACGCTTTATTACCATACCGCCGAACAAAAAGTGGAATAACACGCGATCAAAAAGACGGATATAAATATCCATGGTACCGCTGAAAACGTCATCTTGTCCCGCAAAAAACGAGCCGCCATACAGCATCATCAGCAAAAAAATAAAAAAGTTATAGTCCTCAGAATAAAGCGATGCCAAAATAATTATTTTTTCTATAAAATAGTTTTTATCGTATAAAAGCGTCAAAACATAAAAAAATGATATAAATGAGGTATCGCTGTAATCGTACTGACCCGACGAATAAAACTGCTTTATCAATTTTACCAAGCGCAGAACGGTATAAACGCCTCTCCCAAAAGAAATTCATGAATAGCTGGTTTTTGGTTATTCTGCCTCACAAAAATCGGAATAAAAAGTGATAAAAAATGGTCACGTGTCCGAAAATGTTACCAATAAAAACGTCAACTCATCCCGCAAAAAACAAGACCTCACATGACTCTGTGGACCAAAATGTGGAAAAATTATAGGTCTCAAAATGTGGAGACGCAAAAACTTTTTTGCTATAAAAAGCGTCTTTTAGTCTGGTTTCACACTTGCGTTTTTATCTGCATGCGTTTTTTTAAAAAACCGCATGTGTGAAAAAATGCATGTAAACGCGGTAAAACGCATGCGTTTTTATAGAAAAACACAAGAAAACAAGAAAAAAACAAAAAACCCTAACCCTACCCCTAACCCTACCCCTAACCTGAAATACGTGGCACTGAAATACGTGGCACTGAAATATACGTTTATATACGTATATACGTATATAAGTGCCACGATATTTCAGTGGCCACGTATATAAGTGCCACGTATTTAAGTGCCACGTATTTAAGTGCCACGTATTTAAGTGCCACGTATTTCAGTGCCACGTATTTCAGTGCCACGTATTTCAGTGCCACGTATTTCAGTGCCACGTATTTCAGTGCCACGTATTTCAGTGCCACGTATTTTTCAGTGCCTGAAATACGTGGCACTGAAATACGTGGCACTGAAATATCGTGGCACTGAAATATCGTGGCACTGAAATATCGTGGCACTGAAGTATTTACGTGCCACGTATTTTTCAGTGCCTGAAATACGTGGCACTGAAATACGTGGCACTGAAATACGTGGCACTGAAATACGTGGCACTGAAATATCGTGGCACTGAAATACGTGGCTCTTAAATACGTGGCTCTTAAATACGTGGCTCTTAAATACGTGGCACTTATATACGTGGCACTTATATACGTGGCACTTATGACTGTCAGAAAATGTTCAGTAAACGGTTAGGGGTGAGGTTAGGGGTAGGGTTTCAGGTAGAATTGGGGAGTTTCCACTGTTCAGGCACATCAGGGGCTCTCCAAACGCGACATGGCGTCCAATCTCAATTCCAGCCAATTCTGCGTTGAAAAAGTAAAACAGTGCTCCTTCCCTTCCGAGCTCTCCCGTGCGTCCAAAAAGGGGTTTACCCCAACATATGGGGTATCAGCGTACTAGGGACAAATTGAACAACAACTTCTGGGGTCCAAGTTCTCTTGTTATCCTTGGGAAAATAAAAATTTGGGGGGCTAAAAATCATTTTTGTGGGAAAAAAAATATGTTTTATTTTCACGGCTCTGCGTTGTAAACTGTAGTGAAACACTTGGGGGTTCAAAGTTCTCACAACACATCTAGATAAGTTCCTTGGGAGGTCTAGTTTCCAATATGGGGTCACTTGTGGGGGGTTTGTACTATTTGGGTACATCAGGGGCTCTGCAAATGCAACGTGACGCCTGCAGACCAATCCATTTAAGTCTGCATTCCAAATGGCGCTCCTTCCCTTCCGAGCTCTGTCATGCGCCCAAACAGTGGTTCCCCCCCACATAGGGGGTATCAGCGTACTCAGGACAAATTGGACAACAACTTTTAGGGTCCAATTTATCCTGATACCCTTGTGAAAATACAAAACTGGGGGCTAAAAAATCATTTTTTGTGAAAAAAAATAATAATTTTTATTTTCACGGCTCTGATTTATAAACTGTAGTGAAACACTTGGGGGTTCAAAGTTCTCACAACACATCTAGATAAGTTCCTTGGGGGGTCTAGTTTCCAATATGGGGTCACCTGTGGGGGGTTTGTACTGTTTGGGTACATCAGGGGCTCTGCAAATGCAACGTGACGCCTGCAGACCAATCCATTTAAGTCTGCATTCCAAATGGCGCTCCTTCCCTTCCGAGCTCTGTCATGCGCCCAAACAGTGGTTCCCCCCCACATAGGGGGTATCAGCGTACTCAGGACAAATTGGACAACAACTTTTAGGGTCCAATTTATCCTGATACCGTTGTGAAAATACAAAACTGGGGGCTAAATTTCATTTTTGTGAAAAAAAAAAAAAAATTATTTTCACGGCTCTGCGTTATAAACTGTAGTGAAACACTTGGGGGTTCAAAGTTCTCACAACACATCTAGATAAGTTCCTTGGGGGGTCTAGTTTCCAATATGGGGTCACTTGTGGGGGGTTTGTACTGTTTGGGTACATCAGGGGCTCTGCAAATGCACCGTGACGCCTGCAGACCAATCCATTTAAGTCTGCATTCCAAATGGCGCTCCTTCCCTTCCGAGCTCTGTCATGCGCCCAAACAGTGGTCCCCCCCCACAAATGGGGTATCAGCGTACTCCAGACAAATTGGACAACAACTTTTGGGGTCCAATTTATCCTGATACCCTTGTGAAAATACAAAACTGGGGGCTAAAAAATCATTTTTGTGAAAAAAAAAAATAATTTTTATTTTCACGGCTCTGCGTTATAAACTGTAGTGAAACACTTGGGGGTTCAAAGCTCTCAAAACACATCTAGATAAGTTCCTTAGGGGGTCTACTTTCCAAAATGGTGTCACTTGTGGGGGGGTTTAATGTTTAGGCACATCAGGGGCTCTCCAAACGCAACATGGCATCCCATCTTAATTCCAGTCAATTTTGCATTGAAAAGTAAAATAGCGCTTCTTCCCTTCTGAGCTCTGCTATGCGCCCAAACAATGGTTTACACCCACATATGGGGTATCGTCGTACTCAGGACAAATTGCACAACAACTTTTGTGGTCTAATTTCTTCTCTTACCCTTGGGGAAATAAAAAAATGGGGGTGAAAAGATCATTTTTGTGAAAAACTATGATTTTTTATTTTTACGGCTCTGCATTATAAACTTCTGTGAATCACTTGTTGGGTCAAAGTGCTCAACACACATCTAGATAAGTTCCTTAAGGGGTCTACTTTCCAAAATGGTGTCACTCGTGGGGGGTTTCAATGTTTAGGCACATTAGGGGCTCTCCAAACGCAACATGGCGTCCCATCTCAATTCCAGTCAATTTTGCATTGAAAAGTCAAATGGCGCTCCTTCCCTTCTGAGCTCTGCCCTGCGCCCAAACAATGGTTTACACCCACATATGGGGTATCAGTGTACTCAGGACAAATTGCACAACAATTTTTGGGGTCCAATTTCTTCTCTCACCCTTGGGAAAATAAAAAATTGGGGGTGAAAAGATCATTTTTGTGAAAAAATATGATTTTTTATTTTTACGGCTCTGCATTATAAACTTCTGTAAAGCACTTGTTGGGTCAAAGTGCTCACCACACATCTAGATAAGTTCCTTAGGGGGTCTACTTTCCAAAATGGTGTCACTTGTTAGGGGTTTCAATGTTTAGGCAAATCAGGGGCTCTCCAAATGCAACATGGAGTCCCATCTCAATTCCAGTCAATTTTGCATTGAAAAGTCAAATGGCGCTCCTTCCCTTCCGAGCTCTGCCCTGCGCCCAAACAATGGTTTACACCCACATATGGGGTATCAGCGTACTCAGGACAAATTGCACAACAATTTTTGGTGTCCAATTTCTTCTCTCACCCTTGGGAAAATAAAAAATTGGGGGTGAAAAGATCATTTTTGTGAAAAAATATGATTTTTTATTTTTACGGCTCTGCATTATAAACTTCTGTAAAGCACTTGTTGGGTCAAAGTGCTCACCACACATCTAGATAAGTTCCTTAGGGGGTCTACTTTCCAAAATGGTGTCACTTGTTAGGGGTTTCAATGTTTAGGCAAATCAGGGGCTCTCCAAATGCAACATGGAGTCCCATCTCAATTCCAGTCAATTTTGCATTGAAAAGTCAAATGGCGCTCCTTCCCTTCCGAGCTCTGCCCTGCGCCCAAACAATGGTTTACACCCACATATGGGGTATCAGCGTACTCAGGACAAATTGCACAACAATTTTTGGGGTCCAATTTCTTCTCTCACCCTTGGGAAAATAAAAAATTGGGGGTGAAAAGATCATTTTTGTGAAAAAATATGATTTTTTATTTTTACGGCTCTGCATTATAAACTTCTGTAAAGCACTTGTTGGGTCAAAGTGCTCACCACACATCTAGATAAGTTCCTTAGGGGGTCTACTTTCCAAAATGGTGTCACTTGTTAGGGGTTTCAATGTTTAGGCACATCAGGGGCTCTCCAAATGCAACATGGCGTCCCATCTCAATTCCAGTCAATTTTGCATTGAAAAGTCAAATGGCGCTCCTTTGCTTCCAAGCTCTGCCATGCGCCCAAACTGTGGTTTACCCCCACATATGGGGTATCAGCGTACTCAGGACAAATTGTACAACAACTTTTGGGGTCTATTTTCTCCTGTTACCCTTGGTAAAATAAAACAAATTGGAGCTGAAATAAATTTTGTGTGAAAAAAAGTTAAATGTTCATTTTTATTTAAACATTCCAAAAATTCCTGTGAAACACCTGAAGGGTTAATAAATTTCTTGAAAGTGGTTTTCAGTACCTTGAGGGGTGCAGTTTTTAGAATGGTGTCACACTTGGGTATTTTCTATCATATAGACCCGTCAAAATGACTTCAAATGAGATGTGGTCCCTAAAAAAAAATGGTGTTGTAAAAATGAGAAATTGCTGGTCAACTTTTAACCCTTATAACTCCGTCACAAAAAAAAATTTTGGTTCCAAAATTGTGCTGATGTAAAGTAGATATGTGGGAAATGTTATTTATTAAGTATTTTGTGTGACATATGTCTGTGATTTAAGGGCATAAAAATTCAAAGTTGGAAAATTGCGAAATTTTCAAAATTTTCGCCAAATATTCGTTTTTTTCACAAATAAACGCAAGTTATATCGAAGAAATTTTACCACTAACATGAAGTACAATATGTCACGAGAAAACAATGTCAGAATCGCCAAGATCCGTTGAAGCGTTCCAGAGTTATAATCTCATAAAGGGACAGTGGTCAGAATTGTAAAAATTGGCCCGGTCATTAACGTGCAAACCACCCTCGGGGCTTAAGGGGTTAAAGAGACGCGTCGGGTTTAAATAGGCCTGATATATGATATATAATTGGGTCATTCTATTATTGATTGAAGGGGAAACTTTAGTTGAAGATTCAAGAATATCCTCCCAATCAGTGGCGTAACTACAAAGTTATGGGCCCCGGTGCGAACTTCCAAATGGGGCCCCCCCCTACCCCCCCCTACCCCCCCACCTTCCCCCGCCCCCGCAACCCCCCCACCTTCCCCCGCCCCGCTTCCCCTAGATACGCCTCGGACTGTTGCAGGAATCTCCTGCACTGCAACATGGTGTTGGGTGCCAGCACAGCCCGCACAGTGGTATATCCAGCACAGCCCGCACAGTGGTATATCCAGCACAGCCCTCACAGTGGTATATCCAGCACAGACCGCACAGTGGTATATCCAGCACAGACCGCACAGTGGTATATCCAGCACAGACCGCACAGTGGTATATCCAGCACAGACCGCACAGTGGTATATCCAGCACAGACCGCACAGTGGTATATCCAGCACAGCCCTCACAGTGGTATATCCAGCACAGCCCGCACAGGGGTATATACAGCACAGCCCGCACAGGGGTATATACAGCACAGCCAGCACAGGGGGTATATAGAGCACAGCCCTCACAGTGGTATATCCAGCACAGACCGCACAGTGGTATATCCAGCACAGACCGCACAGTGGTATATCCAGCACAGACCGCACAGTGGTATATCCAGCACAGCCCTCACAGTGGTATATCCAGCACAGACCGCACAGTGGTATATCCAGCACAGACCGCACAGTGGTATATCCAGCACAGACCGCACAGTGGTATATCCAGCACAGACCGCACAGTGGTATATACAGCACAGCCCTCACAGTGGTATATCCAGCACAGACCGCACAGTGGTATATCCAGCACAGACCGCACAGTGGTATATCCAGCACAGACCGCACAGTGGTATATCCAGCACACACCGCACAGTGGTATATCCAGCACAGCCCTCACAGTGGTATATCCAGCACAGACCGCACAGTGGTATATCCAGCACAGACCGCACAGTGGTATATCCAGCACAGACCGCACAGTGGTATATACAGCACAGCCCGCACAGTGTTATATACAGCAGAGCCCGCACAGTGGTATATAGAGCACAGCCCGCACAGTGGTATATACAGCAGAGCCCGCACAGTGGTATATACAGCAGAGCCCGCACAGGGGTATATACAGCACAGCCCGCACAGGGGTATATAGAGCACAGCCCGCACAGTGTTATATACAGCAGAGCCCCCACAGGGATATATACAGCAGAGCCCCCACAGGGGTATATACAGCAGAGCCCGCACAGGGATATATACAGCACAGCCCCCACAGGGGTATATACAGCACAGCCCGCACAGGGGTATATAGAGCACAGCCCACATCTCATCTCATCCCCCCCCCCCCCCCGATAATGGCCCCACAGTCCGGTTAAAAAGAAAAAAAAAAAAAAACTCTCCTCACCTTTCCTTTTGCCCGCGCTGCTCCTGGCGGCTGCAGTCTGCCCAGGACACTGCAGGTGCGCGATGATATGACGTCATCGCGCACCCGCAGTGTACTGTCAGAGGCAGAGCGGGGAATGATGGGAGAGGAAGCGTCAGGTGACGCTCTCTCCTCCCATCATTGCATTGAACTATACCGGTGTCATAGACGCCGGTATAGTTAAATGCGGCGGCGGCACTGGGGGGGTTCCGGGGGAGGAACAGTGCAGCGGCCCACTACTGGCATCGGCTCTTCTGGCATTTGCCAGAAGTGCCCGATGGCCAGCCTGGCCCTGCTCAGACCTGCCGGCCCGGGGCCCCTGACCTGCAGGGCCCGGTCGCAATGGCGACCGCTGCGACCGCGGTAGTTACGCCCCTGCTCCCAATCCTCTCCCAGTACATCGGGAAGGAGTTCCTCCCATTTCCCCTTGACAGAGTTGATGACCGACCCATCCCCCATGGATAATAGATATGTATATAGAGAGGATATAAGTCCTTGAGGACCCTGCGATTTGAGGATACCTATTAAAGGCAAAGAAGAGATCGCCCGACCCGTACCCACATTTCGTATATATGATTGAAAAGCTGACCTCAGCTGTAAATACCTAAAGAATTGGGACCTAGGAATGTTGTAATTATTTCGTAGTTGTTCAAAGGTTACAAATATCCCCTGGTTATGTATATCGCCCACCGAGAGAACACCATGGGAGACCCAGAAATCAGTGGATGGGTGATTTAGTAATTCAGGTATATAACCATTGTTCCACAGTGGCATCTCGGCTATGACACCCGTAAATTTAATAATTCTTTTTATTTGTCTCCATATCAATCTCGCCAGCCGGAGCATAGGCAACAGACGACAAGTACCAACTTTCTCCATCTCTAAAAATCCCAGGGGGCAATCAATCCGGGCAGAATGAATTAAATGACTCTCAGAATTAGGCAAGGAGCTATCGGGCATCCATTTACTTATCGCCTTTGCCTGCCCGGCAAGGTAGTACAAATAGAGGTCTGGTAGAGCCGCCCCACCCCCTTTTTTTGTCTCTGTAAAATAGATAGTTTGAGTTTGGGTCTGGCCTTTCCCCATATAAAGGATGTGATTAATGAGTTTAATTTTGCAAAAAATGATTTGGGTATTGGTACAGCACTATGTTGAAAGCAGTAATTGAGTTTGGGAAGCAGTATCATCTTAATTAGATTAATGCGGCCTGCGACAGAGAGGGGGAGTCTACTCCAGGTCATAAATTTAGACTTGACCAAATCCAGCAATGGGTAAATGTTTTGTTGTAGGTCTAACCGACTGTATTGAGACATATGAATACCCAGATATTTGAAATTGGAAACCACAGGTAGCGAAGTGGGAATCCCTAGGCAGGGAGCCGAAGTATGAGATAGAGGCATCAGGGCAGATTTATCCCAATTTATATATAAGCCGGAAAATTTGCTAAATTTATCTATGATTGCTGTCACGTGTGGTAGAGTTTCTTCTGTTTTATCCATAAATATTATCATATCATCAGCATATAGGCCAATGGTATCCGTACGATCTGCAATATTTATTCCCTTAACATCCGTGAAGGATCTTATGCGTATTGCTAAAGCCTCTATCGCAAGGGCGAAGAGAGCTGGGGATAGAGGGCATCCCTGCCGGGTTCCCCTGTGTAATGCAAAAGATTCAGAGATGGAATTATTCACGATTACACGCGCCCTGGGATTCTTATACAGCGTGTCTATCCCCCTAATAAATTTCTCTCCAAAACCATATTTCTGCAGACACGCGGAGAGGAAAGGCCACTAGAGGGAGTCAAATGCCTTGGCCGTATCCAGCGATGCCAACGCCCAACTATTGTCCGGCTCTAGAGAGCTGTACTGAATCACCGATTGGACTCGCCTGATATTGATAGAAGTACTTTTCCCGGGCATAAAGCCAGTTTGATCTGGGTGTATAAGGTCCAATATGAGCGTATTTAGTCTAGTGGCCAATATTTTAGTGAAAATTTTGTAATCTACGTTTACTAGTGATATGGGGCGATACGATCCACATTCCAGAGGATCCTTCCCTTCTTTTAAGATCACTTCTTTGATCCGCTCATAGTCCATACAGTCCTCATCAGGTACCGTGCAATAGGCGTCCGCTGCCCGGCCTGTCAGCTTGCTGGCCAGAATCTGAACCCGTTCCTCCGGCTTCACTTGATGAAGGGCACACTGCCGCTCAAAGTCCTGCAGAAAGCCATCAATGTCTTCTTCTGCCTCCCCCAACTGTCGGAAGGCATTATACTGGATCTTTTTGTGGCTTACTGTTGAAGGTACCTGGGCGGAGGCCAGAGCTCCCCCTGCTTGCTGACTCTCCCCTCTCCGCTCTGCCATCTCCATCTTGGCCAGCTCCACTTTGGTCCGCTCTGCCATCTCCATCTTGGCTAGCTCGATCCTGGTCCGCTCGGCCATCTTTTCCTTCAGATCAGTACGCACATCAGCCATCACCTCTCGTATGATCTCTACTGCAGGGTTTGGGCCATAGAACGTCAGTCTGTTCTTTACCTCCCTCTGGAATTCAGTCTCCTCCACGTTCACATTGGGGGGCGCTGCACTGTCGTGTTCCATGATGGCTGCTATCAAATCCGCTTTTGTTTTGTTGCTGCCGATTAACCCTCGGGCTTCCACCAGATCTTTTAATGTAGTCCTCTTTAACTTCTGGTAGTTGTTTTCCATTCATTCCTTTCCTCCTGTAGACGGGGTATCACATCCCGCTGTCTGCCACCAGTGTAATGGGGTCTGCTGTGCTGGAGTGCCTCTTTCAGTACCACCCCGTGTTTCAGGAGGTCCACTCTGCTTTGGCTGGAGTCTGAATGAAGGACGCTGGCTGGAATTGCTTGGTTAGATGGGCGCATATAAAAGATCACTGCTTCTCCACATATTTCCAGTGTGACAAAACTTTACTCACAGGACACAGAATATATATCACACAGATACAGAAGGTAGGCCAATTGAAAAGCGGCAGGCCAGACATACATTACAATAGCCGCAGCCTGAGCCTGCCGATATCTACTGTGGGAATTACAAAGGTGGGGGAGGTCAGAAGGGGGATATCTTGTCCCCCCTGCCCAGGGGCACAGCCTGTGGGCTGATGCATTAGGGACATGCATCTCAAATGGAACCTATTATACATACACTAGATGGCAGCCCGATTCTAAAGAATCGGGAGTCTAGAATCCATATATACTTTATTTATTCAAATGTAAGAATAATACAATTAATAAATAATAGTAAGAAAGAACAAAAAATGGCTGCACTCACCAGCTCTTGACAATTCTTGTTATTTAAGGTACAGTTACACAGGATCCATGAACATGCTTATGAGGGGAGTGATGAAAGACATCAGACAACAACTTTGCGTGTTGTGGCAAATGCCACAACAACGGTTCTTTGCTTAAGAACAATAATGTAAATAATAAATAATATGTATCAATAACTATGTATATTGGTATGTTCTTTCTTGGCACAAATTGCAGGAAGTAGTATTCTAGGCAATTATATATTAGATGGGCATTTCCTGAAGGAAATACATGGTGCTTGAACAGCGCTACCAGCTTTACAGCAGCACTTTTCACACACGGGACTGGGGGGCGCGCTTACTTTTGCACCCGGGGCCGGGGGCGCGCTTACTTTTGCACCCGGGGGCGCACTTACTTTTGCACCCGGAGGCGCACTTACTTTTGCATCCGGGGGCGCACTTACTTTTGCACCCGGGGGCGCACTTACTTTTGCACCCGGGGGCGCACTTACTTTTGCACCCGGGGGCGCACTTACTTTTGCACCCGGGGGCGCACTTACTTTTGCACCCGGGGGCGCACTGCTCTGCCTGGGGCCCCATATGCTGCCTGGGGCCCCTGTGCTCTGCCTGGGGCCCCTGTGCTCTGCCTGGGGCCCCATGTTCTGCCTGGGGCCCCTGTGCTCTGCCTGGGGCCACTGTGCTCTGCCTGGGGCCCCATGTTCTGCCTGGGGCCACTGTGCTCTGCCTGGGGCCCCATAAGCTGCCTGGGGCCCCTGTGCTCTGCCTGGGACCACTGTGCTCTGCCTGGGGCCCCATATGCTGCCTGGGGCCACTGTGCTCTGCCTGGGGCCCCATATGCTGCCTGGGGCCCCTGTGCTCTGCCTGGGGCCCCATATGCTGCCTGGGGCCCCTGTGCTCTGCCTGGGGCCACTGTGCTCTGCCTGGGGCCCCATAGGCTGCCTGGGGCCCCTGTGCTCTGCCTGGGACCACTGTGCTCTGCCTGGGGCCCCTGTGCTCTGCCTGGGGCCACTGTGCTCTGCCTGGGGCCCCATATGCTGCCTGGGGCCCCTGTGCTCTGCCTGGGTGTAGGACACTGGTGACGTCACTTATCTCCGGACATTAGCTCCGGACATTAGCTCCGGACATTATCTCCGGACAATAGCTCCGGACAATAGCTCCGGACAAAGCCACGGAAGTTGGCACAAATTGCAGGAAGTAGTATTCTAGGCAATTATATATTAGATATAACTGCACAACATATTCTGGGTGCTGGGGGGTTCCGTAACATCTATTATTGGTCAAAAACATTACTAGGATCAATGTATTGGGAAAGCAGCAAAGATGCATCTGATAAAACATGCGGTAATGGTGCGCGCCCACATCACATCCTAATGTGGCGCATACCTACTGTATATTGTGCACTCTCCTTCATGCGGTGTGCGCTTCTGATGTGCCTGGCCGGCATGTGGTTTTCACAGCAACGCGTCCTCACACCGTTGAACTTCCCTGCATTCTGACTTATGCGTTGGCGGGAGGTCGGGTTATGTGACGTGGTACGCCGACTCTCAGGCTTACAACCCGGCGCGGCAACCGGAAATGCCGACATTACCGCATGTAACACTCCATTGGTATGGGAGAGGAATGTAAGATAAAGAAGACACAAAGACAAAGCAGGGATAACAGAAAGCAACAAACATACAAACACTTACCAAAGGTTAAGAGGTATATAGAGAAGGATAGGAATGTACTAACCAAATGGGAATAGGACAATGAGGAAAGCATACACACAAAAACAGCACGCAACAATCTCCAGTAGCAACAACGATCTTCAATTCAGCACAGCGTCTCCACGGAGCTTTCACTAACAAGGCAGAGAAGGTCTGACCAGGTTTTATAGGGAGAAGTAATGACCAGATCAGAAGCAGCTGAAATGGAGCTGCAAGTTTCTCACCAGCATAGAAAGTATAATTAACTTCTTCAGCACCAAAGAAAATCAAATCCATTTAATGTGGGACACAAACACATACTGTAGGCTAAATGGAATATCTGCAATTCACAATATGTATTGATCTTGAAACCCCAGATCTTTCAAGAGTACGTGACATACTCGTGACAACGACATTATCCACACCCAGTGTATAACGTGCCCTGAAGTAAATATTATATTCGAGGCACCAAAGTATCAGATGCCAGAGCAAACTTAAGACCGGAAGGGAGGGTGAGGAAAGATGGTTGATACAATGCAATACAAGTCACACTACAACATTTTTGGTAAGTTAGTGCTCAAGTTGGATCCTATCACATTAATTAGTAACCATAAACTTGGCTTTTGCTTGTGATTCAAAGGAATTATATTTTATTTGTGAAAGCAATCCAGATAAGAGAGCACTCTTTCCAGATGGAGGCGGATACCGCACTGCTCTCCAAGCATTGTACAAACAGTGTTCCTGAAGAAATCCGAAGACTGATGAAGGTCGAATTATCTGGATTGCTTTCACAAATAAAATATCATACCTTTGAATTACAAGTGTATGGAAAGTTTATGCTTACTAATACAACGCACTATAATTATTGACCTACAACCAGTTTCAAATCTCGCGAGCCATTCAAGGAAAGAACTGAACAGCTCGAAATACTGGCAGAATATGGAATAACCAATGTATCAAAGTATAAAAAAAACCTTCAAAATGACAACCCAAAAGGTGATAACATTCAGGGTGGATGGGAATAAAACAAAAGGCAGATTACATTTCTGATTGTACCAGAACAATAAGCCTCCCTGACCATGAAAGTAGGATGTGTAGGAGGAAGCAGCAGAGCTACAGCGCAGGAGCCTTTCAGCCCACCCATGGATAGAGCAGAAGAATTTCTGATACTGCGGTATCGCCACCTCAACCCAGTTGGAGAACCCAAGCGGAAGGGTCTGGGGCTGAGCCGGGAGAGGGAGTGGGTATGCTGCATGGTCTGCTGGCATATCAAACCCTTGGTATGAGATACCATAAGGATATCACCATAAGTAGAGAGCGAAGGACCAAGGCCGGACAGGGAGTGGCTAAGCCAACCCTCACTCTTGGCCTGCAACCTCTCATTCAGGACCTTCAAAATTGACTCATCAGAAGCAGCCATGGCAAAAACTAATGACGGCCGGGTATACCCTTCCGGTAAGCACACAATGTACCTCCAATCACAAAGAGGTGGGAGAGGGACTAAAAGTGTCTAAATAGACAGAATAAATCATTATCACCCTATAATTGGAAGCATGGAAAGTGGGAAAGGAATGGGGGTAAGGTAAAAGAATATCTGAATAACAGTAGTCCTCAGTCTGACCCTCTTCTGGAGAGGAGGGCAAAATACTCAAACATTATCTATTAATAAGGATCAACAAGTGGGTGGAGATAAAAAAGAAAGCATGATCAGGCAACCACAAATACATATTATTGACTACAATGCCCCCCAGTAGTCTGGCAGCACCTTCCATAAAAACCTGGGTGCACATAAGATTCACTGCCACCCCAACATTGTCTCCCCTCACAGCTTCATCCTTTATCCACCATCATCTCTACTCATAACTTCATCCCTACCCACCATGATCTCCCCTCACAACTTCACCTTTTCCCACCATCATCTCGTCTCACAGCCTCACCTCCTCCCCACCATCATCTCCCCTCACAGCTTCACCTTCTCCTAACCTCATCTCTCCTCACCATCTCCCCCACAACTTCACCTTTTCCCACCATCATCTCGTCTCACAGCCTCACCTCCTCCCCAACCTCATATCCCTTCACAGCTTCACCTTCTCCCAACCTCATCTCTCCTCACCATTATCTCCCGTTTCTTCTCCTCCTGCCATCTTCCCCCCCACAGATTCACCTCCAAAATCTCATCTCCCCTCAAAGCTTCCCCTCCTCACCATTATCTCCTCTCTGAGCTTTACTTCCTCCCCATCAACCCCTCACTCAGCTTCACCTCTTCCCCACCATCATCTCCACTCACAGCTAGCTTCACCTACTCACCATTATCTCCTCTCTGAGATCTACTTTCTCTCCACCATGATCTCTCCTCACAGCTTCATCTCACTTCTCAGCTTCATCTCCTCCTCACCACCATCCCCACTCACACATTCCAAGTGGGACATATTCTCTATCATCTTGGTGTGACTGGGTGTAACAGGCCCACTAGAAACATTGATACTGGGTGCCAACTCTTTAGCTCTTAAACTGCAATTTCCAGATAAATCTTTTTTTCTGGTATCATACATGACAAGTGCCTATACAAATCTATGGGTCCGTGAAAAGCACGTACAGCACATCAGTGTACAGTCAGTACCATTTTTTTTTTTTTTTTTAACATAAATGATTCAATACTGACGTATGAATGAGGCCTCAGATGGTACTCCAAGTAGGTTGTCTCCTATCATTTCCAGTTATTCCCCTCTATGTTGGTAGGGACGTGGTGAGATAGGCTCTGTGGTCAAGTCATAAAATAATTTTTTTTTGTCAAGAAGTATTTTTTCTTTTGCGTTACACACCTGTGCCGGATCCGTGTCTTACTTGCCTCTCCCCAATCTGCTGGACTCAGCTGTGGTCCACCTTGGGCTTTGTAGATGTTCCCGGTGTGATCCCATGTGAGCATCAGCCTGTGGTTTCCTGATGTCCTCCACCTGCCTGCGGTTCCTGACGTCGCCCGCCAGTCTGCGATCTGCTGCTCTCCGCCTACCTGCCTGCAGTCTCCTGTTCCTTGGCTGTCTTTGTCCCGTTTGCTCCTCCTTTCAGCTGTGCTAATACCTTAGGGTACCGTCACATTAAGCGACGCTGCAGCGATAGCGACAGCAATGCCGATCGCTGCAGCGTCGCTGTGTGGTCGCTGGAGAGCTGTCACACAGACCGCTCTCCAGCGACCAGCGATGCCGAGGTCCCCGGGTAACCAGGGTAAACATCGGGTTGCTAAGCGCAGGGCCGCGCTTAGTAACCCGATGTTTACCCTGGTTACCAGCGTAAAAGTAAAAAAACAAACAGTACATGCTCACCTGCGCGTCCCCCAGCCTCTGCATCCTGACGCTGACTGAGCTCCGGCCCTAACAGCAGAGCGGTGACGTCACCGCTGTTGCTTTCACTTTCAGTTTAGGGCCGGCGCTTTAGTGTCAGGAAGCAGAGGCTGGGGGACGCGCAGGTGAGTATGTACTGTTTGTTTTTTTAACTTTTACGCTGGTAACCAGGGTAAACATCGGGTTACTAAGCGCGGCCCTGCGCTTAGTAACCCGATGTTTACCCTGGTTACCAGTGTAAAATATCGCTGGTATCGTCGCTTTTGCTGTCAAACACGGCGATACACGGCGACCTAGCGACCAAATAATGTGCAGACCTTCTAGCAGCGACCAGCAATTTCACAGCGGGATCCAGATCGCTGCTGCGTGTCAAATACAGCGATATCGCCATCCAGGTCGCTGCAACGTCACGGATTGCTGGCGATATCGCCTAGTGTGACGGTACCTTTAGTCCATGTACCCACTCAGACCTCGGACTTGGAGAATCCACCTCATCTGGGAAGTGTAACATTTTGTCTAATAACCAACCCTTGTTGGGTATCATGTTCTACCTAACCTAGCTGTAATAGACTTATTGATTTCCTCAAGATGGACCACTTCATATGTTTTTTACCTCGGTTAGAGAACAATGTTTAACTCCTTTACCCCCACAAGCCTGTTTTTCACCTTCATGACCTGGCCAAATTATACAATTCTGACCAGTGTCACTTTATGTGCTAATAAGTCTAGAACATTTCAATGGATCCCACTGCTTTGAAGATTGATTTTTTTGCAAAATATGGTACTTCATGATTGTGGTAAAGTTTTTTCGACATCACTTGTGTTTATCTGTGAAAAAAACAGAAATTTGGCAATAATTTTGCAATTTTCAAACTTGTATTTTTTTTGCCTTTTAATCAGTTATATCAGAGTTAATAAATAATATTTCCCATGTGTCTACTTGTTGCTGAGTAAAAATTGCAAACTGTCATTGTAGTGACCAGTACGTTATGCCCAGCGCATGCTTCTGGAGACACGCACCCGCTAAAGAAATGCCAAACATGTGGATGCTAACTGTGGTTTAGGCACACTGGGGCTCAGAAGTGACAGGGGCATTTGGATTTGGGAGCACAGAATTTGCTGAAATTCTTTTTTGGGGGCGAGGAGCCATTGCGCTTTTCCAGAGCCTTTGTTCTATCAGTAATGTGGAAGCCCCCTATATTTCCATTGACCGATGACGGACCAGAGTGAGGACTTTTTTTTATGGATTTCGTTGAAGCTTTTATTGGAAACGTTTTACATAACATTTGGGATCACATTTATCCTGCGCTCTACGCTGAGCACTTAAACTTTGGAGTTTCCATCTAAATTCCCGAGTGACGCGATTCAGGTGTAACTCACGGTGGATCCATTCACTATAATGAGGCAGCAAAGATACTCTGGACCCTGTCTGGCCTCTGTTCAGCGGTGTCCTTTTTTTTTTTTTTTTTTTTTTAGAAGTGCACAAAACTGTGGCAGACCGCATTCTTATGCACGCCTAAAAAGACGGACACCACCAGATCACAGGTCAGACGGTGTCCTCAGTGTATCAATCTGCCTCATTATTGGGAATCTTCCATTGGTGTTTGTCTGAATCACATTTCAGAGATGTACACGGAAACCCCGGTGTAATAACTCAGCGCAGAGTACAGGATAAATGTGCGCCAAGCCTTGCTGTGATCTTTGGGAGGCAGAATGAACCAATCAACAGCAGGCGAAGAATTGGTTTTATTTATTTTTTACACCGTTTCTCGTGAGGTATAAGTGATTAGACGACTTTATTCTTAGAGTCGGTGCGATTACAGCGATACCAGATATATATTGGGTTTTTAGGTTTGGCTGCTGTAACACTAAAAGACACTTTTTTTTGCAAAAACTGTTTTGCATAGCATATTTTGAGAGCTCTAATCTTTCCATATTTTGGTCACGTGAAAGCTTGTTTTTTTTTCGGGACAAGTTGACGTTTTTATTGGTACCACTTTACGACATATTTTGATTGCCTTCTATTCCGATTTTTGGGAGGCAGAATGAAAAAAAAAATCCTGATTTTTTTTTTTTATGTTGTTACGCGTAGGGTAAAATTGATAAGGCAGTTTTATTCTTCGGGTCAGTACGATTACAGAGATACCTCATTTATATACCGTAGTTTTTTAAAGTTTTGGCACTTTCACATAAAAAAAAAAAACTTATAGAAAATTTTTTTTGCATTGCAAAGCTATAACTTTTTTATTTTTCCACTGATGGTGCTTTATAGCGGCTTATTTTTTG
Organism: Ranitomeya variabilis; assembly: GCF_051348905.1. NCBI lineage: Eukaryota > Metazoa > Chordata > Amphibia > Anura > Dendrobatidae > Ranitomeya > Ranitomeya variabilis. The sequence continues at coordinate 23,151,213 of NC_135234.1, read as the reverse complement.
CTGGACAAGATGATGTTTTCAGCGGTACCATTTTTATTTACATTTGTCTTTGTGATCGCGTTTTATTCCACTCCACTTTTTGTGTACGATGATATGGAAGATTGAAGCATGGCTTCATCATAAATTGTATATGAAAAATAACTCTTAACCCACTTTGTCATACGACCCCCTGCTGTGGACAGGTAATTGAAGTGGGTTACCTGATGGAGATCAGACACAAAGTCTGTGCAAGAGGCTGGGAGGCAAAACTTTTCTCCTGTGTAACTCGTCCGGTATTCAAAAGAATTATAGGCAAACCGTTTGGCATCAGATTCCAGTTATTAATTTTTTTGTGAGCACCGTAGGACTTCTAGTTATAAGAGACATATTTTCGGCATTGTGACGAAGTGGCAACCATAACACTTTTACTTACATCACAGTGTGGTTTTCCGTGTTGACTGTAGGACTTTTTTGCTCTGGTAATTTATAAACTTTATTACATTTACATGTATTTATTATTCTTTAATACAAATATTACTGGTTAAAAAAAAAAAAAAAAAACAGCTAAAGTAATAAAGAGGATTAATAATCCCGAGATGGCAGGAGCCAGCAAAACTGTCATTTTGTGGTGGATATGGAGAAACATCTGACTTTCGTTGTTCAGCTCTTTATATTGTTCTTGTTTCATTAGTTTATTGGACTTTACAAACTGAACTTGTAATGGGGGAGGGGGGTGAATAATTTTAATTGCTGAGGTTTAAAATGTTGTGGCGCCATAAATTATGCACTCAGCTCAGCTACATGTAGTAAATAAGAAGGAAAACACGAGCAGCGAACAGTATAAAGGCTTTAATTTACACGTTATCTTTACATAGGCCTCAAGGTCAGAGGTAAGAAACCTCTCTGTAAAAATCATTCAATATTTACATTAATCATTAGGTCATAAGAATATCAAATAAAAAAATATATTCACCCCCCCCCCCCCCCGGTGACTTCTGCTCTGCTGCATGTCACCACAAGCACAGGCAGCCGGATGTTTTATAGCAGAGCAGCATGAGAATAGTGAGTGCAGCTCTGGATATCACAGGAACATGTGATAACTGTCTACACGAAGAATGAATCTATAAAATAAAAAATGTTGGATCATTTTGTCACCGCATTACATAACTATTTAGTTACATCCTGTATTTTACCCCAGAGCTGCACTCCCTATTCTGCTGGTGCAGTCACTGTGTACATACATTACATTACTGATCCTGAGTTACATCCTGTATTTTACCCCAGAGCTGCACTCCCTATTCTGCTGGTGCAGTCACTGTGTACATACATTACATTACTGATCCTGAGTTACATCCTGTATTTTACCCCAGAGCTGCACTCCCTATTCTGCTAGGGCAGTCACTGTGTACATACATTACATTACTGATCCTGAGTTACATCCAGCAGAATAGTGAGTGCAGCTCTGGGGTATAATACAGGATATAACTCAGGATCAGTAATGTAATGTATGTACACAGTGACTGCACCAGCAGAATAGTGAGTGCAGCTCTGGGGTATAATACAGGATGTAACTCAGGATCAGTAATGTAATGTATGTACACAGTGACTGCACCAGCAGAATAGTGAGTGCAGCTCTGGGGTATAATACAGGATGTAACTCAGGATCAGTAATGTAATGTATGTACACAGTGACTGCACCAGCAGAATAGTGAGTGCAGCTCTGGGGTATAATACAGGATGTAACTCAGGATCAGTAATGTAATGTATGTACACAGTGACTGCACCAGCAGAATAGTGAGTGCAGCTCTGGGATATAATACAGGATGTAACTCAGGATCAGTAATGTAATGTATGTACACAGTGACTGCACCAGCAGAATAGTGAGTGCAGCTCTGGGGTATAATACAGGATGTAACTCAGGATCAGTAATGTTATGTATGTACACAGTGACTACACCAGCAGAATAGTGAGTGCAGCTCTGGAGTATAATAAGGAAGTAACTCAGGATCAGTAGTGTACAGTTGGGGAAATAAGTATTTGATACACTGTCGATTTTGCAAGTTTTCCCACTTAAAGAATTGAGAGGTCAGTAATTTTTATCGTAGGTACACTTCACCTATGAGAGACATAACCTAAAAAAAAAACTGAAAATCACACTATATGATTTTTACATAATTAATTTGCATTTTAATGCATGTAATAAGTATTTGATCAGCGACCAACCAGCAAAAATTCTGGCTCTCGCAGACCTGTTAGATTTTCTGTAAGAAGCCTCCTACTCTGCACTCATTACCTGTATTAATTGCACCTGTGTGATCTCGTTACTTGTATAATAGACACCTGTCCACACACTCAATCACACTCCAACCTGTCCACCATGGCCAAGACCAAAGAGCTGTCTAAGGACACCAGGGTCAAAATTGTAGTCCTGCACAAGGCTGGGATGGGCTAAAGGACAATAGACAAGCAGCTTGGTGAGAAGGAAACAACTGTTGGCACAATAATTAGAAGATGGGAGAAACACAACATGACTGTCAATCTTCCTCGGTCTGGGGCTCCATGCAGGGTCTCGCCTCGTGGGTTAAGGATGATTCTGACAAAGGTCTGGAATCAGCCCAGAACTACACGGGAGGACCTGGTCACTGACCTGAAGTGAGCTCGGACCACAGTCTCAAATATTACTGCTAGTAGCACACTACGCCGTCATGGATTAAAATCCTGTAGGGCACACAAGGTCCTCCTGCTGACGCCAGCACATGTCCAGGCCTGTTTGAAGTTCACCAATGACCATCTGATCTAGAGGAGGCATGGGAGAAGGTCATGTGGTCCGATGAGATGAAAATAAAACTTTTTGTTAACTCCATTCGTCGTGTTTGGAGGACAAAGAAGGACGAGTACAACCCCAAGAACACCATCCAAACTGTGAATCATGGTGGGGGACAGGATGACTGCACCGTATAGAAAGGAGAATGGATGGGGTCATGTATCGTGAGATTTTGACCTTCCCTCTGTAAGAGCATTGAAGATGGGTCGGGGCTCGGTATTCCAGCATAACAATGACCCAAAAAACACAACCAAGGGAAACTAAGGAGTGGGTTCATAAGAAGCATTTCACGGTCCTGCAGTGGCCTAACCAGTCTCCAGACCTGAACCCAATAGAAAATCTTTGGAGGAGCTGAAACTCAATGTTGCCCAGCGACAGCCCCGAAACCTGGAAGATCTGGAGAAGATCAGTATGGAGGAGGGGGCCAATATCCCTGCTGCAGTGTGTGCAAACCTGGTCAAAAGCTACAGGAAACGTCTGACCTCTGTAATAACAAACAAAGATTTCTGGACCAAATATTAAGCTCTGTTTTTCTATTGTATCAAATACTTATTTCATGTAATAAAATGCAAATTAATTATGTAAAAATCCTACAATGTGATTTTGTTTTTTTATTTTTAGGTTTTGTCTCTCACAGTTGAAGTGTACGTACAATAAAAATTACACCAGACCTCTCTGTCCTTTGTAGGTGGGAAAAGTTGCAAAATCGGCAGTGTATCAAATACTTATTTTCCCCACTGTATGTGTACTGTGACTCCATCAGCAGAATAGTGAGTGCAGCTCTGGAGCATAATACAGGATGTAACTGCAGACTTACATTACACTTCTTGCCTAGCACTGATCCTGAGTTACGGCCTGTATTATTCTGCGGCTCATTTGTACATTGCGGTAACAGCTGGTATCTACATTGGTATATAAGGCTTAGACTCATCACACGAGCAATCGATCTCTATAACTGAAGGGTTGTTTGGGTGACCCTATATATTTTCAGGAAAAACACAGCATAACAGCACCCATTAAAGTGAATAAACTACTCTGTATTACATTATGGCTCATAAATCCTCCAGAGCAGCGCTCCACTTTACAAAAAAGGCAGCGGACCCTCCTCCTTATGGTCTTACAGGGTCCACGAGAGAAGGGTAGGAGAAGGCACAGTGTAAAATGAATGTCACTTTTCAGACGTTTTGTCTGTGTCCCCTCAAAAAAAATGTCACATTCAGCATCGGCCGTATCCAGCAAGTCGCCATGTTGTCTTGGTCCTCGGAGAAGCAGGTGACAAATACTCAGGACTGTATATACTATGGCGCCCGCAGATATGGCGCCAATAGAAGGAACCCTAGAAAGAAATGTCCGGTCCTGATCACTGCCGGACAGAGGAGCAGTGGCCGCACCGCAGATCGGCAATGTCCCTTGTAACGACACGTCGGGTGCCCAAGGAGCGAGTACCCATCATGGGTGTGACGAAGACGATGCCGCCTCTCTCCACGCAGTGACCCCATGTTAGATGACCATGCTCCTTCCACTCCTGGAGCTGCGATCCTAAAAGACAAAGATTTATGAACAGTAATAAAAGTACAAAACTTCTCTTAAAGGGGTGCCAATAATTACAGAAATTACTTCCTCATCGCCCCTTAGGCTGCTGCACATGTATTACATGTAGTGTTAGAGTCAGATATGGGGGTGTGATCTGCAGAATTGGGGCCTTTTCCTTTCCTCTGGTGGCGTCAGTAAGTGGCCATCTTCCCCATTTTGCTTACTGAGTGGGTGGGATTTATCTGTGATGTCACAGTTGAGCTATATGCTCTGAGCCAATCAGATGTCTCCACGAGCTGATCACGCTGTCTGACCTGCAGCTGCATCTCCCTCCTTTCCCCATAAAATACACTATTCCTTTTTTGGGGGAGAGAACCAAATAGGTCACTCGTATATCGTTTTGACAGTGTAATCATACTGCTAAAGTACTGAAAATACTGTGCTTCCCATAATGTACCTCTGCTAGTCTATATCCCCCATCTTACATTAAGGCGCTGCCCTGACTTTACTGCAGTGCTCCCTTATCTGCTGGAATACTCTGCACTGCTGGGGCTTCTGCTTCTCCTGCTAATGAACCTGTCAGTGACCTAATATTATTTCTATCCTTTTCCTTAAATTGTATAAGTCACACCCAGTCTGTCCTCATGGGCTCCTAAAGGTCAGCTCTTATCTCCTGAAACACTCTGTGCTGCTCAGTCTGTGGGCTGCCACTCGTCTCCATCCTCCTCATCTCATCAGGGCACAGTCAGTCCAGTCCTCCATAAGGTCATCTTGTGGTGGGCAGTAACCTTTCCCTTCACTAGATCAACACACTCCTATTCTGCTGCTGCTGCCGCCATCTGGTGTCGAAGGTGCAGGATAAAGGCTTCCTAGGAATGGGGGGGTCTCTTAAAGGGGTTTTTCTATCAGCGCCGTAGTACCCCATCAGTGTTAGATGTTAAGAGTTGGGGGGTAGGATTCATCTCTGAACGTCTTACCGATTGTCTGGCTGCCGCGATTCTTGGGTTCTTGCTCTTCCCCGTGGTGATGTCCAGTGACTTATAGCTGGGCGGTTTGTCCTCGGGCCACTCGTACGACCGCGTCCGTCTCTCCCTTCTGTCTCTGTAGTGACTCTCGTCATCGGAGCTCAACGAGTTGCGATCACTCGGTGGAGAATGACTCCTCCGCCTGCGGGTGTAACGTTCAGGGCTTCCTCTCCTCCTGGATCTCTGCTCTCTCTCCGGTGACCTCTGCCTGTCGGAGCTGTAGTTGGAGCGACCACGGCGGTCTTCATAGCCATAGTCATCGTTGGGGCTGGTTCGTTCACGTCTACGAGGGGGCGAGAGATCTCTCCTCGGACGTCCTTCGATGGGAGGATCCCGCCTGTACCCCTGAGACCGGTCGCTTCTCTGACGCTCTCGCCAGTCGTCAGCAGAGTTCGAGTCGTCCTGTGACCGATTCCTCCTCCGATCGGCTTCTAGCAGGTCCCATGAATGGTGCCTCCGATGCTGGGAAGAATTGCTGCTCCTGTGGGAGTTAACGACATGCTCCACGATGGGAGGGAGCTGAATGATTCTACGTTCAACTTCTCGTACCCCAACCCCCATCTCACTGAGGGACGACAACATGCTGGGGTGATGGCTGGCTCCGCTGTGATGAACGCCCCCCGCTAGAGGCTGCGCCGTGTTTAAGTTTTTTATTTCATTCTCTAGAAAATCAAGAACTTGGATGTTGTGGGTTGGGTGGCTTGGCGGCTTGGCCATGGGAAGGCTGTTCTGCTGGGAGAAGTCTGCAAAATATAAAGGAAAGAAACAAAGTAAAAATACATAAAAGGGCCCAACTCCAGACATGACTGTGTGCAGTCTGTGCCCACCTCTCTGGAGCAAGGGGTTCAGCTGATAGGACGAATGCTGAGAGCTGCGGTCGGCCCCGGCATAGAAAGGTTTCTCCATCATCCACGGGGCGAGGGCCTGAGCTTGCTTCATATACCGGTGGCGAGCAATAGCTGCGATAGATTACGAAGGGATGACATGAGAAGAGAAGAATGTAGCAAAAAATAAATCAAGAGTAGAAATGCTTTAAAGGAGAGGTGAGGCTTTACCCTGGCTAAGGGTTCTCACATGGCTTCATCAAAAGAGAGCATCGATCAGACTGGAAGGGGCCCTGCCCTGTGCCAAGTACAGACACTCTTGGGCCATGAGTAAGGATAGATTCAAGCTGCTCTATAATGTTGGCTTAATTCTGCAGTGCTTTTATTCTGCAAACCTGCTTATCTGTGAAGCTGCAGATTCAGAGTTTAGTGGGTGTTACCTGCTTGAAAAGCTGAAAGCTCAATGGTTATTCCATACTTATTGGGCTACAAGTTCATAGTTCAATGGCTGTTCCCTGCTTGTGGAGGTGCAGGTTTTATTGATCAGGGGATGTTCACCCCAATGTGGAGCTGCAGGTTTAGAGCTAAGTGGACGTTGGCCCGTTTCTGCTTGTGAAGGTTTAGGGCTAAGTGGATGTTTCCCCTGCTTGTGGAGCTGCAAGTTTAGAGCCCAGTAGTTGTTCCCTGCTTGAAATCTTGAAGGCTCAACAATTATTCCATACTTGTCAAGCTGAAAGTTTAGAATTAAACAGCTGGTGCTGCTTGTGGAGCTGCAAGTTTAAAGCTCGGTGAATATTTCCTGCTTGCAGAGCTGCAGGTTTAGAGCCTAGGGGATGTTCCCTCCATGTGGAGCAGCAGGTTTAAAGCCCAGGGGATGTTCCCTCCTTGTGGAGCTGCAGGTTTAGAGCCCAGGGGATGTTCCCTCCTTGTGGAGATGCAGATTTACACTGTGTTCCAAATTATTATGCACAAAGTTTAGGAGTGATAAGGTTAGAATTTTTTTGTTTGTCATTTAAACTCATTGATGGTGATGTGTGTCAGGGCTCTTTATATCACTGAAGGCAATTGCAGATACCTGTGCACATTAGTTTGGCCGGTGTGTCCAAATAAAGGCAAGACTACTTAAGAAGGCTGTTCCACATTATTAAGCAGCCTACATTTTTTGCCAAAATGGGAAAGAAAAAGGATGTGTCGGCTGCTGAGAAGCAACAAATTGTGGAGTATTTAGGTCAAGGCATGACTACAATCAACATTGCCCAGACACTTCATCGTGATCATCGCACAATCAAGAAGTATGTAGCTGATTCCCAGCACACACGTATGCGTGCTGATAAGGAAAAATTGAGGACTCTTTCCAACAGGCAATTGCGTAAGGTTAAAAGAGCAGCTGCAAACATGCCTTGTCATAGCAGCAGACAAGTTTTTGAAGCTGCTGGTGCCTCCAACGTCCCCAGAACAACAAGATGCAGGGTCCTTCAGAGGTTTGCAGCTGTGCGTAAGCCATCCTGTCCACCACCTCTATCCAGTGCACACAAGCAGAAATGGCTCCAGTGGGCCAAACGATACATGAAGACTGACTTCCAAACTGTTTTGTTCACCGATGAGTGCCGTGCAACGCTCGATGGTCCAGATGGATGGAGTGGAGGATGGTTGGTTGATGGACACCCCATGAAAACACGGCTAAGGCGCCAACAAGGAGGAGGTGGAGTAATGTTTTGGGCTGGAATCATGGGGAGAGAGATTGTCGGCCCCTTTATGATCCCTGAAGGGGTAAAGATGAACTCCATAATCTATGTGGAGTTTCTAAAACAACACTTCCTGCCATGGTTCAAGAGGAAGAACCGTGCTTTCCGCAGCAAGATCATTTTCATGCATGATAATGCACCATCTCATGCTGCAAAAAACACATCTGCATCTCTGGCTGCTATGGGCATAGAAGAGGACAAACTTATGGTGTGGCCACCATCTTCCCCTGACCTCAACCCCATTGAGAACCTCTGGAGCATCATCAAAAGGAGTGTCTATGATGGCGGGAGGCAGTTCACATCTAAGCAACAGCTCTGGGAGGGGATTCTGTCCACATGCAAAACAATTGGAGCAGAAACCATCCAAAAACTGACAAATTCAATGGACGAGAGAGTTCAGAAGCTTCTTTCCAACAAGGGGTCCTATGTGCAAATGTAACATCACCTAGAATAAAGTTCTCACTTGAAAACTGTTTGATTTCATTTTGTAATAAGCTGATAATGCTTATAACTTCACAACTGACCATATTTTTGTTCAAAATAAAAAGGTTGAAAACTCTGCTGTGCATAATAATTTGGAACATGCATTTTGAGTGTTTATTTTTTTTAAAAAGATACTGTTTTCATAGGCAGTTTGTTCCAAAACATTGCAATTATACTAGAATAGTAGATGACTGGAAAATAACAATGACTGCAATTCAGAGAGGTAATTTAGAGAAAATAGGAGGAAATGTTATTTGCATAATAATTTGGAACACAGTGTATAGCCCAGGGGAGGTGCCCTCCTTATGTGGAGCTGCAGGTTTAGAGCCCAGGGGTTGTTCACTCCTTCTGGACTGGCAGGTTTAGAGACCAGAGGCCGTTCCCTCCTTGTGGAGCTACAGGTTTTAGAGCCCAGGGGATGTTCCCTCCTTGTGGAGCTACAGGTTTAGAGCGCAGGGGATGTTCCCTCCTTGTGGAGCTACAGGTTTAGAGCCCAGGGGATGTCCCCCCCACCTTCTGACCTACTGAGAAAATGGTCCCTCTTAATTTTTTATCTACTGGCCAGATCTCCCAAAACAATGAATTAGCTGTAAATGCAGCCCTGAAGTCTCATCAATCACACGTAAACTACATTGTGGTCGCAGACTGATCTGCATTGTAGATGGGTCTACAATGCTCATGTGGACTTTATCATTGAGGGGAGTAACCGGCGACTGTGTACATGGACACACAGGTATGTGCTTTGGGAGAAGCAAAGTTAATGGCAGTAGCATGGTACAATACCTTCTTCCGGACAGCAGCATTTAGTCGGACAACATGGGCAGCGGACATAGCAGCAGCAACACTGAGGACAACACTGGCACCAGCATATGGCCAAGAAGAGGATTAGTAACAATCCCCCCAGGACGATGAACAGCACAGTCAGCCAATCTGCGGAAAAAAACAGATATCATGGAAATCCAGAGGTGTCCACAGGGAATATCTAGTAATGACTGCCAGCTAGATCAGGTCTTCTACTCCACAGCTGCATTCAGAATTCTGCATAAAGAGTGCACATGACTCAACCTGCCCTGATTGCTCTGCGCCTGTCCATTGTTGCTCTGCTAATAAGCTCTTCCATTAGATGTGTGATTCATGAAGTACCATTATGAAGAAAACGGATTGCAGCTCTGGAAGCAACTAATCAAATGAGGCAGTAAAAGAAAAAATGTTGGTCAGTAAATTCTCACTTATTCTTTGGGCAGAAGAAAATGTCATAATAAAGGATCGCCAGAAGCTGAACTGCTGAGACCCCCAGGTTCTGAGGACGCTACTCTGAAATGAGCCATTAACATGGATGATGGCCGCCCACCATCTATGGACCTGCTGGAGATGGAGAAATGCCGCACTCGGCCGCCTCCGACAGCTTCATAGAATTATAGAACGGAACGTTTCACTCGGCACCAAGTGTAAAACTTACGCAAAACGATCAGCTTCACTTCCTTATCCGGATCTCCAGCGGAGTCTCCTGTAGCCTCCACAGTGCAGTAATAGACGCCATGATCCCACCACATGACCTCATTGATGACCAGGTCGGCTTCTAGAAAAACAGAGAATCAAGGTCGTATTATAGGACTGGTGACTGCACCAGCAGAATAGTGAGTGCAGCTCTGGGGTATAATACAGGATGTAACTCAGGATCAGTAATGTAATGTATGTATACAGTGACTGCACCAGCAGAATAGTGAGTGCAGCTCTGGGGTATAATACAGGATGTAACTCAGGATCAGTAATGTAATGTATGTATACAGTGACTGCACCAGCAGAATAGTGAGTGCAGCTCTGGGGTATAATACAGGATGTAACTCAGGATCAGTAATGTAATGTATGTATACAGTGACTGCACCAGCAGAATAGTGAGTGCAGATCTGGGGTATAATACAGGATGTAACTCAGGATCAGTAATGTAATGTATGTACACAGTGACTGCACCAGCAGAATAGTGAGTGCAGCTCTGGAGTATAATACAGGATGTAACTCAGGATCAGTAATGTAATGTATGTACACAGTGACTGCACCAGCAGAATAGTGAGTGCAGCTCTGGAGTATAATACAGGATGTAACTCAGGATCAGTAATGTAATGTATGTACACAGTGACTGCACCAGCAGAATAGTGAGTGCAGCTCTGGGGTATGATACAGGATGTAACTCAGGATCAGTAATGTAATGTATGTACACAGTGACTGCACCAGCAGAATAGTGAGTGCAGCTCTGGAGTATAATACAGGATGTAACTCAGGATCAGTAATGTAATGTATGTACACAGTGACTGCACCAGCAGAATAGTGAGTGCAGCTCTGGGGTATAATACAGGAGGTAACACAGGATCAGTAATGTAATGTATGTACACAGTGACTGCACCAGCAGAATAGTGAGTGCAGCTCTGGAGTATAATACAGGATGTAACTCAGGATCAGTAATGTAATGTATGTACACAGTGACTGCACCAGCAGAATAGTGAGTGCAGCTCTGGAGTATAATACACAGGATGTAACTCAGGATCAGTAATGTAATGTATGTACACAATGACTGCACCAGCAGAATAGTGAGTGCAGCTCTGGGGTATAATACAGGATGTAACTCAGGATCAGTAATGTAATGTATGTACACAGTGACTGCACCAGCAGAATAGTGAGTGCAGCTCTTGGGTATAATACAGGATGTAACTCAGGATCAGTAATGTAATGTATGGTCACAGTGACTGCACCAGCAGAATAGTGAGTGCAGCTCTGGGTATAATACAGGAGGTAACTGAGGATCAGTAATGTAATGTATGTACACAGTGACTGCAGCAGCAGAATAGTGAGTGCAGCTCTGGGTATAATACAGGAGGTAACTGAGGATCAGTAATGTAATGTCAGTACACAGTGACTGCACCAGCAGAATAGTGAGTGCAGCTCTGGGGTATAATACAGGACGTAACTGAGGATCAGTAATGTAATGTATGTGCACAGTGACTGCACCAGCAGAATAGTGAGTGCAGCTCTGGGTATAATACAGGAGGTAACTGAGGATCAGTAATGTAATGTATGTACACAGTGACTGCAGCAGCAGAATAGTGAGTGCAGCTCTGGGGTATAATACAGGAGGTAACTGAGGATCAGTAATGTAATGTCAGTACACAGTGACTGCACCAGCAGAATAGTGAGTGCAGCTCTGGGGTATAATACAGGACGTAACTGAGGATCAGTAATGTAATGTATGTGCACAGTGACTGCACCAGCAGAATAGTGAGTGCAGCTCTGGGTATAATACAGGAGGTAACTGAGGATCAGTAATGTCAGGCCTTTTAGAAAATCATCCACTTTCTATATAGACCAGTTCTGATAATCTCTCTTTGTTCCAGACGTTTGATTACCAAATATGCCTCATTAATGGTTTTCCTTTTTAGCCCACTAATAATAGTTTACTTATGTGTGTTCTTCCTAGTTTTGCCACAATAAGAAGCCTAGAACATGTGGAAATGTCTGTCAGAACATCAGTGAAAAAATAATGAAGATCATTCACCCCATAGGAAAAGTATAAACCCAGAGGGACCATCAGCTCCTAGATTCTTGTTCCTTTCTGCATATATAAAATGCAAGTTAGTGCTCAAGGGTGAAGAAAACCCCGTAAAGTTACATGGAACAAGTCTTTCTTGGCAATGCCAAGTTTCACACCTGTCCACCAGGTGGAGCCAGAGGGCGGTCATTAACCTGACACTCATCTGCCTGCGAGGCGTGCGACCATTAGCAGCCCTCGCTTCCTGCCACCGTGGAGATGTCGTTAACGCTGCTAATTTGATTACTAATCCGTTCTGTTGCCATGGCTCCTGAAGCGGGAAAGATTTATAGATTTTAATTTATTAATTGCTTATTGACCCAGATTATCCCGAAGGTATTAACAAGCATAATTGAGCGTCTATCCCCAGACAGGGTTAAATAACCGCTGGGCTAATGGAAACGACTCAGCGACTAATGAACCAAAAAACAGACCTTGTTAGGAAGGATATAAACGAGGCGTTAACGAAAAAGGGGGAAATTAACAATCCTGAGTGTCGGCGGTTATTAAAGCATCGGAGGGAGATTATCAGTGTTCTGCGGCTGAACGTAAAGGAGGATGGAACGAATTTGACGGCTTAGAGGAGCGAATTCAAGATCAGAATTCTATCAACTTCCCCCTCTGGTTACTGTAAATTTAATTCCCAGTCAGTCTCCTTCCCCATCTGGCAGCAATATATGTACTTCCTAGTAAGTTCCCTAGTCAGTCTTTCCTACATTGACACGTCTTAATTAAGACTGAAGTTTTCAAATCTCGTGTCTCTGGCAGCTGTAAATATAAAATAAAGATTCCCAGTTCGTATAATTTCACCTGAGAGAATAGTCCCCAGTAAGCAACATAAAAAGTCTCCAGCAACCTACGGTAAATAAATTGTCACCAGTAAGCTCCATAGACTATCCTCTTCCCCTTCTGGTAACTGAAAATATATAGTCCCCAGCACATGCCTAGTCAGTCTCCTTTCCCTTCTGGCAGCTGTAAATACATTCCTAAATAAGTATCTTTACCAGGCACCCTTCTCCATTGGTACCCGACAATAGAAATTCCAGCAAGTTCCCAGACTGTGTCCTTCCCCTTCTGGCAGTTTTAAATTTAAATTTTAGAAATTTCCTCTTTTTCTCCTTCCTTTTCTGGCAGCTGTAAATAACGTGCCCAGTAACACTAAAAGGTCAATAGGTAGGATAAAAAAAAAGGTCTGGAAGACACCTAAACAGTTTTTGTTTTGGTTTTTTATTTTAGCATTTTGGCTTAAAAAATGGTAAGGTTTTATTAATTCCCGAAAACACCAACAAAAATGTAAAAACATTTACAAAAATACAGTCGTTTCCAGAAGCAGTTTCCGCTTGAAGTCCCCCACTTTGCTTTTGCCTGAAAAATCTGCTGTGCAAACATATCCTTATATAGATGTGAATATAATTTAGTTGTCACTAAATAATTTACAAAGTCCTCATCCCCCTCTGGCAGCTGTAAATATAGTCCCCAGTATATTCTTATCCAGTCTCTATTCCCCCTTCAATGGTAGCTTGATAGATACTGCCTAGGAACAAACGGTCTCTATGACTTCCTAAAATATAGTCACTAGCAACTTTTCCAGTCTACTTCTCACTCTGAAACTAACATCTAAACCCCAGTATGTTCCCGCAGTCTGCTCCCCCCTCTGGCAGCAGTAAAATAATAATTATTAGTAACTTCAATCTAATTTTCCTTCTGGTAGTAGTGAATATATTTCCAAGTTTCTTCAGCAGTCACCTTCCCCTTCTGGCAGCTGTAAAACATATACACTGCTCCAAAAAATAAAGGGAACACTTAAACAACAGAATATAACTCTAAGTAAATCAAACTTCTGTGAAATCACACTGTCCACTTAGGAAGCAACACTGATCGACAATCAATTTCACATGCTGTTGTGCAAATGGAATAGACAACAGATGGAAATTATTGGCAATTATCAAGACCCCCTCAATAAAGGAGTGGTTCTGCAGGTGGGGACCACAGACCACATCTCAGTACCAATGCTTTCTGGCTGATGTTTTGGTCACTTTTGAATGTTGGTTGTGCTTTCACACTCGTGGTAGCATGAGACGGACTCTACAACCCACACAAGTGGCTCAGGTAGTGCAGCTCATCCAGGATGGCACATCAATGCGAGCTGTGGCAAGAAGGTTTCCTGTGTCTGTCAATGTAGTGTCCAGAGGCTGGAGGCGCTACCAGGAGACAGGCCAGTACACCAGGAGACATGGAGGGGGCCGTAGGAGGGCAACAACCCAGCAGCAGGTCCGCTACCTCCGCCTTTGTGCAAGGAGGAACAGGAGGAGCACTGCCAGAGCCCTGCAAAATGACCTCCAGCAGGCCACAAATGTGCATGTGTCTGCACGAACGGTTAGAAACCGACTCCATGAGGATGGTCTGAGTGCCTGACGTCCACAGATGGGGGTTGTGCTCACAGCCTAACACCGTGCTGGACGCTTGGCATTTGCCACAGAACACCAGGATTGGCAAATTCTCCACTGGCACCCTGTGCTCTTCACAGATGAAAGCAGGATCACACTGAGCACATGGAGTCTGGAGACGCCGTGGAGAGCGATCTGCTGCCTGCAACATCCTTCAGCATGACCGGTTTGGCAGTGGGTCAGTAATGGTGCGGGGTGGCATTTCTTTGGAGGGCCACACAGCCCTCTATGTGCTCGCCAGAGGTAGCCTGACTGCCATTAGGTACCGAGATGAGATCCTCAGACCCCTTGTGAGACCATATGCTGGTGCGGTTGGCCCTGGGTTCCTTCTAATGCAGGACAATGCCAGATCTCATGTGGCTGGAGTGTGTCAGCAGTTCCTGCAAGATGAAGGCATTGAAGCTATGGACTGGCCCGCCCGTTCCCCAGACCTGAATCCGATTGAACACATCTGGGACATCATGTCTCGCTCCATCCACCAACGTCACGTTGCACCACAGACTGTCCAGGAGTTGGCGGATACTTTAGTCCAGGTCTGGGAGGAGAACATCCGCCGCCTCATCAGGAGCATGCCCAGGCGTTGTAGGGAGGTCATACAGGCACGTGGAGGCCACACACACTACTGAGCATCATTTCCTTGTCATGAGGCATTTCCACTGAAGTTGGATCAGCCTGTAATTTGATTTTCCAATTTGATTTTGAGTATCGTTCCAAATCCAGGCCTCCATTGGTTAATACATTTTATTTCCACTGATGATTTTTGTGTGATTTTGTTGTCAGCACATTCAACTTAGTACAGAACAAAGTATTCAATGAGAATATTTCATTCATTCAGATCTAGGATGTGATATTTCAGTGTTCCCTTTATTTTTTTTTGGAGCAGTGCCGTTTTCAATAAGCAAATTTAACACTCCTCTTCCCCCTCTGGAAGCTGTAAATATAGACTTTAAATAGTTCAATAGTCAGTCTCCTTCCTCCATCGAACAATGAAAACATAAACCCCAATAATAAAAAAAATCAGTTTTCTTCCCCCTCTGGCAGTTATAAACCTAATCAACAAAATAATCCATAATCCAATAGATTAAAAAAAAAAAAAAGTCTGCTTCTCCCTTTGGTCATAGTACCAAGTAATGTTATCAGACTCCTTCCCCCACTGGCAACTGTAAGCATAAACCTCATTATGATTTCGATACAGACTCTTTAATCCTAAGTAGAGTTGATAGAAAGCTAACCAAACAGTCTACTTCACCCTCAGGCAGCCATAAATATAGTACCAATTAAGAACCCATGCAGAACGATAATTATACCATTTGGCAGATACAAGAAATGGGACTTGCTTGCTCAAAATGAGTCTTCTCAAAGTGGTGTGACTTAGCATGAACGTCCGCCAGCACCCGTCTTCAAAATGGTGGTGGTGGTGGGAATTATGTAAAGTGCATGCCATTATATGCTGCAGATTTTCACCAAAAGGTAAAAACTAGAGTAAAATCGGCAGCATATGATTAGTTCCAAAATCTATTACATGAGAATTTTTCTACAGATTAACTGTGGATTATATTGAGCTCATTGAAAAGAGTCGAAATCTGAAGCCTAAAGTGACATTTGGGAAAACTGACCAATTTCAATAATGGAAGTCTATACGTGCACTGCAATTCTGTCATTGACCACACGGTGGCGACATTGCACTGTCTAATCCATAACACAATTATTGCTCAGTAGTAATTTATTTAATTCTGATTGTTGGGGGACTTTAACCCTTCCATCCCTAGAAGCATCCAAGTCCTTAAGACAGAAGGAGATGGCTACAAACATTTTGCACCATTTGCCTTCTATAACCTCTGGGTTGCACTGTAGATTGCCAATTGCAGAATGAGTTAACTAAGAATCAGTCAGCAAGATCAAGGCGTTTAAGACTCAATTATCTTCCTATTTCTGAATTTCTCTGTCGATTTATGATCACATTCAAGTCAAACCCATCTTGTCTGAAGTTTGTGGTCATAAATCAACATTGGGGAGTTCAGAAAACATAACAGAGTGAGAAAGAAAAATAAAAAGTTATAAAAAATATATATACAGTACAGAGCAAAAGTTTGGACACACCTTCTCATTTAAAGATTTTTCTGTATTTTCAGGACTATGAAAATTGTACATTCACACTGAAGACATCAAAACTATGAAGTAACACATGTGGAATTATATACTTAACAAAAAAGTGTGAAACAACTGAAATTATGTCTTATATTCTAGGTTCTTCACAGTAGCCACCTGTTGCTTTGATGGCTGCTTTGCACACTCTTGGCATTCTCTTGATGAGCTTCAAGAGGTAGTCACCGGGAATGGTTTTCACTTCACAGGTGTGCCCTGTCAGGTTTAATAAGTGGGATTTCTTGCCTTATAAATGGGGTTGGGACCATCAGTTGTGTTCTGCAGAAGTCTGGTGGATACACAGCTGATAGTCCTACTGAATAGACTGTTAGAATTTGTATTATGGCAAGAAAAACGAGTGGCCATCATTACTTTAAGAAATGAAGGTCAGTCGGTCCGAAAAATTGGGAAAACTTTGAAAGTGTCCCCAAGTGCAGTGGCAAAAACCATCAAGCGCTACAAAGAAACTGGCTCACATGAGGACCGCCCCAGGAAAGGAAGACCAAGAGTCACCTCTGCTTCTGAGGATGTTTATCCGAGTCACCAGCCTCAGAAATCGCAGGTTAACAGCAGCTCAGATTAGAGACCAGGTCAATGCCACACAGAGTTCTAGCAGCAGACACATCTCTACAACAACTGTTAAGAGGAGACTTTGTGCAGCAGGCCTTCATGGTAAAATAGCTGCTAGGAAACCACTGCTAAGGACAGGCAACAAGCAGAAGAGACTTGTTTGGGCTAAAGAACACAAGGAATGGGCATTAGACCAGTGGAAATCTGTGCATTGGTCTGATGAGTCCAAATTTGAGATCTTTGGTTCCAACCACCGTGTCTTTGTGTGACGCAGAAAAGGTGAACAGATGGACTCTACATGCCTGGTTCCCACCGTGAAGCATGGAGGAGGAGGTGTGATGGTGTGGGGGGGCTTTGCTGGTGACACTGTTGGGGATTTATTCAAAATTGAAGGCATACTGAACCAGCATGGCTACCACAGCATCTTGCAGCGGCATGCTATTCCATCCGGTTTGCGTTTAGTTGGACCATCATTTATTTTTCAACAGGACAATGACCCCAAACACACCTCCAGGCTGTGTAAGGGCTATTTGACCAAGAAGGAGAGTGATGGGGTGCTACGTCAGGTGACCTGGCCTCCACAGTCACCAGACCTGAACCCAATCGAGATGGTTTGGGGTGAGCTGGACCGCAGAGTGAAGGCGGCAAAAGGGCCAACAAGTGCTAAGCATCTCTGGGAACTCCTTCAAGATTGTTGGAAGACCATTCCCGGTGACTACCTCTTGAAGCTCATCAAGAGAATGCCAAGAGTGTGCAAAGCGGTCATCAAAGCAAAAGGTGGCTACTTTGAAGAACCGAGAATATAAGACATAATTTCAGTTGTTTCACACTTTTTTGTTAAGTATATAATTCCACATGTGTTAATTCATAGTTTTGATGCCTTCAGTGTGAATGTACAATTTTCATAGTCATGAAAATACAGAAAAATCTTTAAATGAGAAGGTGTGTCCAAACTTTTGGTCTGTACTATATAAGTGTGTGTGTGTGTGTGTGTGTGTGTGTGTGTGTGTGTGTGTGTGTGTGTGTGTGTGTGTGTGTGTGTGTGTGTGTGTGTGTGTGTGTGTGTGTAATTTTTTTATGCACAAGATTTTTTTTTCTATCCTTTTTTAGCCCCAAACTACATGCCTTCAAATAAATAAAAATCTGCCCTGAAAGAGGCCATATCTTTTACGTCCACTAATGGGACTAAAAGAAAAAAAAAGTTAATATAAAAAGAAATGTAAAAAGTATAAATATAGAAAACTTCCTTTTACATGAAGAAAATAAAAACATTACAAAATTATTTGTTTTTTTTCTATCTGCATCCCGAAAAACTGAATGGACACCAACATGGCATGATTGACAGCTTCAAGAGGTTCTGCAGCAGCAGATGGGAGGAGCCCTGTACGATCACTTTACAAAAACCCTCCTGACCTTTAGAAAGACTGAGGAGACTCAGGAAAAGGTCACTGATAATTCTTCATAAGAAAATGCCAGATCCGGTGGGAGAGGACGACCCCGCCACATCCATCACCGCACAGCACGAGCCGCAGTCGCTAATTACACGTTACCGTACTATGTATTAATGAGCGTGCTGTGCTCGGGAATCTATCATCCGCTTATAATATCACCGCCATATACAGCTGAAAGGCTCTCAGCTCCGCAGGCAATGGGCACAGAGTCAGACATATAAATCTGCTTCCAAAATAACTGAGAACAATAGCTCACATTCGAGGATGGTAAATATGGCACTTGGGTACACAATACGTCCTGTCCTGCAGTATACAGAAAACTTATTGCTAGAAATGGACCTTGTGTAATACTGCATGTCCCCTGTGGTGGCGCTATAGGGAAGTTTCAGGTTCCTCCAAAACCTCTAGTGGTCAAAAGACTCCTTGAAAATAAGGATTGTAAAAGTAAAGAAACCCTGGAAGTCGAAGCCGAAAATAAGAGTCAGGGTTAACCATCGCCCAGAACACATCAGAAAGCTGCGCACACCCAGGAATAGGAAGGGTTAAGGAGCAGACGAGAATCAAAGCGCTAATTCTCCACCATATGACAAGTGCAAACTCATCAACCCTCTGAGGTGTGGACATGGCGTCCCGAAACTCAGCAGGCAAAGAAATCCTGGGAAATTGCTTCCGCTTTTAATATATTGGAGTACAACATGAAATTGTGCAGTATGACAGCGAATCCCGAACCCGTCTCATCAAAATCCTCCGACAAGAGGAAGGTGCAAGACCGTGTAATCAAAAGGCAGAAAAGCTGTACAACTGGGGCCACAAAATTTGCACCCCCATAATACTGCCCCTATATAAGAGAATATTACGGCTATAATACTGCTCCTATGTACAAGAATATAACTACTATAATACTGCCCCATGTACAAGAATATAACTACTATAATACTGCCCCATGTACAAGAATATAACTACTATAATACTGCTCCTATGTACAAGAATATAACTACTATAATACTGCTCCTACGTACAAGAATATAACTACTATAATACTGCTCCTATGTACAAGAATATAACTACTATAATACTGCTCCTACGTACAAGAATATAACTACTATAATACTGCTCCTATGTACAAGAATATAACTACTATAATACTGCCCCTATGTACAAGAATATAACTACTATAATACTGCCCCTATGTACAAGAATATAACTACTATAATACTGCCCCTATGTACAAGAATATAACTACTATAATACTGCTCCTAACTACTATAATACTGCCCCTATGTACAAGAATATAACTACTATAATACTTCCCCTATGTGCAAGAATATAACTACTATAATACTGCCCCTATGTACAAGAATATAACTACTATAATACTGCCCCTATGTACAAGAATATAACTACTATAATACTGCTCCTATGTACAAGAATATAACTACTATAATACTGCTCCTACGTACAAGAATATAACTACTATAATACTGCTCCTATGTACAAGAATATAACTACTATAATACTGCTCCTACGTACAAGAATATAACTACTATAATACTGCTCCTAACTACTATAATACTGCCCCTATGTACAAGAATATAACTACTATAATACTTCCCCTATGTGCAAGAATATAACTACTATAATACTGCCCCTATGTACAAGAATATAACTACTATAATACTGCCCCTATGTACAAGAATATAACTACTATAATACTGCTCCTATGTACAAGAATATAACTACTATAATACTGCTCCTACGTACAAGAATATAACTACTATAATACTGCCCCTATGTACAAGAATATAACTACTATAATACTGCTCCTATGTACAAGAATATAACTACTATAATACTGCTCCTACGTACAAGAATATAACTACTATAATACTGCTCCTAACTACTATAATACTGCCCCTATGTACAAGAATATAACTACTATAATACTTCCCCTATGTGCAAGAATATAACTACTATAATACTGCCCCTATGTACAAGAATATAACTACTATAATACTGCTCCTATGTACAAGAATATAACTACTATAATACTGCTCCTACGTACAAGAATATAACTACTATAATACTGCTCCTATGTACAAGACTATAACTACTATAATACTGCCCCTATGTACAAGAATATAACTACTATAATACTGCTCCTAACTACTATAATTCTGCCCCTATGTACAAGAATATAACTACTATAATACTGCTCCTAACTACTATAATACTGCCCCTATGTACAAGAATATAACTACTATAATACTGCTCCTATGTACAAGAATATAACTACTATAATACTGCTCCTAACTACTATAATACTGCCCCTATGTACAAGAATATAACTACTATAATACTTCCCCTATGTGCAAGAATATAACTACTATAATACTGCCCCTATGTACAAGAATATAACTACTATAATACTGCTCCTATGTACAAGAATATAACTACTATAATACTGCTCCTACGTACAAGAATATAACTACTATAATACTGCTCCTATGTACAAGAATATAACTACTATAATACTGCCCCTATGTACAAGAATATAACTACTATAATACTGCTCCTAACTACTATAATTCTGCCCCTATGTACAAGAATATAACTACTATAATACTGCTCCTAACTACTATAATACTGCTCCTATGTACAAGAATATAACTACTATAATACTGCTCCTATGTACAAGAATATAACTACTATAATACTGCTCCTAGGTACAAGAATATAACTACTATAATACTGCTCCTAACTACTATAATACTGCTCCTATGTACAAGAATATAACTACTATAATACTGCTCCTATGTACAAGAATATAACTACTATAACACTGCTCCTATGTACAAGAATATAACTACTATAATACTGCTCCTAGGTACAAGAATATAACTACTATAATACTGCCCCCTATGTAAAAGTATATAACTACTATAATACTGCTCCTATGTACAAGAATATAACTACTATAATACTGCTCCTATGTACAGGAATATAACAACTATAATACTGCTCCTATGTACAAGAATATAACTACTATAATACTGCTCCTAACTACTATAATACTGCCCCTATGTACAAGAATATAACTACTATAATACTTCCCCTATGTGCAAGAATATAACTACTATAATACTGCCCCCTACGTACAAGAATATACCTACTATAATATGGCTCCTATGTACAAGAATATAACTACTATAATACTGTCCCTATGTACAAGAATATAACTACTATAATACTGCCCCTATGTACAAGAATATAACTACTATAATACTGCCCCTATGTACAAGAATATAACTACTATTATACTGCCCCTATGTACAAGAATATAACTGCTATAATACTGCCCCTGTGTATTAGAATACAAGTACAATCCTCACTGTTCTGTATGGTGATCTTGCGCTGCCTGTAGTCGGTGCCCAGTACAGGCTCGTTTTGCCCCCGTCTCTGGATGACGATTCGCACTTCCCGCTGGTTGTCGTTGCAGTCATTGGACGGATCCTGTTTCAGGCTCAGGGCCGCCTGATAAGCTGGGGGAACAGACAGATGATCAGAACTTCCTACTTGCCATTTGGGACAGTGACAGCTGGAGAAGGACACTTACCTGCGGAGTAGTACTCGAAGATGGGGTCTTTACAGAAAGACTTGTATCGCCAGGTGACGCTCACGTCCTGGATCTGCGCGGACGTGCTGTAATCGCACCTCAGGATGATGGAGGAGAATAACATTGTATATCGCTCCGTGTCCTGGACGGTGACCTGCAGAGCCAGGCATCCTGAAAATAAAGAATAAGAGCCAGGAATCACAAAGGGGTTAACGCCACCCACATCATATCATAAAGGGATGCTGATTGGCAAATACACAGGAATATGCTCTGATCTAAACCCTTCCACTGTAGCTCTGGCAGGATGTTTAGGGTCGTCCTGCTGGAAGCTGAACCTACGCCGCAGTCTCATGTATTTTGCAGCCTCTAGCACGTTTTCCTCCAGAATTGCCTTGTATTTAGCTACATACATCTTCCCATCAACTCTGACCAGCTTCCCTGCCCCTGCTGAAGAAAAGCCTCCCCACAGCATGATGGTGTCACCACGTTTAACAGTGGGGATGGTGTTTTCACGGTGATGTGCGGTGTTTGTTTTCTGTCACACAGTCTTTTGCATTTAGCCACAAAAAAGTTCTGCTTTGGTCTCCTCTTACCAGAGCCCCTTTTTCCACATGCTCGCTCTGTCCCATTCACACGTTTTGCAAATGGGACTCGTTACAGCTTTCAACAATGTCTAATCTTGCCACTCTTCTATAAAGGCCAGATTTGTGGAGCATACGACTAATAGTTGTCCTCCGGACAGAACCTCCCAGCTGACCTGTGGATCACTGTATCTCCTCCACGATGACCATGGGCCTCTTGGCTCCTCCAATTCGTGGCCTCCTTTCTTAGGATGACGGTTTAGATGGACAGCCATGTCTTGGTAGGTTTACAGTTGTGTCATACTTCTTATTTTGGATGATGGATTGAACAGTGCTCTGTGAGATGTTCAGAGCTTGGGCTATTTATTATTACCTAACCCTGCTTTTCTCTTCTCCACAACTTTATCCCTGACATGTCTGGTGAGCTCCTTGGCTTTCATCATGCTGTTTGATCCCTAATGTTCTCACACAAACCTCTGAGGCCTTCACAGAGCAGCCGTAGTTATACTGAGAAGTCAAACAAAGGTGGACTTTGGGAGGCAATTGGTCACTCGAGATTTTATTTAGGGACATCAAACTATAGGGGGCAGAATACAAATGCATGGCACAATATTCAGATTTAGTTTTTAAATATTTAGAAAATCATGTATCATTTCCTTAGCCCATCAGAAATACTCGCTACTTTGTGTTGGTATCACATAAAATCCCAATATATTTAAGTCTTTGGGTGAAACGTGAAGCAAATGTGGAAAAGTTCACAGGGTGTGAATACTTTTTCAAGGCACTGTAACATACAAACCGTGTTTAGTTTGATTCTGCAGTATCAAGAGAAGGACTATCCAATATTCCAAATAAACAGCACCCCCAGTGGTTGAGCTGTGTAAGTGCAGGAGGCATGTCTGACCCTGCAGGGTTACCTGCACCTTACTCATATCTGTCTTATGCAGTCGTGCGAGTTTTACACGAGTGCCTGATGCGGATACTTAATTTTTCATGTTGAGCACCTCCAATTATATGACATCACGGTGCGGAGAGGCGAGGTGACTCACTGCCGGCCGAGATCTGAACGTGGGAGGAATCGCTCTGGGTATTTCTTAATGAATCCTGCAATGTTTACACTGAACGGGATTTAAAGGGGAAGAACACTATGTGAAAAGGATTAATAAGTCTGATGACCTGCTGTGCTGCAACACCGGATAGAAGGACTACAGGAGAAGTGCTCATTCGTAAAAAAAAAAGGGGGAAGAGTTTATCTACTGTACCCGCCATGTACATAGAGAAACACAGCGACTGCACCAGCAGAATAGTGAGTGCAGCTCTGAGGTATAATACAGGATGTAACTCAGGATCAGTAATGTAATGTATGTACACAGTGACTGCACCAGCAGAATAGTGAGTGCAGCTCTGAGGTATAATACAGGATGTAACTCAGGATCAGTAATGTAATGTATGTACACAGTGACTGCACCAGCAGAATAGTGAGTGCAGCTCTGGAGTATAATACAGGATGTAACTCGGGATCAGTAATGTAATGTATGTACACAGTGACTGCACCAGCAGAATAGTGAGTGCAGCTCTGAGGTATAATACAGGATGTAACTCAGGATCAGTAATGTAATGTATGTACACAGTGACTACACCAGCAGAATAGTGAGTGCAGCTCTGAGGTATAATACAGGAGGTAACTCAGGATCAGTAATGTAATGTATGTACACAGTGACTGTACCAGCAGAATAGTGAGTGCAGCTCTGGGGTATAATACAGGATGTAACTCAGGATCAGTAATGTAATGTACACCGTGACTGCACCAGCAGAATAGTGAGTGCAGCTCTGGAGTATAATACAGGATGTAACTCGGGATCAGTAATGTAATGTATGTACACAGTGACTGCACCAGCAGAATAGTGAGTGCAGCTCTGAGGTATAATACAGGATGTAACTCAGGATCAGTAATGTAATGTATGTACACAGTGACTGCACCAGCAGAATAGTGAGTGCAGCTCTGGGGTATAATACAGGATGTAACTCAGGATCAGTAATGTATGTACACAGTGACTGCACCAGCAGAATAGTGAGTGCAGCTCTGGGGTATAATACAGGATGTAACTCAGGATCAGTAATGTAATGTCAGTACACAGTGACTGCACCAGCAGAATAGTGAGTGCAGCTCTGGGGTATAATACAGGATGTAACTCAGGATCAGTAATGTAATGTCAGTACACAGTGACTGCACCAGCAGAATAGTGAGTGCAGCTCTGGGGTATAATACAGGATGTAACTCAGGATCAGTAATGTAATGTATGTACACAGTGACTGCACCAGCAGAATAGTGAGTGCAGCTCTGGGGTATAATACAGGAGGTAACTCAGCATCAGTAATGTAATGTATGTACACAGTGACTGCACCAGCAGAATAGTGAGTGCAGCTCTGGAGTATAATACAGGATGTAACTCGGGATCAGTAATGTAATGTATGTACACAGTGACTGCACCAGCAGAATAGTGAGTGCAGCTCTGGAGTATAATATAGGATGTAACTCAGGATCAGTAATGTAATGTATGTACACAGTGACTGCACCAGCAGAATAGTGAGTGCAGCTCTGGAGTATAATATAGGATGTAACTCAGGATCAGTAATGTAATGTATGTACACAGTGACTGCACCAGCAGAATAGTGAGTGCAGCTCTGGGGTATAATACAGGATGTAACTCAGGATCAGTAATGTAATGTATGTACACAGTGACTGCACCAGCAGAATAGTGAGTGCAGCTCTGGGGTATAATACAGGATGTAACTCAGGATCAGTAATGTAATGTATGTACACAGTGACTGCACCAGCAGAATAGTGAGTGCAGCTCTGGAGTATAATATAGGATGTAACTCAGGATCAGTAATGTAATGTATGTACACAGTGACTGCACCAGCAGAATAGTGAGTGCAGCTCTGGGGTATGATACAGGATGTAACTTAGGATCAGTAATGTATGTACACAGTGACTGCACCAGCAGAATAGTGAGTGCAGCTCTGGAGTATAATACAGGATGTAACTCAGGATCAGTAATGTAATGTATGTATACAGTGACTGCACCAGCAGAATAGTGAGCACAGCTCTGGGGTATAATACAGGATGTTACTTAGGATCAGTAATGTAATGTATGTACACAGTGACTGCACCAGCAGAATAGTGAGTGCAGCTCTGGGGTATGATACAGGATGTAACTCAGGATCAGTAATGTAATGTATGTACACAGTGACTGCACCAGCAGAATAGTGAGTGCAGCTCTGGGGTATGATACAGGATGTAACTCAGGATCAGTAATGTAATGTATGTACACAGTGACTGCACCAGCAGAATAGTGAGTGCAGCTCTGGAGTATAATATAGGATAAGATAAGAGACATATAATGAGATTGTAATAGCTTTCTATTGGAGGTGGACATTTCTGGCCTAAATATCCAACACAGATCTGTGACTGATGAAATACATTAGTATTTGTCATCTATAGTGAAATATTTAAAAAAAATAAAAATTAATTTTTGGGTTCTTCCTTGAAACATTATTTCTTAATTCAGAATATCTGGTAATCTGGCCCTGATACATCCCTGTTGTATTCAGTTCAGCTCTGCTATACCTAGTGTACACACCTGTCAGCCATCAGCGCCAGCCTCAGAGTTTATATAATCTCCAGCCCGCTCTCCTGGTGAAAGAATAATAATCCCGCAGCCGCTTATCCTGGGCAGATAGCGCTAAGTAACTTTGCTTTACCCGATAATGATACGGCTTCCTGATAATAACGCAAATCCGTCGCCAATATCCACCCAGCGGTGAGGCTCTTACTATACACCGACATACAGGCCCTGACAACTCTCATCCCGCTCTATATGGCAGCTCTTAAAGGGATCCCTTTTGCTCCCCCTTGAAACATCTATGACGCTCTTGTTGGTCATCAAATGTCAAATCCAAAAGCTTTTTTATTTTTTCTCGCCATTAACTGTTACAACAGCTCTGCTGCGACCTGGAGACCATCAATACTCAACCATATCTGTCCCCTTCCCGTTTCTAGGCCCGTTAGTCAGCCTCAGCATCGCTGCATATAGCAAAGATTCGTCTCCCTTGAAGCTCGGCCACAGAGAGGGGTTTCAAAGGAATTCCGTCATGACAGTTACGGGGTCATCAGCTGACCCCCCACCATCACATCACGGAGTTACTGACACCGGCCATTGTTAGGGGCAGGTCCTGACTAATACACAGCCATCATCTCCCGGGTATGGGGCTGGCTTTGCTTAAGTTTTATACAATATTCCTACCACGTGTGGGTGGTATATACGGTGTATTCATCGCACATAACAGTATGGCTGCAATAGCAACCAGCTGAAGATCGGCAGCCATTTTGTGAAGTAAAATATAGAAAGAGCCTGACTGGTTGCCACGGGTAACCTAATGGCTGGCCTAGTTTCAAACATGGCTGCCGATGTGATTCTCAGTCACGTGTTATATAGTCTAATCATGTGATTCACCTGCATATTTTCCCCATCATTATTTATAACTTCCTGTCCGATAAGGCGTCATTTGTTATCACTGTGGATGTAAAGTCCACACGTCGCCATTACAATCACGATCATTTAATCCCTCAGAGCACGGCCATGATTCACCCTCCTTCCAGCTGATCCAGTCATTAGGTTAACAGGTCATTAAAGAAGTATGTCACCAGGATTCCTCCAGGCGATATAAATAAGACACGAGTAGGACATGAATGCCAGTAATAACAAATGAGCTCGCCATATCGCCTACTCACGGCGTTCACCCATCACTGACCAAATAAGTGCAAGATGCTGCCTCGAAACAAGCGCCACGCTATGTGGGCGACTACTCCGGACAGCCATGTCACTACAGAGAAGGCTGCGGTCACTCGCTATTTTGTGGTGGTTAACATTCTCGGCACCCCACTACCGCCATAAAAACAAAGATGGCCGCCAGGAGCCAAAATGTCAAAGCTCATATTTTTCCATCCTCTTGGCCACAGCAGAGAACTTACCAACTATTTTCACTCTTTATTCCTCCCACTTGTTTTTACTATTCCCCCCCTCTTCTGGCTTATAAAAAACACCGTCATTTTAATGCATTTTTTTCCTGTTTGTTTTTTGGTATTTTCAAGCTATTTTTTTCCTTAACATGAAAAGTCAAAAGGGCATAGCGAGTATTTTTTACGAGGATTTTTGTTGCTGAAAAGTTAATAAAACAAATATTGGTTGGGGGCATTTTTTTCTGCATTTTATGATGCAGTTTTTGTGTCTTGAGGTCTTTTTTTGCTTCAGTTGATTCAGAAGACAAACTTAGAGCTTTTTTTTTTTTTAAAGCTGAAAACATCTCATGAATTGACGTGTTGCATTTTTGTACTCAAGTGGGAATAAAAAAAATGTGAGAAAAAAAAAAGCTTCACCTTATGCAGCTCCGGAGAATAGGAAAGTCGTTCAGATAGTATTTTGAGAGATATCATGTGGATTTGGGAGGAGAATCTTGTTGAAAGTCCACAAAAAAGCCAAACAACAAATTGCGTTTTTTAAGTGCAGAATTTAAGGTTTTCTGCATAAAAAAACATTAAAAACGCGGATTCAAAACTGCACGAAAATATGCACCAAACTAAAAGTGAAGGCTTTCAAAGGAAAGCCAAGAGTAGGCGGGTAGCAGGCGTCAGAGCGAGCCTGCAGCCACATTGTGTGCACCCACACTGACACTCGGAGCGCGCTGCTGCACTCATCCAGTGTCGCTGGTTTCACACTTGCGTGTTTTGTTTTTTTTTTTTCAAATCAGGCAAAAATTATTATTATTATTGTTATAGCGCCATTTATTCCATGGCGCTTTACATGTGAGGAGGGGTATACATAATAAAAACAAGTACAATAATCTTAAAAAATACAAGTCATAACTGGTACAGGAGGAGAGAGGACCCTGCCCACGAAGGCTCAGCCAAATCCTGATCCTTTCAAGATCCAGTTTTTGCCCATTCACTTTATTGGTGTCAGGTAGAATCCAGTTACTTCAGGTTTCTTCCTGACACCATTAATGGACAAAAACTGGATCCTGAAAGGATCAGGATCTGGCAGAAAAACCTGATTTTGCCTGACTAAAAAAAACCACAAGTGTGAAACCAGCTTCAGTGAGTAAGCGCAGACTTGCAAGCTGATTTTAGACAGAACTCACTTTTACTAATGGAGCGCTGACAATAAAGACAAGCTTTAGTATACAAATACGAGAGTGCTGCAAAACACCCTCATTTGCATATTAAAGTAGATTTAACTTTATAGCGCCAATAAAAACTATTCTATACGAATAGGACCCCTAATCCCCATTCTAAAGCGTCAGCCTCCCCCAAATCCCCAGCACCAGACTCCCCTGTTCACCAGTATACAGCAGCAGCCTCCCGTCACCAGCCTCCTCTCACTAGTATACAGCACAGCCTCCTCTCACCAGTATACAGCACAGCTTCTACCCCCCCATCTTCAGCTCTATGAGCGCTCACCTGCTCCTGTGTCCTCCCATGTCGTCTTCCGACCTCTGCTGTGATGGCTGCAGTGAGAGATGATCTCATCCTCTTCACATGCAGACTCTGCAGCACCTCGGATGCAGGGACCTCTCTGACCCCAGAAGTTGTGGCGCCATTACTTCCTGGGTCAGTCAGCTCCTTGCATCGAAGTGAATATGGAAGGGCGCTCATGACCCCGACCCTTCCCCTCCAAAAAGACAACACATTTCCTGGATTATCTAACGGAGGGGAGGTTGAAAAAAATAAATAAAATAAAATGTTCTTCCCTGCCTTGCTGTCGCCCCCTGCAGCCCGGTGCCCTAGGCACGTGCCCTCCAGTGCCTAGTGGCAAATACGGCTCTGCCTGTTATGCGATTTTTAGAAAATCCTTTCAGATCAAAGAAACTTAAGCAGAGCAAAAATGCATCAACGCACTGAATTTCAGCTGCGGTTTTCCAGTCTAAGGTTATGTTCACACGTCGGGTTTTTGCGTGCAAATTTTCAGCTGTGTTTTTCAGTACCAGCAAAGTCTAAGATTTCAGAAATCTCATGCACATACATTGGGTTTTTTGTCCTATTTTGTCCTTTGTTGATTGTTGCAGAATGCAGCATGTCACTTTTTTCACTCACAAAGTAATGGGTGCTGAAAAAAAAAAGCAGTTGACAGGTTTTGCTGTGTTTTTCGTGGCAAAACCTTATGAAGTAGGATGGATTTTTTTTTTTTTTTTGCACTTGAACTTTATCACCATGCACAAGAGGAAAACATAGCATGACAAAAAAAGCAGCAAAAAAAGCACAAAAAAACGCAAGAAAAAAACAAGCACTTGGCAGGAAATAAAACGCAGCAACAAATACAATGTGTGAACATGGCTTTAGCCTACATTTTTCATGCAGTGGGGGGGAAAAAAATAAAAAGTATGAAAAATGATACAGGTGAACATCGCCTTTAGGCCATGTTCACATGTGCATGCGAGACGCCCTTTAATGCGGTCACCAGCTTTCCCCAACTCCTGAACGGCAGCCTCCCATAGCCGTCGTATGTAAAGTTGTACAGATTTCCAACCATTTCTTAGCTCAGTTTCTTGGAAAGCTGGGTGCCGATATGGCGGCCGTTCCAGCTTTCCCAGACCCTGTAATGCGGCCGTACACGTCGTTTCCCTCTCCTCTTGTAACGTCGCCCGTTCCGTGATGTAACGCGGTGAATGAAAGCTTCATTCATGGGGAAATCCAGAGGAAAAACAACTTGTTCCTGTCTGAAAGTGAGCCGAGCACACCACCCCCTGGGACAGAGTGTATCCGTCTCTTTACACACCCAACAGAGGGGTGTTGTGGCACTACAAAGTCCAGCATGCCTCCCAATGAAACTCGTACATCTTGCTTTATGTTCCAATTTTTCGCTAGTTTTTTGTCGTCTGCTTGCTGTGAATGAATGGAAACATTCCTGTTTACATCCAGATGCAAAACAAAAAATCTGTACAGACCCAGAATAGCTCACAGCTGCAGATTTGTTACAGTTGCAGCCAGTCTATAGAACCCGGTGACCTAAATACATGTCATTAGTCTGATTAGCGGAAAATCGATGTTTGTGACCCCGGCCGATCACTAGAACGAGGAGGCGGCAGAGGAGAATTTGTCCCTAAGGCAGAAACGTTGGGAGCATTTTCCATCCAGTTTTAGGGAGGCAGCAAAAAAAAAAAAAAAAAAGGTCACTTCAGAGGATTTTCATGGTGAATTTCTCATCTGGGCAAAATCCACAACAAAACCTGTGGGATTTGCTTCAGAACGTATTGCAAAATCTGCTACAATTTTTTTCTCTCCCCCACTGTGTGTGGATGTAACCTCTACGATTACGCAGTTTTTTGCAGTGGATTTTGGAGCAAATTTTGCTCTGAACATTTTTTTTTTTTAAAGTTTATTTTTGGGGCAAAATTAAGAGTGCTTTTTATTTTTGTCTGTAACAGTCAGTGCAAAAAGTCTCATGTTCTTCTTCTAAAGTTGCAACATTTTCTCAAAAAATTTCAGACGTACATAAAAATCACTCCTAAGGGCTTGGTTTATAAAAAGTTGCAATTAATAAAACAGCCCAAAGTATCTTGAAAAACAAAACAAAAAAAAACATCCACAATGAAGGTAGAATAAAAAGAAGAGCAAATAAGAGCAGGTAGAAAAAAAAAAAAAAAAATAGATGTAGAAAAAAATTGTAAAATCCATAGACCGCTCCGGAGAGGGGATATATCACCCTCACATTTACCATGTGGGATTAATTATAACTGAGGAAGTGAGAAAGAGCTGACACTTCTATCTCCATTGACGTAGGACCACCTGCCGTGAACAGGTAATTTCCACAGAATCTGATGAGAACCAGCCAACAAGCCTACATCCGTATACTCAGGAGGTGGAGAAATACAGGGGCTTCCTCTGTTCAAAAGGAATTATCTCAGACTCTCTGGTCAGTGATGAATATTGGGGTTTGCATCGATCCAATATTTATGGGAGATATATTTTCGGCATCGTAGGGAAGGGACCAACATAATGCATTCACTCACATCACCACAAGGCAAGATGAACATGTCCAACTTCATATTGGTCAGATCGATGATGCTATCCATGCCATGTTTCATTTCTATAGAAAGGTAAAATTGTGATAGGAAACATGACAATGATATCTCCCGCCTGGGACCTCCAGGGACGAAGGTATCCTGAATGTTAGGGATCTCATAAACTTCTAAAGACCTAGCACATCCCACAACCAGCCCCCCATATGAGCTCCCCAAGGGGATCTAATAAAAATCAATGTTGGATTTCTGTCATTTGTCAGTCCTGGAAGGCACCGCTTGCTGTGGGTTCTGTCTGTTTTCCTAAAGGAGTACCTCCCTCCGCTAAGCTCTGAGCAATTTCTATGACATCAAGTTCAGTCATTTTCTTTTTTTTTTTTTTATCCCTTTTATTTCATGTGACTGCATGTATCGTATTGTTTTGTTCCCATTTTGTACCATCTTTGTATATATTTTTTTTTTATGAACACTGCCTATCTTGCTGGATTAAATATATAACATTTAGCCTTTTATGCCGAAAAATACGCTATGTGCCCACGTTGCGGATTCCTGTGTGGATTTTTCAGCGCAGATTTTGAAAAATCCGCAGGTAAAACGCACTGCGGATTACCGGTGGATTTACTGCTGTTTTTGTGCAATTTCACCTGCATATTACCACCTGCGGATTCCTATACAGGAACAGGTGTAAAACGCTGCGGAACAAAGAATTGACATGCTGCAGAAAATACAACACGTTTCCACGCGGTATTTTCTGCAGCATGGGCACTGCGGATTTTGTTTCCCATAGGTTTACATGGTACTATAAACCGGATGGAAAGCTGCTGGAATCTGCAGCGTCAACTCCGCTCCGGATCCACAATGTGCGCACATAGCCTAAGACACATTTTCTCCTCAAAAATTTCGGAGGAAAATGGGGGGATGCGTCTTATAGTCCTAATACAGGCTTACCGGGGATTGCGGTGGTGGTTGAGCAGGGTCACTTCCTCAGGAAGCCGGAGGGTAGCAGAAGTGAGGCGATGCTGTGGCTCAGTGTCAGCGGTGAGCAGAGCGGAGTGCATCATTGGTTTCCCGGCGGCCATTTTCCTGAAGCCGTGGGTTACCTCCAGCGGCCATGTGTGCGCAGATTGGGATCTAGGGTGAGAAGAGATTCCAATCGGCGGCCCACGGCTTCAGGAAAATGGCAGCTGGGAAATCAATGATGCACTCCGCTCTGCTCACCGCTGATACTGGACCGCAGCATCGTCACACTTCTGCTGCCCCCATCTACCTGAGAAAGGGACCCTGGCTCCACACAACACTCTCCTCTGCCTCACCGCCGACACCGGGCCCACAGTATACTCCTCCCACCCAGGGCCTGCAGCATTGCCCCCCTTCTGCAGCCGCCGGCTTCCGGAGGAAGGGACCATGCCTCCTGCGACACCACTCCACCACCGGCCCCCATGTAAGATATCTTAAATTCGGACGGTAAGGCGGACTCCCATCTTATAAAAATCTTAAAAGTTGGGGTGCGTCTTATGGTCCGATGTGTCTTGTAGTCCGAAAAATACTGTAATAGATCTGTTCCTTTTGCTCTGTAAACCGCACCCCTGCAGCCATAAGTTGTGTGTGAATATATATATATATATATATTCCACGAGCTGGTACCTGGGGTGTATGTACCGTACACTCAATGTTATAGTAGTGGAAGCAGCCGTGGCCTCGACCATCACTCGTCCGTCAATAGTGTAATTGCCCTGACGATTGGAGGCAGCATAGTTGTGTCCCCTGAGAAGTGGTGGCGGTGAGATCTACGTGATCTCTCTGCGTATCAGTGCCGACGACTCCGCACCTATAAGTACCGGATGATCGTAGCCGTCCCAGAAGAACGAGTGTAGACGTGACATCATCGGCGCCACTCGCCTCCCAATCCGGAAGTGTGCAGCTTCAAACAATCCCTTTAAACGTGGATTTTTTTTGACAGTTTCACCCTTTAAGTGCTGAAATCCGCAGAGAAACGTTCCGCCAGGCACAGATGGCGTTCTCAGTACCACGGATACGGGTGTCCTATAATCAGAGGCGCCGAATACACCATATTGGACCTTGACGGGAGCGACCAGAGTCACAATACACGGGGGGTGACGCATTTTCCCAATTTTTATTTTTAAGACCCACTTAGTTGACATAACTCCACCACAGCTAACATTGGCGCAAACAATGCGTGGCATCGCACTGCCACTGAATACGACGACCGTGTGGAAAAACAACCCGCGTGGTTCTCAAGGTCGTCACCTGGGGGAAGTTTTCATTGTCTTGATAGTTTGTAATCCATCACCACTTGTAAGGCAGATACATCAGCTCCCCCCATATGTATAATGGTAGCGCCCTGCTCACTGCACCTGAGCTCCACAGGTGTCTCCCCCCATGCACCTGTCACCTGGGCCAGGTGGCTCCGAGCATGCGCAGTGCACGCCCGGCGCTAGGACCCCCGCTGAGGAGGTGACGCAGCGCGAACCTTCACCTCCAGCCCCGCGCTCACCTGTGTACAGGCAGCACCACAGCAACAGCCGCAGCGGCATGGCTTCCTGCGACTTGTAGTCCTTCCTCCCGGGGATTATCACTTCACACAGGCCGGAGCGGAGCTGCCCGCCGCCTCCATCACCAGAGAGTGAAACTTCCAGTGCCAGCCAGAAACCTACTCCCCTCCCCCAGCTCCAGGCGAGGAGACACCGCCCCGGCCCCGCCTCACCGCAGCCACCTCTCCAACCTGCCCCGCCGTGTGCAGAGCATCGCAGCCGCCGCACCTGCAGAGCATCGCACAGGACACTTTATTATCACTCTCTATTTTCACTGTCTGAACTTTATCAGCTCTGCAGAGCATTGCACAGATAACAGCCGTGACCGGACACTGGACCCTCTGCAGAGCATTGCACAGATAACAGCCGTGACCGGACACTGGACCCTCTGCAGAGCATTGCACAGATAACAGCCGTGACCGGACACTGGACCCTCTGCAGAGCATTGCACAGATAACAGCCGTGACCGGACACTGGACCCTCTGCAGAGCATTGCACATCTCATGTCCTCACCTGACACTGGACCCACTGCAGAGCATTGCACATCTCATGTCCTCACCTGACACTGGACCCCCTGCAGAGCATTGCACATCTCATGTCCTCACCTGACACTGGACCCCCTGCAGAGCATTGCACATCTCGTCCTCACCTGACACTGGACCCCCTGCAGAGCATTGCACATCTCATGTCCTCACCTGACACTGGACATCTCATGTCCTCACCTGACACTGGACCCTCTGCAGAGCATTGCACATCACACCTCATGTCCTCACCTTACACTGGACCCCCTGCAGAGCATTGCACATCTCATGTCCTCACCTGACACTGGACCCTCTGCAGAGCATTGCACATCTCATGTCCTCACCTGACACTGGACATCTCATGTCCTCACCTGACACTGGACCCTCTGCAGAGCATTGCAGCTAAGAATTCATGGTTCAGCCACTGTATCCTCTGCAGTCAGGGCCAGCTCCAGGTTCCATGGGCCCGGGTGAATCAGTCTCAGTGGCCCCTTTAACACACACCACAATACATGATGCACAAATACAGCAGAGAAATATAGGTATTTCTCTCACATTACATGAGTGATATCTATTGTACATTCTACAATATGTTCTGGTGAATCCTCGCGGCGCACAGTGACTGCAGTCTTATCATTTTTAGAGTGACAGTATAGTCCTCCATACATTATTCTGGGCACCACATAGTCCTCCATACAGTATTCTGGGCACCACATAGTCCTTCATATAGTATAATGGGCACCACATAGTCCTCCATACAGTATTCTGGGCACCACATAGTCCTCCATATAGGATAATGGACACCACATAGTCCTCCATACAGTATTATGGGCACCACAGTCCTCCATACAGTATTATGGGCACCACATAGTCCTCCATACAGTATTATGGGCACCACATAGTCCTCCATACAGTATTATGGGCACCACATAGTCCTCCATACAGTATTATGGGCACCACATAGTCCTTCATATAGTATAATGGGCACCACATAGTCCTCCATACAGTATTATGGGCAGCACATAGTCCTCCATATCGTATTATGGTCACCACGTCGTTTTCCATACCGTATAATGGGCACCATATAGTCCTCTATCATTATTATTATTATTATACATTTTTATAGCGCCATTTATTCCATGGCGCTTTACATGTGAAAAGGGGGCAAGTATAAACAAATACAATAAATATGAGCAAAAAACAAGGCACTAACAGGTACATAAGGAGAGAGGACCCTGCCCGCGAGGGCTCACGGTCTGCAGGGGATGGGTGATGACTAGGAGAGGGTAGAGCTGGTTATGTGGCGGTTCAGTAGGTTGAGGATCACTGGAGACTGTAGGCTTGTTGGACGAGGTGAGTCTTCAGGTTCTATTTGAAGGTTTCAATGGTAGGTTGGTTGGGGTAGAGAGTTCCAGAGTAGGGGGGAAGCACGGGAGAAGTCTTGGATACGGTTGTGGGAAGAGGAGATAAGAGGGGAGCAGAGAAGGAGATCTTGAGAGGATCGGAGGTTGCATGTTGGTAGGTACTGGCCCGGGAGATGAGGTCACAGATATATGGAGGAGACAGGTTGTGGATGGCTTTGTATGTCATTGTTAGGGTTCTGAACTGGAGTCTCTGGATGATAGGAAGCCAGTGAAGGGTTTGGCATAGGGGAGAGGCCAGGGAATAGCGGGGGGCAGGTAGATTAGTTGGGCAGCAGAGTGTAGGATGGATTGGCACGGTGCCAGAGGGGAGGCCAGAGAGTAGGAGGTTGCAATAGTCAAGGCGGGAGATGATAAGGGCCTGCACTAGTGTTTTTGTGGTTTCGTTGTCGAGGAATGCACGGATCCGGGAAATATTTTTGAGTTTGAGTCGGAAGGAGGAGGCAAGGGCTTGGATATTTGGCTTGAAAGAGAGGGCAGAGTCGAGGATCACCCCGAGGCACCGCGCATGCGGGACTAGGGAAAGTGAGCAGCCATTGACCTTGATGGATAGGTCTGGTGGAGGGGTAAAGTGGGATGGGGGAAAGATGATGAATTTTGTTTTGTCCATGTGACAGTAGTGATGTCATCGCACCTCTGCCCTGAGACGTCACAGAATCAGAAAACGCTAACACACCAGAGCTGCGGAGGAACAGGGAGGGGTAAGTATTGCAAGTGTCAGGACCCTGAGCAAGCGGGGGGGGGGGGCAGGCGCTGGCACCAGACTCCCCAGACTCATGTGCCCATACCGTGCCGGTGTCTCCGACGGCGAGTGTGCCCCCGCTTGCTCAGGGCCCTGGCTTTTGCCCGGTTGCATCGGGTGGTGATGCTGGCCCTGCTCTGCAGAGTATTGCAGCTGAAAGGTCATGACCCACCGACCTGTGTATTTTGCAGAACGTTACGCCTGATGATTACTTATCCAGTCATCACATTCTGCAGAGCATCGCAGCTGACCTACAATGACTCCCATTTATAACACACATCACACCCCGGGCGTGACTGTAACCGCTGGATGTATATTGTGACTGCAGATTATCGCACCTGAACCCCATAGTGACTCTCTGCAGAGTATTGCAGCAGCCACTTTATTCCAACACTACATGTTCAGGGACAGTGAGGATGAGGAGATGAGGATCACAATGGACACCGTCTACCCCAGCCAGATTACCATGGGTCCCACAAACTCTCAGAACCCCCGAGATTGGCCCTGAATTTACTTTTATGTGTCAGTCCGGTTATCTCTCACACCGCCGCCACAAATCCAGAAGTGACTCCAGATACGACGTGTTTTCTGACTACATTGACGCCTATTAGGGCAGAGAGCAGACACTCGCCCATCCCCCGTGTCCCATAGGAGACAAAACACTGATCCAATGAATGGAGTAATGTCGTCCCCTGGCCCGGACCCCATTCACTGGGGTGTCGGCTCCCATAGTTCACAGTAGGGAGCCGACTCTTTGTACCGGATCATTCACGAACGACCCATCACTTACCCATATAGCGACTGGATTGCTCTCCGCACCTATCATGCTGGAGGAAAACGTATGGCTTTCACATCACTCAGGACACACACATATCCCTTCACGTACGGCGCTAGTGACCCACTCACAGCACCCTTGAAATCGTTCCAGACAATGAAGTGTTTCTCACAGAAAATACTTGCAATTACACACGTTTTGTTATACACAGGTTTATTCCTTTGTGTGGTCCGGACATAACTGTTGTCCTCCTCAACTTAATATTTGTTTGCACATCCTTTGGAATAAATAATTGCAATCAATCGCTTCCTATAACCATCCACAAGCTTCTTACACCTCTCAATTGGAATTTTGGACGACTCTTCTCTCGCAAACTGCTCCAGGTCTCTCATATGTGATGGCGCCTTCTCAAAATAGCAATTTTAAGATCTCTCCACAGGTGATCAATGGGATTTAGATCCGGACTCATTGTTGGCCACTTTAGAACTCTCCAGCACTTTGTTTCCATCCATGTCTGATGCTTTTTGAAGTATGTTTGGGGTCATTGTCCTGTTGGAAGAGCCATGACCTAGGACTTAAACTCCGCTTTCTGACACTGGATACTACATTGCAACCAAAAATCCTTTGGTAACTTTCAGATATCATGATACTGTCAAGGCACCCACTGCCAGACGCAGAAGAATAACCCCAAAACATCTTTGAACCTCCACCATATTTGATTGTAGGAACTGTGTTCTTTTCTTTGTAGGCCTCATTCCGTTTTCAGTAAACAGCAGAATAATGTGCTTTATCAAAAAGTTCTATCTTGGTCTCATCTGTTCACCAGACACTTTCCCAGAAGGATTTTGGCTTACTCACTTACATTTTGGCAAACTGCAGTTTAGCTTTTTTATGTCTTTGTATCATCAGTGAGGTCCTCCTGGGTCTCCTGCCATAGCATTTCATTTCATTCAAATGGCGACTGATATTTTGCACTGACACTGATGCACCCTGAGCCTGCATGAGGACAGCTTGAATTTCTTTGAAACTTGATTGGGGCTGCTTATCCACCATCTGGACTATCCTACACTGCAACCTTTCATCAATTTTTCTCTGCAGTCCACTTCCAGGATGATAAGCTTATGCCAGCAGCCCCCGATGAAGCCTACGCGAAACGCACGTTGGGGCTGCTGCACACTGTCCTGAGTGACATCTATGGGTAAGACCTAATGGAACTTCATTACCCTTAACATGTATGTTTCCTTATAGTGATACATGGCTCTCTATTAATGACAGATCATGTTACTTTCTGTTTAAATGATTAGGTTATCTAGTATTGGTTTTACTTACAATACTGATCACTAGGAAACGCGTACTGGGCATTAACTTTATAAGCACTGGCACTTTATAAGCACTGGCACTTTAATTTATTCCATTCGCTGCTTTCCATTAAGCCTTCCCCATCCATCAATTACTGGTCTAAGGACAGTGTGCTTTACACCTGTGTCCACTATTCTCTTAATATTGTTGTTTTGATGTTTCATGCTTAGTCTGTTATGTATTTTCTAAATAAACGTTGATATATATGATCTTGGACAAAATCTCTCTATCCTTTGAGTGCATTTAATATAAATGGGAGTGTCCTTTACTACCGTGTCCCTTTTTACCACTAGGCATAGGGCCTTACTTACTGCATTATTATGAATTCTGTTTTTAGAATTTTGTTGATATGTGATTTTCATATTGCCCACACCTGTTACTTGCCACAGGTGAGCTTGAACGAGCGTCACATGATTGAAACAAAGTTGTTTACCCACAATTTTGGAAAGGTGCCAACAATTTTGTCCTGCCCATTTTGGATATTCTATGGGAAATTATTGATGCAGATAAGCCAAATATATATATTTTTTTGTTTTATTTAGTTTATTTTCTTTATTTTGAAATTGATAAGGGTGGTGATTTGAGCTTTAACTTTTTTTAAATAATGTATTAATTATTTTATTTATTTTATTTTTTTAGCTCCCCTATGGGACTTGAAACTGCAATTAACTTGTTTGTACCATGTCCTGCGTTTTTTTAACTATTTTATCCATCTTGTAACTTTTTTTCCCATTTTTCAGTACATTATGTGGTTAAATGAATGGCGATGTTCAAAACTACAGCTTGATCCTGGGGAAAAAAAACAGTCGTCTTACGGGTTTATGTGGATGGAAAAATAAAAAAGTGATGGCTCTTGAAATTAAGTGAATGGAAGCGCAAAAATTAAAAATGTCCTGGTCATAAATGGCTTGTGAAAAAGTAAGTACACCCTTAACCTGATCCCTGGTTGGACCACCTTTTAATGGTATGTTTTCTATTAAATCCTTATTGTATACCGTAGTCGTCGCCCTGGCCCATCAGGGCATGCTGGGAGTTGTAGTTTCACCCTAGCTAGCGATCTACAGGTTGGAAACTACAGATATAATGAGAAAGGGAGAAGTAGTCACCATAAAGCCTCTGCCGCCACTAACCAGACAGACCAGTCCTACCAGTCCTCCTCCAGTATAATAGCCGGGAAAACACATCTCAGAAGCCGCCACTTGCAGATTTGATAACTCGTGCGTCCCTTTAACTGCCCCCACTCCTTAAGAAGGGAGGGCTGAAGGGTCCCGGGGGACGTGAGGGGTAAAAACTAGAATTAAAATGGGCAAAAAGTAAAATATGGCCACAAAACAGAAACAAGAAGGCGGAATCATGGAAAAAAAACTGCCACACGGTGCACAAATAACACCGCCATACACTGCCCCATTCATAGGGGTGAAGTCTTTGGGGTAATAACTGACAAAAAAAAGCTCCTTTTGCCATTCACTGACCTAATGATGCCTCCATGAAAGAGTATAGGAGCATAAAAGAGCTCAAAGATGCTGCCATATGGTGCAGATGTGGCCCAGTATGGCAGAAGGTGCTGGCAGGTCTTGTAAGGACGCTGGGTACCAGTAGTGGTCCCCTAAGCGGGAGACTGTCCAGCTGCACAGGGACCCAGCCCCGTCCATACTCCGCTCTGAGCAAGGAAGGGGCCCACTGATTTATTTTTACAGTGTCCTCTCTGTGCGCCCCTGGCAACAGTCAGTTTTGTCTAGCGAGTTTTTGGAAGGCCTCGTGCTGGAGGGTCCCGAAGACCCCTGTACTATATGTGAATGATTGACAAAACTCCCATCACATTGTATGGGGCTGTATAAATCCAGATGTGTCCAGCTCCCCCTGGTGGAGGCGGCAGGCAGCTACAACTTTATCGTTTATCTCTCTAAACTTGGTGCACCGTTC
The DNA here is from genome assembly GCF_051348905.1 of Ranitomeya variabilis. NCBI lineage: Eukaryota > Metazoa > Chordata > Amphibia > Anura > Dendrobatidae > Ranitomeya > Ranitomeya variabilis. The sequence goes on along the minus strand of NC_135234.1, from coordinate 23,110,042 downwards.
TCCAGCGGCTGTAGCTTCAGGACTGGAGAATAAAATCCATTACCTATTTCTGCTAATATAAAGCTGATCCTCAGGAAGAGTCCCTCACAATACAGTATGCAGGTACCAAATACAGCACCATGGGTACTATATGGGCACAATACAGCACCATGGGTACTATGGGCACAATACAGCACTATGAGTACTATATGGGCACAATACAGCACCATGGGTACTATATGGGCACGATACAGCACTATGAGTACTATATGGGCACAATACAGCACTATGAGTACTATATGGACAAAATACAGCACTATGAGTACTATATGGACATAATACAGCACCATAGGTACTATATGGGCACAATACAGAACCATGGGTACTATGGGCACAATACAGCACCATGGGTACTATATGGGCACAATACAGCACCATGGGTACTATGGGCACAATACAGCACTGAGTACTAGAGTACTATATGGGCACAATACAGCACTATATGGGCACAATACAGCACTATGAGTACTATATGGGCACAATACAGCACCATGGGTACTATATGGGCACGATACAGCACTATGAGTACTATATGGGCACAATACAGCACTATGAGTACTATATGGACAAAATACAGCACTATGAGTACTATATGGACATAATACAGCACCATAGGTACTATATGGGCACAATACAGAACCATGGGTACTATGGGCACAATACAGCACCATGGGTACTATATGGGCACAATACAGCACCATGGGTACTATGGGCACAATACAGCACTATGAGTACTAGAGTACTATATGGGCACAATACAGCACTATGAGCACTATATGGGCACAATACAGCACTATGAGTACTATATGGGCACAATACAGCACTATGAGTACTATATGGGCACAATACAGCACCATGGGTACTATGGGCACAATACAGCACCATGGGTACTATATGGGCACAATACAGCACTAGGAGTACTATATGGGCACAATACAGCACTATGAGTACTATATGGACAAAATACAGCACCAAAAGTACTATATGGGCACAATACAGCACCATGGGTACTATATGGGCACAATACAGCACCAAAAGTACTATATGGGCACAATACAGCACCATGGGTACTATGGGCACAATACAGCACCATGGGTACTATGGGCACAATACAGCACCATGGGTACTATATGGGCACAATACAGCACCAAAAGTACTATATGGGCACAATACAGCACCATGGGTACTATGGGCACAATACAGCACCATGGGTACTATATGGGCACAATACAGCACCATGGGTACTATATGGGCACAATACAGCACCATGGGTACTATATGGGCACAATACAGCACTATGAGTACTATATGGGCACAATACAGCACTATGAGTACTATATGGACACAATACAGCACCATGGGTAATTTATGGGTACAATACAGCACCATAGGTACTATATGTGTATAATACCCCACCATGGGTACTATATGGGCACAATACAGCACTATGAGTACTATATGGGCACAATACAGCACTATGAGTTCTATATGGACAAAATACAGCACCAAAAGTACTATATGGGCACAATACAGCACCATGGGTACTATATAGGCGCAATACAGCACCATGAGTACTATATGGGCACAATGCAGCACAAAAGGTAATATATGGGCAAAATACAGCACCATGGGTAATTTATGGGTACATTACAACACCATAGGTACTATATTGGTACTACAATACAGCAACATGGGTACTATATGGGCACAATACCGCACCATGGGTACTATAAGGACACAATACAGCACCGTAGGTACTATATGGGTACTACAATACAGCATCATGGGTACTATTTGGGCATAATACAGCATCATAGGTACTATATGGGCACAATACCGCACCATGGGTACTATATGGACACAATGCAGCACCAAAGGTACTATATGGGCAAAATACAGCACCATGGGTAATTTATGGGTACAATACAGCACCATAGGTACTATATGGCACAATACCGCACCATAGGTACTATATGGGTATAATACCCCACCATGGGTACTATATGGGCACAATACAGTACTATGGGTACTATATGAGCACAATACAGCACCATAGGTACTATATGGGCACAATACAGCACCATAGGTACTATATGGGCACAATACGGCATCATGGGTACTGTATGGGTAGAATACAGCTCTATGGGTACTATATGGGTACAATACAGCACTATGGGTACTATATGGGCACAATGCAGCATCATGGGTACTGTATGGGTACAATACAGCACTATGGGCACAATACAGCATCATGGGTACTATATGGTTTACGTGGAAATATTATGTCTGTTTAGCTGTAGGTGGACACTATATGACTCTCTTATGGTAAACTAGACCCTGCTGGGTGCACTGTGTATCTGGCAGTATATGACATGTAGGTTTCTTGGGCGAGTCTGGTATGTAGCTGTAGTCTGAGTTCACCTTTCACTATAACTTCACAGTTTTAATCAATATAAAAAGATGAGTCACTTTACAAACACATCACTAATATTTCACCTCTCCTGATTTACAATATGGATTTGATACTTCAGAGCAACGTTCACACTTCTGCAGATAAGGACTCATTCAGACGTCCATTTTCCATATTCATGTTCTATCCACATTTGTCCCGAACAGACCATGCACATGTAACACCCCAGGGTCCTGGTTGTTACAGTGGCATTGCTTTCCTCACGGGGAGAGTGATGTCACGCTTGGAAGCAAGGGAAGATTTTCTTTATCAGGTAACCACAAGCACACAACATGTTCACACTCCAGGCCAGAAGGGGGAGCTCTGATCCAGTTTACGGGTGGCTCCCCTATATATATATTCTGGTCTGGAGGGAAAGTTAGTTAGTTCCTGTCAGAGAGAGAGAGAGGAGAAGGAAGCTGATGGGCTGTGCAGCCACGAGAAAGTGCTGCAGCTCCTGGAGAGAGAGGATACAGAGAGAAGAACACATTGTAGTGAGCATGCAGGAGAGCGGCGCACAGGAGAGAAAGAACTGGGGAGAATAGCTGTGACTGAGCTACCTCCTTGCAGAGCGCAGACACCCGTAGACTGAAGACCGAGGTTGTGTCAGGCTCCATGAGACACAGCAGAAATCGGCAGGACAGCTGGACTACACGTCACCTGTCCGCCATAACACCTGAAGACACAGTGGCGCATAGAGCTTGGGTCGTGATAGAAACCCTGTAAAAAGGCTCGAGTTACCTGTCATACGGATTAGCATCCTACCCTTTAAGGAGGACAGAGAGGAACAGTGAGGACCTTGACAGAGGCCACAGGCAGCAAGGGACTACACCACAGCGCTGGTAGGAAGGCTTCTAACCTCCACCTGGTAAAGGGGACTCTGGATTCGCTTCCAAGCCGGCCGGACCCTGCCTGTACCTGGGATCTGGTGCCCTGGACTGTGAATGCCTGAAGTCTCCAGCAAACCAGGTAAAGAGACTGCAATCCTGTGTCCTCCTTTTCTTTCTTCACTACCCACCATCTTCCATCTACACACCGGGAGTCCTGGGGATATACTTCACCTGTGGGAAGTTATACCATCTTAGCTGCCATAAGATCACCCCAGAGGACCCCTTTAAGCAGCATCGGTCTCCACTGACCGAATACCACAGGTGGCGTCACAAACACAAACTTTAGGTTATGTGCCCACGTGCAGGATTTTTTGCGTTTTTTTTTTTTTTTTTTTTTTGTTTTTCGGCGGTTTTCTGCAATAAAAATGCTTAATTTAAGCATCCCATCATTTTAATGCATTCCGGAAAAAAACGCAGCATGCTCATTCTTTGTGTGGAATCGCGACGATTGCACACACATAGGAATGAATTGATCCGCTTACTTTCCGCATGAGGCTATGCCCACCATGCGGGAAGTAAGCGGATCATGTGCGGTTGGTTCCCAGGGTGGAGGAGAGGAGAATCTCCTCCAGGGACTGGGCACCATATCCTATGTAAAAAAAAGAATTCAAATAAAAAATCGTGGTATTCTCACCTTCCGGCGTCCCCTGCAGCCTTCCCGCTCCTCGCGATGCTTCCGTTCCCAGTGATGCCTTGCGACAATGACCTGTGATGACATAGCGGTCTCACGTGATGCTACGTCATCTGGGGTCATTGCCGCGAGGCATTACTGGGAACGGGAGCATCGCGAGGAGCGGGAAGGCTGCAGGGGACGCCGGAAGGGGAGAATATCACGATTTATTATTTTTTTTATTATTTTTAACATTATATCTTTTTACTATTGATGCTGCATAGGCAGCATCAATAGTAAAAAGTTGGTCACACTTGTCAAGCGCTATGTTTGGCAAGTGTGACTAATCTGTCAATCAGTTTTCCAAGCGATGCTACAGATCGCTTGTAAAACGCTAGCATTTTGCAAGCTAATTACGCTTGTAAATAGCTAGTGTTTAGCGGGAAAACGCATGCCAATTCCGCATCCGTTTTACTCGCTGCAGGGAGTTGCGGAATTTCCGCGGAAATTCCGGACGTGTGCACATAGCCTTAAAGACTATCCCCTTTTACATGGGCGCCCAGGTCCACGGACCGGGTCGCAGCCACCGTGACATCCCCTTTAAGTACCGGACCCGGTACCGAGTACCCCACAGCCCTGGCGGGTGTTCCACACACATCATAGTCTATGGGGCTGTTCACACGTCTCCATGTTTTTTTGTGGACTGCGTGGTCACAAAAGAAGAATGGAGACGTCTGACTTTGATCAAATCAATATTTACCAATGAAAATTTTGCATTTTCATCCAAAAGACTAATGAAACTTGGTCCATTTATGAGTGAACTTGGCTAAGACCGACTTCACACATTTGTGTCTATTTTTTACATTTGGGTTTTTACATCTGTTTGTTTTTTTCATCCACTTTTCAAAACTGAACGTTTATTGACTCTTAAGACTTGATCGGAGACAAATGGATGGAACATTAACGTAAAAAAAGTCTTCTATTTTTTATCCCTGTTTACCGGATCCTTATAGACTTTATTGGCCGCCTGTGATCCGCAAACTGGACGAGAATAAGACCGAGTCTCCCAAAGAAACGGATCCATTGTTAAAATGGATCAATGAAACTCGACAGGTCAGTGTGCAGTCTAAAAATATAGCACAACTGTGTGAATGCAACCTTATACCTCAGCTAAGTCTTTATAGTGGAGGGAGTTCCCCTCCCCATCAGACACTGCAGAATAGTGAGTGCAGCTCTGGATTATACAGTGGCATGCACAAGTTTGGGCACCCCTGGTCAAAACTACTATTATTGTGAACAGTTAAACAAGTTGAAAATGAAATGATGTCTATAAGGCCTAAAGTTACAGATGACACATTAACTTTGTATTTTAGGGGAAAAAAAAAAATATATATATATATATATATATATATATATATGTATTTTCATATTTTACATTTTAAAAATTGCAAAAATAAAATTGGGCCAATGCAAAAGTTTAGGCACCCTTTGAGATTTGTTTGCTCAGATCACTTTGACAGAGGTTTCAGACGTTAATTAGCCTGTAAGGGTTATGGCTTGTTCATTATCATCGTTAGGAAAGGCCAGGTGATGCAAATTTCCAGCTTTATAAACACCCAGCCTCCTCTAACCTTGTACCAAAAACAGCAGCCATGGGTTCTTCTAAGCAGCCGTCTAGCACTCTGAAAATGGTGGAGGTCCACAAAGCAGGAGAAGGCTATAAGAAGGTAGCAAAGCGTTTAAAAGTTGCCCTTTCCTTAGTTCGAAATGTAATTAAGAAATGGCCGTCATCAGGAACAGTGGAGGTCAAGATAAGGTCTGGAAGACCAATCGACATTTCAGGGAGAGCAGCTTGTAGGATTGCTAGAGAGGCAAATCACAACCCCCGCTTGACTGCAAAAGACCTTCACAATGATTTAGTAGACTCTGCAGTGGTGGTTCATTGTTCTACTGTTCTGAGACACCTGCACAAATATGGCCTTCATGGAAGAGTCATCAGAAGAAAACCTCTCCTGCATTCTCACCATAAAATTTAACATCAGAAGTATGCAAAAGAACATCTAAACAAGACTGATGGAAACAAGTCCTGTGGACCCATGAGCTTAATATACACTGCTCAAAAAAATAAAGGGAACACTCAAATAACACATCCTAAATCTGAATGAATGAAATATTCTCACTGAATACTTTGTTCTGCACAAAGTTGAATGTGCTGACAACAAAATCACACAAAAATCATCAATGGAAATCAAATTTATTAACCAATTGAGGCCAGGATTTGGAATGATACTCAAAATCAAAGTGAAAAATCAAATTACAGGCTGATTCAACTTCAGTAGAAATGCCTCAAAACAAGGAAATGATGCTCAGTAGTGTGTGTGGCCTCCAAGTGCCTGTATGATCTCCCTACAATGCCTGGGCATGCTCCTGATGAGGCTGCAGATGGTCTCCTGAGGGATCTCCTCCCAGACCTGGACTAAAGCATCCGCCAACTCCTGGACAGTCTGTGGTGCAACGTGACGTTGGTGGATGGAGCGAGACATGATGTCCCAGATGTGTTCAATCGGATTCAGGTCTGGGGAACGGGCGGGCCAGTCCATAGCTTCAGTGCCTTCATCTTCCAGGAACTGCTGACACACTCCAGCCACATGAGGTCTGGAATTGTCCAGGGCCAACCGCACCAGCATATGGTCTCAAGGGGTCTGAGGATCTCATCTCGGTACCTAATGGCAGTCAGGCTCCCTCTGGCGAGCACATGGAGGGCTGTGCGGCCCTCCAAAGAAATGCCACCCCACACCATTACAGACCCACTGCCAAACCGGTCATGCTGATGGATGTTGCAGGCAGCAGATCGCTCCCACGGCGTCTCCAGACTCTGTCACATGTGCTCAGTGTGAACCTGAAATTCATCTGTGAAGAGCACAGGGCACCATTGGCAAATTTGCCAATCCTGGTGTTCTGTGTCAAATGTCAAGCGTCCTGCACGGTGTTGAGCTGTGAGCACAACCCCCATCTGTGGACGTCGGGCACTCAGACCATCCTCATGGAGTCGGTTTCTAACCGTTTGTGCAGACACATGCACATTTGTGGCCTGCTGGAGGTCATTTTGCATGGCTCTGGCAGTGCTCCTCCTGTTCCTCCTTGCACAAAGGCTGAGGTAGTGGTCCTGCTGCTGGGTTGTTGCCCTCCTATGGCCCCCTCCATGTCTCCTGGTGTACTGGCCTGTCTCCTGGTAGCGCCTCCTGCCTCTGGACACTACACTGACAGACACAGAAACCGTCTTGCCACATCTCGCATTGATATGCCATCCTGGATGAGCTGCACTACCTAAGCCACTTGTGTGGGTTGTAAAATCCGTCTCATGCTACCATGAGTGTGAAAGCACAACCAACATTCAAAAGTGACCAAAACATCAGCCAGAAAGCATTGGTACTGAGATGTGGTCTGTGGTCCCCACCTGCAGAACCACTCCTTTATTGAGGGTGTCTGGATAATTGCCAATAATTTCCATCTGTTGTCTATTCCATTTGCACAACAGCATGTGAAATTGATTGTCAATCAGTGTTGCTTCCTAAGTGGACAGTTTGATTTCACAGAAGTTTGATTTACTGGGAGTTATATTCTGTTGTTTAAGAGTTACCTTTATTTTTTTGAGCAGTGTAGAACTCTTTGGCCACAATGATGAAAGGTATGAGTGGAGAAAAAAGGGCACAGAACTTCAGGAAAAGAACATCTCGACAATCATTAAATATGGTGTGGAGAAATCATGCTTTAGGGTTGTGTTGCAGTCAATGGCACAGAGAACATTTCATGAGTAGAGGGAAGAACGAATTCAATCATGCAGACATAACACCATCTCGAAAAAGCTGAAGTTGAAAAGAGGAAGAGGATGGCTTCTACAAATGGATAATGATCCTAAACACACAGCAAAATCCTCAAAAGGAGCAAGCTGAAGGATTTACAATGGCCCTCACAGTACCCTGATCTGAACATCATTGGAAATCTGTGACTAGACCTCAAAATAGCAGAGGAAGCAAGACGACCCAGGAATCTGACAGAACTGGAGGAATTGTCCAAGGAAGAATGGAGGAAAATCCCACTCAGGACTCTGAGTAATGTATGTACACAGTGACTGCACCAGCAGAAGAGTGAGTGCAGCTCTGGAGTATAGTACAGGATGTAACTCAGGATCAGTAATATAATGTATGTACACAGTGACTGCACCAGCAGAATAGTGAGTGCTGCTCTGGGGTATAATACAGGATGTAACTCAGGATCAGTAATGTATGTACACAGTGACTGCACCAGCAGAATAGTGAGTGCAGCTCTGAAGTATAATCATGCTTTAGGATTGTGTTGCAGGCAATGGCATGGGAAACATTTCATGAGTAGAGGGAAGAATAGATTCAATGATGCAGACATAATACCATCTCTAAAAAACATTTTTCAAGCTGGTGTTATAAAGTATTCTAATTTACTGAGATAATGACTTTTGGTTTTTCATTGGCTGTAAGCCATAATCATCAACATTAACAGAAATAACCACATGAAATAGATCACTCTGTGTGTAATGACTCTATAGAATATAGGAGATTTACTTTTTGTATTGAAGAACTGAAATAAACTCACTTTTTGATGATATTCTAATTTAGTGAGAAGCTCCTGTATATCCCACGGGGTTTATGGGGATAATTCATGAAATGTTAGTAAACACATGTAAATGTTGTGTCACTTCTGTATGTGTTACAATTTGTACAATCCCATGCTGCATTTAATAATGAATCTATAGACAGATATATGGGACAGTGATGGGGACGTCTGACTCTTGCAGTTATAGATACATTTTTCCAGCATATTTTGAAGAAAAATAAATACATTACTTAGAGAACGTCAGACACTTTCTCAGATGATTTTTTGCCTTTGAAGTAATGAGGGTTTGATAATTTTCTCGCATCTGTGAATGAGGTTAATGACATCGTCAGACTCGTCTCGTTACTGTCTACGCTTCCCCAGATAACACTTTTACAACAAGCCTCCAATTTTCAATCACGTTTATTCCAGACTATTGTGAACGGCTCCAGTATAAAGCCCTCGAGGAAGCGAAAAATCGTAATGGTGCAGATCTACTGAGGAGAAAGGAAGCCAAGAATAATGGGAGGTCAAATGTCATGAAAAACTGACGTGTTAAAAAGGGATCCGGTTGTAAATGAGACAGCAGGATGAAAACCCTCGTTCCCTTGAGACGTAGCAAAGATCTGAACGACAACCTAGTGAAAAGCAGGTTCAGAACCCGAATACTAATTGGGCTTAACCCCTTCACCCTTGAGCCTGTTTTCTCCTATCTAACGACGGCCAATTTTTCCAATTCTGACCACTGTCATTTTGTAATAACTTTTAAATGCTTCAACATTTCCCAGTGATTCTGAGATCGTTTTTTCGTGACATATTGTACTTAATGTTAGTGGCAAATTTATGTGGATATGATTTGCATTTATTTACAAAAATTTGGCAAAAAACTAAATTGAAAATTTTGACATTTTCAAACTTTGAAATCTTATGCCCTTAACTCCTTCACAATGTTTGACCACGATCACCACCGGGAGCTCAGCTTAAGTCACCGCCAGGAATGGTGACCACACCGCCCCGGGATATTTAACCCCCTAAATTGCAGCATTTAGAAGACCGGTAGAAGAAGGGGGCTCCTTCTACCTTCAATCAGCGCCCCCTGTGATGTCATCATTGCGAGGGCCCAATCATTACCATGGAAAACCGAGATTATCATGACATCTGGGTCAGCCAGCTATGGCAAACCTGTTAGACCATTCTGAGAGCATGATCTAAGAGGCGTCTGTCAGTGTAGCACTGACAGGTATAACGCATTGCAGTGCATTATACCAGCGATCAAAGTAATAAAAGTTAAAGTTTCATAAAGGGACTAAGTAAAAAAAGAATATAAAAAAGTTGTGAAGATAAAAAAAATCACAAAATTAAAGGCACAAAAATGAAAAAAATATTTTACTAATGAATATTTATGTATAAAACTAAAAAAGTACACATATTTGGTATCAATTAACACACTGGCTCCAGTTTGGAATTAGTGCATACTGCTTTATATATATATATATATATATATATATATATATACAGTTGTATGCAAAAGTTTACATACCCCAGCAGAATTTTTGCTTTCTTTGCCTTTTTTTCAGAGAATATGAATGATAACACCAAAACTTTTTCTCCACTCATGGTTAGTGGTTGGGTGAAGCCATTTATTGTCAAACTACTGTTTTTTCTCTTAATCTTAGTGATTTAGAGATGATCTGCAAAGAGGCGTGGATCAAAATTCCTCCTGATATGTGCGCAAACCTCATCATCAACTACATAAACTGTCTGACTGCTGGGCTTGCCAACAAGGGTTTTACCACCAAGTATTAAGTCTTGTTTGCCACCCCATATGTGTCTGTACAGTGCTGCTTAGCCATACGGAGAGACTCTAAAGGGACGGAGCGCTGTTTGTCTGCTGGAGCGCAGATTTTCCTAGAATAGTTGCGGACTCCATATAGAGCCCCTAAGTTCCAGAATAGCAGAATCCCCCCTCAAGTGACCCCATTTTGGAAATTACAACCCTTGGAAATTTATCTACAGATGTAGTAACGATTTTGCCTCCATGAGAAACAAACATCAATAGATGCTGCTTAGTGAAAATTGCAAATCTGCTGTTGTAGTGAGTGACCAGTACTTTGTAGTGCCCAGTACGTTGTAGTGCCCAGTATGTTGTAGTGACCAGAACGTTGTAGTGACCAGAACGTTGTAGTGCCCATGCATTGTGCCAGTATGTGCTTCAAGATACACGCACCGCATAAAATAATAGGGCTCTCATCGCTACAGTTCTAACAAATATGTGGGTGCCAACTAAGTGCGAGTTAGGCACACTGGAGGGAAGAAGGATGGGGGGGGGCATTTGGATTTGGGAGCGCAGAATTCAATGGATTTCCTTTGAGGGGAGCGCTGGGTCTGCGAGTGAGTACATTTACAGCAGTTTGCGGTAATGCACCTCCTGAAGTGCCGTACATGTACAACAGATGTCATGTAGGGGGTAAAAAAAGACCCTGAAAGGGAATCTGTCAGCAGGTTTTTACTATGTAACCTGAGAGCAGCATGATTTAGGGTCTGAGAGCCTGATTCCAGCGATGTGTAACTTGTTGGCCTGCTTCCTGACATTTTCATGCACTTTCTTCTCTTCTGTAGATCTAGCAGAGCTCGGAATGCTGAGCCCTGTATGACCCTACACACCATTGATTGGCAGCTTTCTATGTACACTGTAGTGGTGGGTGCATGATTCCAAAGATCTGGTAGATTAGGTGGCATGAAGCCGCTTATCCTGGAGTGATAATCTCCTGCTGATAAAACACTCATTGTATTGAAACAGCACAACACTGCCCAGTAAGTGACACATCATTAGAATCAGGCTGTCAGCCCCTATATCATATTGTACTTGGATCACATAGGAAAACCTGCTGAGAGACTCCTTTTAAATGTGGCTAATGGAAATATTGCAATTTCCACTTCAAATGGGTTGTTCAGTGAAGATAAGTTATCACCTATCCAGTGGATAGATCCATAGGGAGCAGGGTCTCTCTAGTGACACCTGCTGGAAGTAGCAATCCTAAAGCTCAATATTGTGAAGGAACCTGTCAGCTGATTCATGCTGCCCAAACCTCTTGTCTGTGGTGAGGATGATTGAAAAGGCTATCTGTATTAGTGATGGTCCCTCTGACCAATTGAGCGTTCGATGGCCAGCATGTGATCACAGTGCAATATATAAACCCATGTCCCCTGTCCCTGGTGCACTACTGAAAGCTTGATTTATCGTGCTCTGACCCTGCTTGTGTTTCTGACAACTCCTGTCACAGGTTTACTGAGACAGAGAGGCCAGAAGACCGCGGTGTCTGATTTCACGTACTCTTGCACTGATTAGAAGCACTTTACTATCATATTAAACAGTGTAGGTTTCTGCTAGCAGTGCAAGGGTTAATCTGTTCATTTGAAGCTCCTGGAGCTTTTCAGCTTTGATGCTCTCAGCTGATTGGTGTTGGCCACTCCCCTCTCCTGTATATATATCTATATTTATCAGGGATTGCCAGTGTTAGTTTCATACTGCCTGGTTCTGGTGTTGGAGGTGTTGGTTGTTTGAGGAGCCATTTGGAGTGTTGGTCAGAAGGCTGTTGCTTGGTCCCTTCTCCTGTATATACTCGCCTCTAGCTATCAGGAATTGCCGGTGTTAGTTTCATACTGCCTGGTTCTGCAGTTGGAGGTGTCGGTTGTTTGAGGAGCCATTTGGAGTGTTGTTCAGAAGGCTGTTGCTTGGTGATTTGTCTGTGTGCATATCCTCATCCTCTGTTTTTTCCTTCCTTTACTTCCCGGTGTTCTACTCTGTTGTTTGTGAGTGCATATTTGTATGATTGGTATTTTCATTTATCCCTGTACGTTTTCCCTTGTTAGTCTGGTGTGTGCATTCTTATACACTACAATTCCCACTTATAGATAGGTCAGGAGTGGTGCGCTCAAAAAAAGGTAATGCGGTGCTTGAAGGAAAAAGTCAAATGTAATAAAGAGGAACCTTCAGCACTCAACAAGTCCACAATTCAGTGTATTCAACTTGGATTTTTATTATGCAGCCAGCCGGAAAAAACAGACCTCACAATCCAACGTTTCGGCATACAATGCCTTTTTCAAGGAAGTCTATGACAGCAAAACAAAATATAGAACATACACATATTATTCAAAGGGAAACCTTCACTGATAGACTGCGGCTGAACAAAATGCACCAAAAAAAGAAAAAACAGACAAAAGAATTTTTAATAGAAAGAAAAAGACACCGAAACCTCAAAGTGAATAAAGTGTCACCGTGAAAGAGAGATCAAGGTAATAAACCCATCCTTTTATTATTTATACTCGACCAGAATATCCTACTGGACAAGAAGAGGGTGTGAGAACAATAAGATAACGAATCAAAGTTAATGAGACCACCGTAAACAAAAGGGTGTGTAGATTTATGCAAGCTTGACTCATATATACCTGTGTACCAAGACAGTTAAAATGTACAAACATGAACCTGATCATGAATATAGCCATTTGCAAACAACACCTAAAGACCAGTGCGGAAAAAAATATAAATGAATAAAATAGATACCTGTATATAGTAAATAGAGCTTCTATGTAAATAACTCGCCAACACGGCATGAGAAAAAGAAGACAGCTGGAAATACAACAAATGGTGGATACACTATCAGTAGTATCACAAAGAAAACGAATATAATCGAAAACATATCTCCAACAAATATAGAAGCAAGTAACAAGTACCAAGACATAGCCATATAATTCCGTGTGTCCATGTCTGCCCCAAAAAAGGATAATGCTAAAGATATATACCTGCAAAAGGTAGAATGCTGGCGTGCGTCCTGTAGCTGAAGGCGGGATGACAGACCAAGTGCCGTAAACCGGGTATAAATGCCGTATCTGGCGTGATGTAATATCCGGCACTACGAGTGCAAGCTCGTAAAAGAGACGAAAATAGCCGAAGTCCGGAGCCTGCGCATGCGCACTGCATTGCAGGGACATGTCCACAAACGGACTAATAAGCTACCAGGCACCATACGTAAGGATTTATATCAGACTTTCACGGTGACACTTTATTCACTTTGAGGTTTCGGTGTCTTTTTCTTTCTATTAAAAATTCTTTTGTCTGTTTTTTCTTTTTTTGGTGCATTTTGTTCAGCCGCAGTCTATCAGTGAAGGTTTCCCTTTGAATTATATGTGTATGTTCTATATTTTGTTTTGCTGTCATAGACTTCCTTGAAAAAGGCATTGTATGCCGAAACGTTGGATTGTGATGTCTGTTTTTTCCTCCTGGCTGCATAATAAAAATCCAAGTTGAATACACTGAATTGTGGACTTGTTGAGTGCTGAAGGTTCCTCTTTACTACAATTCCCACTGTCACTGTGTGGGGGAGGAGACAGATAAGGCTGATTTAGGAGCTCAGCAAGGCACGTGGCCACGGCGTCTTCACCATCAGAAGTAATCTGGGGAAAGGGATAGCTAGGGCGCCCTTAGCTTTAGTGACAGGAAAGGAGCCCCTGGCATCGGGATATCCTGCAACAGTGCAATGACAACTCCTCTATTTAACCCAGGTACGCTCTTTGCTCTTCAGACTGCCCGAACTGGGTCTCTGCCTGTTGTAATTGCCTAACGTCTTGAACTTAGACAAAATATGACCCAGCTTCACTTCACTACATTTTTGGCTCTTTGCTATGACCTTCCCCAATAGAGCTTTAAGAAAAAAAAATTATATTGAAATTTTTTAAATAAAACACATCAAGTACAGTCATGCACCATATGATTTCTCTCATGTACAGTATAAAGAATATGGTCAGACCACTTAACACACAAAAAAAGTGCAAAGAAAAGGAAAACAACATTCTTACCCAATACATATAAATACAGTGTATATATTTATATTTTTATTTCAGACAGTAAATTTTAGAATACAGCCCATTCAATCCAAACTTGTTGAATTTGACTATAGCGGTAATGGTTTTCTGTAAGGTTAACTGGGAAAAAGGCAGAAGGTCCTATAATAAAGCTCTACAACCTGATAACTTTCTTATAACTTACACATTAATTTTTTTTTCTCCCGAGTGATCTTTCTGATGTGCAAGAAAAGCTGATTTCTGGCTAAAACATTTCTCGCATTGTGAACATGAATATGGTTTCTCCCCTGTGTGAATTCGCATGTGTTCCACAAGAGATGTTTTCTTGGTAAAGCGCTTCCCACATACTGTACATGAAAATGGCTTCTCCCCTGTGTGAGTTCTTAGATGATCCGCAAGATTTGATTTATGGTTAAAACATTTCCCACATTCTGAACATTTAAACGGCTTCTCTCCCGTGTGAGTTCTTATGTGTTCCACAAGACTTGATTTATAGCTATAAGATTTCCCACATTCTGGGCATGAGTAAGGCTTCTCCCCTGCATGACTTCTCAGATGATGGTTAAAACCTGATTTATAAGTAAAACATTTCCCACATTCTGAGCACGAGTATGGTTTTTCCCCTGTGTGAGTCCTCAGATGTAGAACATAAGCAGATTTATGCGTAAAGCATTTCCTACATTCTGTGCATGAGTACGGCTTCTCCCCCGTGTGAATTCTTTCATGTTTATCAAGATGATTTTTAAGCTTAAATAATTTTCCGCATTCCAGGCATGCAAATGGCTTCTCTCCTGTGTGAGTTTTTAGATGATCTAGAAGATTAGATTTATGGGTAAAACTTTTCCCACATTCTGAACATGCAAATGGCTTCTCCCCTGTGTGAATTTTAACATGATCTACAAGATGTGATTTATTGGTAAAACATTTCCCACATTCTGAGCACGTAAATGGCTTCTCCCCTGTGTGAATTCTTAAATGTTTAACAAGATCAGATTTTAGTGTAAAACATTTCCCACATTCTAAGCATGAATTTGGTTTATCTCCTGGGTGAACGCTCAGATGTTCTACAAATTTCGATTTCTGGCTAAAACACTCTCCACAAACTGAACATACATATGGTTCCTCCTCTTTGTGAATTGTCAGATGATCTATAAGACTTATTTTCTGGCTAAAATATATCTTACATTTCAGGCATGAAAATGATTTTTCATCAATGTCAATTTTCTCGTGAGAATTTTCTTCAAAATGTTTTTCACTTTCAGAAATTGCAAAAGCTTTAGGTCCAGTTGTTTCTGTGCCAATTTGTGATTGATCATTGTCTTTTTTAGGATAGGGAGATGAAATGAGTTGTCCATCGAGGCCTATGAAGTGCTCTTCTACTGGGAAAAGAAAATCATAGTTTGAAACGAAAAATTATTGTAGTAAATTCTGCGGATTGAGCAGGACAGGTATTAAAAACAGTCAAAATAACAAGACTAGAACATTCAAATACTGTAAAGCAGTGCATCTATAACATGCAGTGAAGTATATAAAAAACATCTACCCAAACTATTTCTAATATTTACAAATTGGTACATTCACCGATTACCCACTTGGTGTGTCAGCCAGCCCTGGCCTTTATGACGTTCCAGGAGCCATAAACTTTTTTTTTTTTTTTAGCGACTTTTTTTTGGGACAAGTTGTATCAGCGGCATCATTTTGAATTATACATAACTTTATAAAAGTTTGTCAGTAACTTTAGATGGGAAGGAATAGGAATATAAACAAAGCAGCAAGATACTGTTTTTTTGTGTTAAATTTTAAGCTATTCACCGTGCTACACAAATATAGTGTTTCCTTTATATGGCGAGAGCAAATCTATATATATAATTGTCTAAGGGGTACTTCCGTCTTTCTGTCCTCAACTTCCATAACGGAAATCCCGCGTCGCTGATTGGTCTCGCCAGCTGCCTGTCATGGCTGCCGCGACCAAACGGCGACGGGCACAGTCCGATTAGTCCCTCCCTACTCCCCTGCACTCAGTGCCCAGTGCCCGCATACTCCCCTCCAGTCACCGCAAACATGGGGTTATTGGCTGCGTTACACCGCGTTATGCCGCGGGTAACGCACTCCGTTATCGCTGCTACTAACCCTGTGTGTCCCCAACTTTTTACTATTGATGCTGCCTATGCAGCATCAATAGTAAAAAGATGTTATGTTAAAAAAAATACAAAAACATAAAACCTGCTATTCTCACCTTCTGTCGAGGCGCGCGCGGCTGCTGCCAGCTTCCGTTCCCAGAGATGAATTGCGAAATTACCCAGAAGACTTAGCGGTCTCGAGAGACCGCTAAGGCTATGTTCACATTAGCGTTCGGCGCTGCAGCGTCGCCGCATGCGTCATGCGCCCCTATATTTAACATGGGGGGCGCATGGACATGCGTTGCACTTGCGTTTTGTGACGCATGCGTCACTGTGGTGCATGTGTCACTGTGGTGCATGCGTCAGGGCGCAGAGGACGCAGCAAGTTGCAGTTTTTTCTGCGCCCAAAACCATGCAAAAATGGACGTCACAAAACGCTGCGTTGTGCATGCGTTTACATTTGCGTTGTGCGTTGCGTCGCCGACGCTGCGGCGTACAACGCAAATGTGAACCTAGCCTAAGTTATGTGGGTAATTTCGCACCGCATCCTGGGAACGGAAGATGGTGGCAGCCGCGCATCGCCAGAGGTTCGCTGGATCCCGGCGGGTGAGTATAGCACTATTTTTTATTTTAATTATTTTTTTTTAACAGGGATATGGTGCCCACACTGCTGTATACTACGTGGGCTGTGTTATATACCGTGTGGCTGCTTTACACTGTGTGGCCAGTGTTAGATACTATGTGGGCTGTGTTTTGTACTGCGTGGCCTGTGTTATATACTGCATGGGCTGTGTTATATAGCACGTGGGCTGTGTTATATATTGTGTGGACTGTATTAACGCATCGGGTATTCTACAATATGTATGTATGTATGTATGTATATAGCACAGGCCACGTACTGTTTGTCTGCTATATACTACATGGCTCCTATATACAGTTATATGAAAAAGTTTGGGCACCCCTATTAATCTTAAGCTTAATGTTTTATAAAAATTGTTTTTTTTGCAACAGCTATTTCAGTTTCATATATCTAATAACTGTTGGACACAGTAATGTTTCTGCCTTGAAATGAGGTTTATTGTACTAACAGAAAATGTGCAATCTGCAGTCAAACAAAAAATTTGACAGGTGCATAAGTATGGGCACATCACCGGAAAAGTGACATTAATATTTAGTAGATCCTCCTTTTACAAAAATAACAGCCTCTAGTCGCTTCCTGTAGCTTTTAATGAGTTCCTGGATCCTGGATGAAGGTATTTTTGACCATTCCTCTTTACAAAACAATTACAGATCAGTTAAGTTTGATGGTCGCCGAGCATGGACAGCCCTCTTCAAATGATCCCACAGATGTTCAATGATATTCAGGTCTGGGGACTGGGATGGCCATTCCAGAACAGTGTAATTGTTCCCCTGCATGAATGCCTGAGTAGATTTGGAGCGGTGTTTTGGATCATTGTCTTGCTGAAAGATCCATCCCCTGCGTAACTTCAACTTTGTCACTGATTCATGAACATTATTGTCAAGAATCTGCTGATACTGAGAGGAATCCATGCGTCCCTCAACTTTAACAAGATTCCCGGTGCCGGCATTGGCCACACAGCCCCAAAGCATGATGGAACCTCCACCAAATTTTACTGTGGGTAGCAAGTGTTTTTCTTGGAATGCTGTGTTTTTTTCCCGCCATGCATAACGCCTTTTTGTATGACCAAACAACTCAATCTTGGTTTCATCAGCCCACAGGACCTTCTTCCAAAAAGAAATTGGCTTCTCCAAATGTGCTTTTGCATACCTCAGCCGACTCTGTTTGTGGCGTGCTTGCAGAAACGGCTTCTTTCGCATCACTCTCCCATACAGCTTCTCCTTGTGCAAAGTGCGTTGTATAGTTGACCGATGCACAGTGACACCATCTGCAGCAAGTTGATGCTGCAGCTCTCTGGAGGTGGTCTGAGGATGTCCTTGACGGATCTCACCATTCTTCTTCTCTGCCTTTCTGATGTTATTCTTGGCCTGCCACTTCTGGCCTTAACAAGAACTGTACCTGTGTTCTTCCATTTCTTTACTATGTTCCTCACAGTGGAAATTGACAGGTTAAATCTCTGAGACAGCTTTTTGTATCCTTCCCCTGAACAACTATGTTAAATAATCTTTGTTTTCAGATCATTTGACAGTTGTTTTGAGGAGCACATGATGCCACTCTTCAAACAGGAGAACAACTTGCAAGTGGCCACTTTAAGTAGCTTTTCTCATGATTGCATACACCTGGCTATGAAGTTCAAAGCTCAATGAGGTTACAAAACCAAAAAAAGTGCTTTAGTAAGTCAGTAAAAAGTAGGTAGGAGTATTTAAAACAGGAAAATGATAAGGGTGCCCATACTTATGCACCTGTCAAATTGTGTTTGAATGCAGATTGCACATTTTCTGTTAGTACAATAAACCTCATTTCAAGGCAGAAACATTACTGTGTCCAACAGTTATTAGATATATGAAACTGAAATAGCTGTTGCAAAAAAAAACAATTTTTATAAAGCATTAAGCTTAAGATTAATAGGGGTGCCCAAACTTTTTAAGATAACTGTACTACGTGGCCTGTGCTACATACTATGTGGCTGCTATATACATACATACATACATATTCTAGAATACCCGATGCGTTAGAATTGGGCCACCATCTAGTATATATATAGTTTTATTACTTTTGTATAATGACATTTTTCCTTTTAGTTTAAATTTTTTTTTATGTTTATTTAATTTATTTATTTATATTATTTTTTTTTATTTAATTTTTCATTTTTTTTCTTTGAAAAGAAATCATTTGAACTGGGAGCCAAGCATTTCACAATTTTCTTCACTGGGGCTATATGAGGACTTAATTTTTATTTGTGGTTTCGTTTTCATCGGTGACATTGTGTGGTACATGAGACTGATATACTGTATACCCTCTAAAGACCAGTACATGGACCCCAATTCATCTTGGCATGTATCATGAACAACAATAGCCCATGAAGAAAAATGTTTTACGGAATCTCAGCCTACAATTTATAAGGACATAAGATTTACGAAAGGTTCTTACCATTCTCAGATGTGGGTATTTCGAGTTGATTCGTTGTTTCACCAGAACTTTCCTGAAAGGACAAGAGAAAATAAAAAAAAAGCCTAGTTATGAGATACTCAAAGGTCAAAATACCTTCATTACTTTTAATCTTTCCTCACCATGGAGGTCTCTAACCAAATTTGTTGCTTTTTTTTGCATTTTTCCAATCCTGGTGGCCAAAATGCATATTCTGGATAAGGCAGCACAAATGTTTCGTAAAGCAGTAGGATTACATCCAGTAAATTTGAAGATGATAGTCGGCTGGCTTTAGAAGCAGCTGATTGGCATTGTGCAGTTGTTTAGCCTGTGATTGATGCTGCAGAACTTTACTTTCATCCAGACTGAATCGTGGTGGCCAAGTGCACGTTGAAACATGTGAAGGTTTAACCAAATTATTTAGGAAAACAGAATACAGAATCCGTACGTAGCCTCTGCCTTTCGACAATCAACAACAATAAAACTTTCACACTCCTTATCTATGAACTGTTCCAATATTTATGTTCATCCCTCTCCCATAATGATAGTTCTGCTTCACGTCACATGTCTTATCTATTGCATTATTTTTCTGCTGTGTTGTGTATAAACATGTGATTCTTCAGATTTTGTATTAGTCTATGCCTGATGAAGAGACGTATGTAGTCTCGAAAGCTGCGACTTGTTACCATCTTTTCAGTTAGCCATGAAAAGGTATCGACCACTGAGGACTCTCAATTCTAAATATTCTTCTATCTACTGGCTAACACGGTACCAAGATATATATCTTTCCTGTACAGTTTACTACAAAGCTTCATTACAGCAATGATTTGAAGAAATCTCAGCTTCATCTACCTGATGATCCAGCGGGACAGTTGGCGTTTTTCCTGGACAGTCCCGTTTTTGTAGAGGACTAGGACATCTCTCTGGTGGATTTCTTACACTGGATTTATCTATCGGAAATAAACACAAGGACAGAATACATTTTGGGAAACTAACTGAGCAAAATATGTCAAATATCTCGCTCAAATGTTTTAAACTGGTAATCATGTCAGGCTCGAAGGCCCCCATTTTGCACACCAGTCTCTGTAAAAAGTGTGCGAGACGGTTGTAAAAAAGCCAAAATTCTACATTTTTCAACATTTCAAATATGTCTAGGTTCTTTTTTTATCTAAGGCTACTTTCACACTAGTGTCATGCACTGCACGTCGCTATGCGTCGTTTTGTAGAAAAACCGCATCCTGCAAAAGTGCTTGCAGGATGCGTTTTTTCTCCGTTGACTTGCATTAGCGACGCAGTGCGACGCATTGCCACACGTCGCAACCGTCGTGCGACGGTTGCGTCGGACCGTCGCCACCAAAAAACGTTGCATGTAACGTTTTTTGGTGCGTCGTGTCCAGCATTTCCGACCGTGCATGTGCAGCCGGAACTCTGCCCCCTCCTCCCCGCACCTCACAAAGGGGCAGTGGATGCGTTGAAAAACCGCATGCGCTGCCCCCGTTGTGCGGCGCTTCCACAGTATGCGTCGGTGCGCCGCAACGTCGCATTGCGACGTGCAGTGCACGACGCTAATGTGAAAGTAGCCTAAGTGGTGGAAAAAAATTCCAAAGTTTGTAAAAAAAAAAAACTGTGACATTTTCCGATACCCGTAGCGTCTCCATTTTTCGTGATCTTGGGTTGGATGAGGGCTTATTTTTTGCGTGTCGAGCTGAAATTTTTAAGATACCATTTTGGTGCAGATACGCTCTTTTAACATTTTAATGCAATGTTGCGGGCACAAAAAAAACAAATTCTGGCGTTATGACTTTTTTTCTCATTACACCGTTTAGCGATCGGGTTAATTATTTTTTTATTTTGATAGATTGGGCGATTCTGAACGTGGCCATACAAAATATGTGTATGTGCGATTTTTTTTCTATTGTTTTATTTTGCATGGGGCGAAAGAAGGGTGATTTAAACTTTTATATTTTTTAATATTTTCAAAAACTTTTTATTTTTGGCATGCTTCAATAGTCTCCATGGGAGATTAGATGCTGCCATAACTCGAGCACCTCTGCTACATACAGGCAATGATCAGATCGCCTGTATGTAGCAGAATTGCTGACTTGCTATGAGCGCCGTCCACCGGGCGGCGCTTATAGCAATCCAGCAGTGACAACCATAGATGTCTGCAGGAGACCGCTGGCTGTCATGCCAACCGGTCAGAGTTTGACAGCAGCATTTAACAGGTTAGCAGCCGCGGAAGGATCGCGATTCCTCACTCGGAAGTTAAAGGTACATGTCAGCTGTTCAAAACAGCTGACATGTGACATGTGACAGAAAAGATGTGGGCTCACCGCCGGAGCCCATATCAAAGGGAGGGAGTCCAACATCGGTGTATTATTACACCCGATGTCGGAAAGGGATTAATAAATCTACCTCCCAGAGTTTATATTGGATGGGTAAATCTAAGTGATCCATAAACCTGTTTTCTCCTCTTACCCAGGGATGTGATGGACTGGTGATCTTTCATCATGATATCTTTATATTGATCCTTGTGTCCTTCTAAATACTCCCACTCCTCCGTTGAGAAATAGACGGTGATGTCCTGACACCTTAAAGAAACCTGACACACACAATGATACCGTCATCCTTCTTTTCACCATCATTGTATAATTTCCCAGCATTCCTGGCAGTGCTCACCTCTCCGGTCAGCAGCTCCGTGATCTTTTTGGAAAGTTCTAGAATCTTCTGCTCATGTATCAGAGATAGAAGCGGGGTATCGATGATGTTGGTCTCAGTCTTGCTCCTTCCTTCTGACGTGGGGGTCACACTCTCACCGGATGACTTTTTCACTACTGTGTAGTCCTGTGTATGGCAAGACACTGATCACTACATACATTCAAATAACTCCTTCACCTTTCACATCATTGATCCGTTTTAATAATCGTAAAGTCACGCGGATCTCTCACCTCTCCAGTTATTAAGTAGATTATTTCTAGGGTGAGGTCTAATATATCTGCAGCCATGTGTTTTTTTTCTGTTGCCATCCTTGATGGGTCATCGATGAAAGATATCACCGTCTTTCAAAGAAAACTTATGCTATAAGGGTCCTGTACCTATGGATCCTGAGAAAAAATATGGAGGGTTGAAAAAAATATAATTTTTATAAAGGACATTTTACGCGAAAAGGGATGTCCAATCCTTAGAATTGGTCATCAATATCAGATCGGTGGGAGTCCGACACCTAACACACCCACAGATTAGCTGATAAGCTCTGCACGTGTAGCGTTGGCTGACGGTTACTGCAGAACAGCTCATTTTCAAATTTTTTTTTAGGGTTTGTCCTCAGTCCCTTCGTTCCAATAAAAGGTAATCTAAAGTCTTCAAGAGAAGACAATTAGACTAATGTCGATTCCTAATTTTATGGGAACAGTTTGAGGAAGATCCTTTTCTATTCCTCATGATTGTGCCCAGTGAACAAGGTCCATATAGACATGTAGGGGGTAGTTTGGTGGTAGAACATGACTGGCTGCAAAGTGGCCAGACCTCAAGTCCATCCAACAACCAAACCAGAGATTGTAAGCCCGAAATGTCACCAACATCAGTGTAAGACCTCACAAACGCTCTTCTGAATGAACTGGAAAAAATGTCCACAAACACCTCCAAAATCTTGTAGAAATCCTTCCTAGAAAGGCGGGAGCCGATATATCTGCAGAAAGGCCAACTACATATTTATGTCTATAGATGTAGGATTGGGGGGTGGTCAGAAAAGCTCCTGTTGAGGGAATGTTTTGTCTATACAGTGTATCCCTCCCGACTCCCCTAACTCTCAGATTGGCAAAGTGACAACTGCTACCAGACAGCTCCGGAAACGACTTATCTCCCCGAAACAAAAGGAACGGGTGTTCACATTCCAACTTCCCATCCTTCTCTCCCCTGACATCTATAGTACTGAGCAAAAGTTTTAGGCAAGTGTGGGCAAAATTCTGCAGACATTTTCAAAAACAGAAGTGATAAAAGTTTATTTTTATCGAAATGCAAAGTTAATGAACAAAAGAGAAATCTAAATCTCATGACTATTTGGTGACCGTCCTTCGCCATCATCACTTCTTCTCCATCACTTGCAAGCAGTTTTTGAAGGAACTCGGCAGGAGGTTGCTCCAAACATCATGTAGAAGTAGAAATAACCCATGCAGACATCACTTTTCTTGCACTTCATATTTTACATCAAGATGCACAGCATGCAAAAAATTAGGATTGGAACGTGACGCTGAGAAGTAAAATAACAGGTTCTCTCAATTCTCTCTTCATACTTTTCTTTCACTGAAAAATATTTTACCTCCAGATATAAAATATATACAACAAAATGTGAAATTTCACCATTAAATCTTCGACATTTACCACATCCGGAATGTTCTTTTAAACAACTTTTCACTATTATGTGTATGATCACAATTAAACTTTCTCAGTGTCCATAGATTTAGCGTTCACAGAGGAGATAGTTAGAGGATACAAATAATTTTAAAAAGTTCTTAATAAGGTTATTCTAGATGTGAATATGCTAAATATTTAATACTGAGATCTCATATTTTTCTCTTTTATATCATGGACAACTAACCACAGATCTTCTGTGTACGAGGCTTGTGTGGATCCTTTTGTCCCTTCATGGGATCCCAGACAGACTGGATGATGTGAGATCATCACCTCCAGGACTCCTCATCCTTAATGACATTGGCTGGATGTTGTCGGTCATTGTCCAGCTGCAGTATAAATTTAGAGTACATCAGACACCTCCCCGATGGCATTACATGATGGGTACGTACAGTATCTCTGGATTTCTCAGAATTGAGGACATTAAGAAATGAGTAGGGTTGAAGACTGTAAACACAGAGGTCAGCTAAGGAAACTTAGTGCAGCAGGTGAAGGACACATCATGTTACTTCCCTTCGAAATCAGATGATGTCCAGCAGTGGCGTCAGATCAGAACTGGTAGCAATCAGTGAGATGGCTACTGTATGGAGAAGTCTAGCCAGAAGACATCTTTATGGAAGAAATGCGGCCAAAAGTTATACCTTCCACATGAAAACAAGGCCAAGCGACTCATTTATGCCTGAAAATATAGGAAGTGGGGTACATAAAAATGTCAAAGGAGGCAAAGTGTGAAATATTTTGGCAATTTATTCCCAAAGGGCTGGAGAGCAGCACAAATGCATGAACAGTGAAGCATGGTGGAGGGTCTGCAAGTTTAAGGCTGCATTTTAGCAAATGGAGATGGGGATTTGGTCAGCATTAACCCCTTCATGACCTTGGGATTTTCCTTTTTTCTGTGTTTGTTTTTCGCTCCCCTCCTTCCCAGAGCCATAACTTTTTTATTTTATCGTCAATATGGCCATGTGAGGGCTTATTTTTTGCAAAAGAAGTTGTACTTTTGAACGACATCATTGGTTTTACCATGTCGCGTACTAGAAAACGGGAAAAAAAATTCCAAGTGCGGTGAAATTGCAAAAAAAGTGCAGTCCCACACTTGTTTTTTGCTTGGCTTTTTTGTTAGGTTCACTAAATGCTAAAACTGACCAGCCATTATGATTCTCCAGGTCATTACGAGTTCATAGACACAAAACATGTCTAGGTTATTTTTTATCTAAGTGGTGAAAAAAAATTCCAAACTTTGCTAAAAAAAAAATAAAAAATTGCGCCATTTTCCGATACCTGTAGCGTCTCCATTTTTCATGATCTGGGGTCGGGTGAGGGCTTATTTTTTAGTGACACCATTTCGGTGCAGATATGTTCTTTTGATCGCCCGTTATTGCATTTTTTTAATGCAATGTCACGGCGACCAAAAAAAACGTAATTCTGGCCTTTCGAATTTTTTTCTCGCTACGCTGTTTAGCGATCAGGTTAATGCTTTTTTTTTTATTGATAGATCGGGCGATTCTGAACGCGGTGATACCAAATATGTGTAGGTTTGATTTTTTTAATTGATTTATTTTGAATGGGGCGAAAGGGGGGGTGATTTAAACTTTATTTTTTTCACATTTTTTTTTACTTTTTTTTTAACTTTTGCCATGCTTCAATAGCCTCCATAAAAGGCTAGAAGCTGGCACAACGCGATCGCCTCTGCTACATAGCAGCGATCATCAGATCGCTGCTATGCAGCAGAAATGCAGGTGTGCTATGAGCACCGACCACAGGGTGGCGCTCACAGCTGCCGGGGATCAGTAACCATAGAGGTCTCAAGGACCTCTATGGTTACTCTGCAGAAGCATCGCTGACGCCCGATCATGTGATGGGGGTCAGCGATGCGCTCATTTCCGGCCGCCCGGCCGGAAGCGCCGGTTAAATGCCGCTGTCTGCGTTTGACAGCGGCATTTAACTAGTTAATAGCGGCGGGTGATTCGCGATTTCACCCGCCGCTATTGCGGGCACATGTCAGCTGTTCAAAACAGCTGACATGTCCCAGCTTTGATGAGGGATCACCGCCGGAGCCCACATCAAAGCGGGGGTTCTGACCTCGGACGTACTATCCCGTCCGAGGTCAGAAAGGGGTTAATGGTGTCCTCAATTCTGAGAAATATAGGTAGATACTTATCCATCATGTAATACCATAAGGGAGGCGTCTCATTGGTTCCAAATTAATCTGCAGCCAGACAACGACCCCAAACATCCAGCCAATGTCATGAAGAACAAGGAGTCCTGGAGGTGATGATTCGGCCTCCATAGAGCCCTGATCTCACATCATCCAGTCTGTCTGGGATCCCATGAAGAGACAGAAGGATCCGCACAAGCCTCATACACAGAAGATCTGGGGTCAGCTCTCCAAGATGTTTGGAACAACCTCCTGCCGAGATCCTTCTAAACCTGTGTGCAAGTCACCAAGAACTGATGAAGGCGACAGGCTGTCACAAAATTTTAATGGGATTTAAATTTCCCTTTTGTTCATTCACTTTGAATTTTGTTGATAAAAATAAACTATTAAACACTTCTAATTTTGAAAGCTTCTTACATTGCAGCATTTTCTCCACAGTGCTGTATATATTGTTGATTTATGCACAGAACAAGACACAAACATTATATAGTACAAAGCAATGCAGCACTTATATAGAGGTCACTTACTCCTGGAGGAATTCTTACCATTTTATCACTGACATGTATTAATGGAAATGCATGTATAGGGTCAATGGAAATAACAACTTCCAACAACATCGTCCCTCAGCAAGATGTACGTACAAAAAAAGCGAAGGTTCTTATCGCATAAATTGGCCAATTCAAGTGTGCCCATCAACCACGCAAAGGTGACACTTCTCTGATGGGTCCTATCATAACCTTTCCCTATCCTACTGTACATGCCACTTTCGGGCTAAAAAGCCTACAATAATGGACAATCTGTGTCTCCTGGGCTGCAAGCCTACAATTTGAAATGGGCAAGTAGAATTGGTTGTGATAGGACCCATCAGAGAAGTGTCACCTTGCCGTGGTTGAGGGAGGATTCTGCTTTTCTAGCACTTAGGGGCTCTTTTTATAAAATCTGCAAACTATTCTAGGAAAATCTGCGCTCCAGGAGGCAAATAGCGCTCTGTCCCTCCCAAGTCTCTCCGTATGGCTAAGTAGTACTGTACAGCCACATGGGGTCCTCCCACATTCAGCAGAAATTGTGGGACACATTTTGGTGCCATTTTACCTATTTTCCAGTATGAAAATGTAAAACTTGTAACACACAATCTTGGTGGTAAAAATGTAAATTATTTTATCTTCACTGCCCAATGATATAGAAGTCTGTGACACACCTGCGGTGTCAATATAATCACTGCAACCCTAGATGAATTCATTGAGAGGTTTAGTTTGTAAGATGGGGTCACATATGGGGGGCTCTGCCGTTCTGGCACCTCAGGGGCTCTGCCAATGTGACATGGCACCCTCAAACAAGTGCAGCAAAATCTGCACTGTAATATGGCGCTACTTCCCTTCTGAGCTTTGCACTGTGCCTCAAAAGCAGTTTTCGACCACACGGAGAACACAAATTTTGGGGTCCATTTACCCTTGTAAAAATACAAAATTTGAAGCTAAAAAAGATTTTTGTGGGAAATATGTGATTTTGTTTTAACTTTTCACAGCTTAACGTTATAAACTTCTGTGAAGCACCTCGGGGTAGAATATGTCACGAGGAAGCAACCTCAGAATCAGCGGGATCCATTGAAGCGTTCCAGTGGTCATAATTGTAAAAATTGGCCTGGTCATGAAGGTGAAAACAGGCTTTGGGGTGAAGGGGTTAAGGGGGTTGACCACTATTCGGACAACCCCTTCTCAATCAGCATTTTTGCCCCAAGTAAAATAACCCTTCTACTCACCTACGGTGGCGGCACTGTTCTAGTGGTGTCTGGACTGTCTCACGCGGAGCTCACACCACATGTCATATGTTATGTCACGCCATCCCTGCAGCCAATCAATGCTGGCTTCACTTTCCCGCTGTCATTGAATCAAACTCAAGGGGCAGTGATTGGCCAGCCGCAGCTCTAAGTTTTCTTTTGATATTCGATTCATCTAAAAGCAGGGAGAGAGAAGCCATCGCTCATTGGCTGCAGGGCTCACGTAACATAACAATGTGCCAGGATCCCTGGTAGAGCAAATCCCAACATCGTTGGAATGATGCCGGCAGCAGAGGTGAGAATAAGTGTTATTTTACTGTTGGCAGACATGCTGATTGAGACTGGGTTGTCGCCCTGATCCACTCCCGCCTGGACTACTGTAACGCTCTATTAATTGGCCTCCCCCTCACTTGACTTTCCCCTCTCCAGTCTATCCTTAATGCAGCAGCCAGGGTCGTCCATCTGGCTAATTGTTACTCGGACGCGTCCGCTCTTCGCCAGTCGTTACACTGGCTGCCCATTCATTACAGGATACAATTCAAAGTACTTGTTCTCACCCACAAAGCTCTCCACAGTGCGGCACCGCCTTACATCTCCTCCCTCATTTCTGTCTATCGGCCTAACCGACCGCTGCACTCTGCAAATGACTTTCGACTAACCTCTGCACTAATCCGTACCTCCCACTCCCGACTCCAAGACTTCTCCCGTGCTGCGCCAATCCTCTGGAATGCTCTACCCCAAGATATTAGGACCATCCACACCTTGCACAGTTTTAGGCATTCGCTTAAAACATGTCTGTTCAGAGCGGCCTATCACGTTCCCTAATCAAAGTCATTTTATGTCTGTGTGTGTGTGTAGCCCATTCACTATCTCCATCTACCCCCCGCCCCCTGAAGATGGCCGGACCATCATTGTAAATACATCATTGTAAATACACACCTGTACTTTGTATCTCCCCCACCTCATTGTAGATTGTAAGCTCTCATGAGCAGGGGCGGCTTATTGTGCTTTAATTATTGTATTGTTAACGTTGTTACTCATGACTGTTGTGTTTGAAACTGTTTAACTGTAAAGCGCTGCGGAATATGTTGGCGCTGTATAAATAAAGATTATTATTATTAAAGGGGTTGGACAAAATATTCTGTAAAATGTTTCGGAATTGCAATCATTTTTCAACAAAGCCTCCTCAGTTCAGGGGCTCAAAATAATAAAATAAAATGTTCATTAAATAATAATAATAATAATTTTTAAACACTATGTGGACAATCCTTTGCAGCAATGACGGCCTGAGGTCTGGAGGCCATGGTCGTCACCATCGCTGGTCTTCTCCGGTGTGAGGCTTCACTGCGGTGAGTTCAGTTGTTCCTTGTTTGTGGCTCATTCTCCCTTCAGTTTTGTCTTCATGTGAAATGTGGCTCGATGGGGCGGAGATCTGGGGATGACTCGGCCATTGCAGAATATTCCACTTCTTGGCTTTCGCAGGATGTTTTGGGCCATTGTCCATCTGTCCTGTGAAGCGTCGTCCAATCAGCCTTCCTGCATGTGGCTGAATCTGAGAAGATAGTATCGCCCTGTACACACAGGATTCATCCGGCCGCTTCTGTCGTCAGACACATCATCAATAACCACTAGTGACCTGGTGCCATTGGATGCCATGCATGCCCGCGCCATCACACCACCTCCACCATGTGTTACAGACGATGGTTTGTGCTTAGGGTCATGAGCTATTCCAAGCCTTCTCCAGACTTTCTTCTTCCCACCAATCTGGCACAGATTGATCTTAGTTTTGCTTCTCCAGAACTGGGCAGCTTCTTTAGATTTTTGGGGGCAAAGTCTAACCTGGTCTATTTTCAGGCTGATGAATGGTTTGCACCTTGTGGTGAACCCTGTGTATTTGCTCTCATTAAGTCTTCTTTTTATGGTAGAGTTAGATACTCAAGACACCGACTTCCTTGAGAGTGTTCTTCACTTGGTTGGCTGTTGTGAAGGAGTTTTTCATCACCACGGAAAGGATTTTGCGATCAGCCACCACTGTTGTCTTCTGGAGACTTCCAGGTCCCTTTGAGTTCCCGAGCTCACCAGTGCGGTCTTTTTTTTTTTGCGCAATGTAACCAAGCTGTTGATTTGTCCACTCCTAACATTTCTGCCATCTCTGATTAAATTCTTTTTTTTTTTTATTCAACCTAATGATGATGTTTCTCTTACAATGAGAGTTCATTTGACTGCATGTTGTGGGTTCACAGCAACAGCTTACAAATGCAAATGCGTCATCTGGAATCAGCTCCAGACCTTTTAATTTGCATAACTGATGAATTAAGAAGAGAAAAGCTCATGCTGCCCATTAAAGAGCTTTTGAGATAATTGTCCAATTACCTTTGGTCCCTTGAAAAAGAGGCAGTTACATATTAAAGAGCCGTAATTCCTAAACTCTACCTCCAAATAGGAAACCCTCAAAATAACGCTTGAATTTAGAAAATACATCTTTCTTCCTTGTTTGGGGGTCTATACAGTATCTGGTATATTGGTGTAATTATGGTTCACACTAGTAAGATACATGCTAACAATTTATTGAAAAAAAATAATCTTCCCATTCCTCATAAACTTGGACGGACTTAAAGTTTTCGCTTCTTTTACGGCTGTCAGACACTGGCACTAGAAATGTTATTGGATCTGATTTTGGAGTGACTTGGTAGTTTTAAAGTAAGGGAGCTCATAAAGCAGAGTATATTTAATCTTTTCCCACCCTGTTTAAAAACTGCTCCTTGTCCTGAGCAGTGTGAAAATTTCAGTAGCACCAGGGAGGAGGGACACTGAGGAGCTTTCAATCAGGCTAAGCTTGGGGGGGGGGAGCGGGATTCAGCAGGGAGGAGGGACAAAGAGGAGCCAACAATTAGGCAATGTGCGCTGGATTCAGCTTCAGCAGGGAGGAGGGACAAAGAGGAGCCAACAATTAGGCAATGTGAGCAGGATTCAGCAGCAGCAGGGAGGAGGGACAAAGAGGCAATGTGCGCGGGATTCAGCAGCAGCAGGGAGGCGGGACAAAGAGGAGCCAACAATTAGGCAATGTGCGCTGGATTCAGCTTTAGCAGTTAGAAGGGACAAAGAGGAGCCAACAATTAGGCAATGTGAGCAGGATTCAGCAGCAGCAGGGAGGAGGGACAAAGAGGAGCCAACAATTAGGCAATGTGGGCAGGATTCAGCAGCAGCATGGAGGAGGGACAAATAGGAGC
This sequence comes from Ranitomeya variabilis, assembly GCF_051348905.1. Classification (NCBI taxonomy): domain Eukaryota; kingdom Metazoa; phylum Chordata; class Amphibia; order Anura; family Dendrobatidae; genus Ranitomeya; species Ranitomeya variabilis. The sequence continues at coordinate 23,078,804 of NC_135234.1, read as the reverse complement.
CAACAATTAGGCAATGTGCGCTGGATTCAGCAGCAACAGGGAGGAGGGACAAAGAGGAGCCAACAATTAGGCAATGCGAGCGGGATTCAGCAGCAGCATGGAGGAGGGACAAAGAGGTGCCAACAATTAGGCAATGTGCTCTGGATTCAGCAGCAGCATGGAGGAGGGACAAAGAGGAGACAACAATTAGGCAATGTGGGCAGGATTCAGCAGCAGCAGGAAGGTGCTGTCAGTCCGGCAGGTTGCACAGAGATTGAGCAGCAGGAATGAGCTGACGATACTGATAAGTGGGCAACCACCCTGGGTGGGTGTAGATTCAGCAGTAGCACAGAGGAGGGGCACTAAGCTGCAGTCTAGGTTGGCTGAGTTTCAGCAGCAGGATGGAGGGGCAATGAGAAGCCATCAATCAGGCTATGTGGGTGGACTTCAGGGAGTAGGACCATAGTGGAGCTATTAAATGGATGAGTACCTCTCAATCAGGTGGGATGCACAGAGATTCAGCAGCAGGTATGACACATACCGAGGAACAATCAATCAGACTGAGTGGACGTATATTTAGCAGTAGCAGAGAGGAGGGGCATTGAGGTGCTGGCAATCAGGTTGGGTAAGAGGAGATTCAACACCAGCAGGGAGGAGGGACACTGAGGAGATGTTAATCGCAGTTGGTGGGTGGAAATTCAGTGTGGAGGGGGGGATACTGGAGACCTGTTATCAGGCTAGGAAGGTGGAGAAAATATAAACTGTGTAAACCCACAAGGGCAGGGTCCTCTCTCCTCTGTACCTGTCACTATTAGTTTGTTCATCACAATCTCTATTTGTGTTTTGTATGCTACCTCTTCCCATGTACAGCAACATGTAATCAATGGTGATCTAAAAAGAAAGAATAATAAAGGACATTCGTACATGGATTTTCATAGTAAGTACACCAGCCTCATCAGGTCTGATAGCTCTATGTATAATGTACGCAGTATTATGAAACCTGCTGACAATCCACTTCAAACCTTACAGGAATCAAAGATAAGATGAGGAGCGGTTCAACGGACACGGAGCTACGTGCACTGGTATGGACAAATGGACAAACTAGAAAAACACCGCATTCATGCAAATTGTGATTCTCTCACACTGATACATTGCAAAGAAAAAAGCCAATACACAGGATATACTGCAGGCGATGCAGCAGGAATACACACGTCACTGCAGCGGCCACACACAGGATATACACTATGTTCCAAATTATTATGCAAATGATAAGATTTTCCTAAATGGTCGGTGCAAATGACAGTCTAATAAAAGTCATCACCCGTTAGAGTATACATCAAATTTTATTGAAGAAACTTCCCAATGATAACAGTATAATCTCCAAAATGAATAAAACCTCACAATGCACTGTTCTAAATTATCAGGCACAGTAGAATTTCTAAACATTTGATATAAAGAACTGAAAATGCTCATTTGTGGAATTTGCAGCATTAGGAGGTCACATTCACTGAACAAATCTACTTAACTCCAAAACCTCCTAACAGGCCAAGTTACATGTTAACATAGGACCCTTCTTTGATGTCACCTTCACAATTCTTGCATCTATTGAACTTGTGAGTTTTTGGAGAGTTTCTTGTGTTTCTCTGCCTCCCAGCGCTGCTGTTTGGATGTGAACTGCCTCCCACCCTCATAGATCTTTTGCTTGATGATCCTCCAAAGGTTCTCTATAGGGTTGAGGTCAGGGGAAGATGGTGGCCGCACCATGAGTTTATCTCCTTTTATGCCCATAGCAGCCAATGACTCGGAGGTATTCTTTGCAGCACGAAATGGTGCATTGTCAGCATGAAGATGATTTTGCTCCTGAAGGCACGTTTCTGCTTTTTAGACCATGGAAGAAAGTTGTCAGTCAGAAACTCTATATACTTTGCTGAGGTCATCTTCACACCTTCAGGAACCTTAAAGGGCCCTACCAGCTGTTTCCCCAGGATTCCGGCCCAAAACATGACTCCTCCACCTCCTTGCTGACGTCGCAGCCTTGTTAGGACATAGTGGCCATCCACCAACCATCCACTACTCCATCCATCTGGACCATCCAGGGTTGCTCGACACTCATCAGTAAACAAAACTGTTTGAAAATTAGTCTTCATGTATGTCTGGGCCCAATGCAACCGTTTCTACTTGTGAACACTGTTTAGGGGTGGCCGAATAGTAGGTTTATGCACCACAGCAAGCCTTTGAAGGATCCTACACCTTGCGATTTGAGGGACTCCAGACGCACCAGCAGCTTCAAATATCTGTTTGCTGCTTTATAATGGTATTTTGGCAGCTGCTCTCTTAATCCAATTAATTTGTCTGGCAGAAACCTTCCTCATTATGCCTTTATCTGCATGAACTCTGTCTGTGCTCTGTTTCAGTCACAAATCTCATCAGAGTATGATGATCACTCTTAAGCTTTCGTGAAATAGCTAATGTTTTCATCCCTTGTCCAAGGCATTGCACTATTTAACACTTTTCAGCAGCAGAAAGATTCTTTTTATTTTCCATATTGTTTGAAACCTGTGGCCTGCGTAATAATGTGAAATATAATTTGTAAGTAGTTTTCCTTTTATTTGAATCACCTGGAAAACTAATTATCACGTGTTTAAGACTGATTTCAGTGATCTATTGAGCCCTGAGACACAAGACCATCCACGAGTTTATTTGAAAAGCGAAACAATTAAATCTTTATGAAACTTAAATGCAATTTGCATAATAATTTGGAACACAGTGTACTGCAGGCGATGCAGCAACAAAACAGCGCACACATCACTACAGCTGCCACACACAGGATATACTGCAGGCGATGCAGCAGGAATACGGCGCACACGTCACTGCAGCAGCCACACACAGGATATAATGCAGGCGATGCAGCAGGAATACGGCGCACACGTCACTGCAGCGGCCACACACAGGATATACTGCAGGCGGTGCAGCAGGAATACGGCGCACACGTCACTGCAGCGGCCACACACAGGATATACTGCAGACGGTGCAGCAGCCACACACAGGATATACTGCAGGCGATGCAGCAGGAATACGGCGCACACGTCACTGCAGCGGCCACACACAGGATATACTGCAGGCGATGCAGCAGGAATACGGCGCACACGTCACTGCAGCGGCCACACACAGGATATACTGCAGACGGTGCAGCAGCCACACACAGGATATACTGCAGGCGATGCAGCAGGAATACGGCGCACACGTCACTGCAGCGGCCACACACAGGATATACTGCAGGCGGTGCAGCAGGAATACGGCGCACACGTCACTGCAGCAGCCACACACAGGATATAATGCAGGCGATGCAGCGGCCACACACAGGATATAATGCAGGCGATGCAGCAGGAATACAGCACACGTCACTGCAGCACCACACACAGGATATAATGCAGGCGATGCAGCGGCCACACACAGGATATAATGCAGGCGATGCAGCAGGAATACAGCACACGTGACTGCAGCACCACACACAGAATATAATGCAGGCGATGCAGCGGCCACACACAGGATATACTGCAGGCGATGCAGCAGGAATACAGCGCACACGTCACTGCAGCGGCCACACACAGGATATACTGCAGGCGATGCAGCGGCCACACACAGGATATACTGCAGGCGATGCAGTGGGAATACAGCGCACACGTCACTGCAGCGGCCACACAATATCTGTCACCGCCTCCTCCCGACACCACGTGCCCATATAATGCAGTCACTCACCGGGATAGCGGCACACGTGTCACGTCACTCGTCCTCCCGCCGCTCAGGGCCGCACCGGATCATCTCCGTTAATCCAAACGTTACCAACCAGGACCTGAGCAATTCAGTGATAACAACAACGCAGTTTTACCCTGCCAGGACCTTACCAACGCAGTCACATGGCTCATTTAGACCAATCAGAAGAGGACGTAACCAGTCACTCTCCTCACAGAAGGCGCTTGGAGCTGCGAGTCTCCGTCCTGACAGCAGAACCCAGGGCGCTATATACGGGCCGGACCGGGACCAGACACCGGCCCCGGCACACAGAGAAGTCACCGGCCACATACAATGAGTGTCCGCACCCAGATCCTACAACACTGCAGGTTGGGCGACCTCTGCTTCACTTGTTACCAATCACCTTGATACATGTAAACCTGCAGCGGCCATAGTGTGACCACACAACAGTTCACTACAGACGGCTGCAGACTATTACTCACTGCAGACTATACCGCGCTGCAGACTATTACCGCTCTGCAGACTATTACCTCGCTGCAGACTATTACCGCGCTGCAGACTATTACCGCGCTGCAGACTATTACCGCTCTGCAGACTATTACCTCGCTGCAGACTATTACCTCGCTGCAGACTATTACCGCGCTGCAGACTATTACCACTCTGCTGACTATTACCGCGCTGCAGACTATTACCGCGCTGCAGACTATTACCGCGCTGCAGACTATTACCGCGCTGCAGACTATTACCGCGCTGCAGACTATTACTGCAGACTATTACCACGCTGCAGACTATTACCACGCTGCAGACTATTACTCACTGCAGACTATTACCGCGCTGCAGACTATTACCGCGCTGCAGACTATTACCGCGCTGCAGACTATTACCGCGCTGCAGACTATTACCGCACTGCAGACTATTACCGCGCTGCAGACTATTACCACACTGCAGACTATTACCACACTGCAGACTATTACCACACTGCAGACTGTATCACACTGCAGACTATTACCACACTGCAGGCTATACCACACTGCAGACTATTACCATACTGCAGACTATACCACGCTGCAGACTATTACCATACTGCAGACTATTACCATACTGCAGACTATACCACGCTGCAGACTATTACCACGCTGCAGACTATTACCACGCTGCAGACTATTACCACACTGCAGACTATTACCACACTGCAGACTGTATCACACTGCAGACTATTACCACACTGCAGACTGTATCACACTGCAGACTATTACCACACTGCAGGCTATACCACACTGCAGACTATTACCATACTGCAGACTATACCACGCTGCAGACTATTACCATACTGCAGACTATTACCATACTGCAGACTATACCACGCTGCAGACTATTACCACGCTGCAGACTATTACCACACTGCAGACTATTACCACACTGCAGACTATTACCACACTGCAGACTGTATCACACTGCAGACTATTACCACACTGCAGGCTATACCACACTGCAGACTATTACCATACTGCAGACTATACCACGCTGCAGACTATTACCATACTGCAGACTATTACCATACTGCAGACTATACCACGCTGCAGACTATTACCACGCTGCAGACTATTACCACGCTGCAGACTATTACCACGCTGCAGACTATTACCACGCTGCAGACTATTACCACACTGCAGACTATTACCACACTGCAGACTATTACCACACTGCAGACTATTACCACGCTGCAGACTATTACTCACTGCAGACTATTACCTCGCTGCAGACTATTACCACGCTGCAGACTATTACCACACTGCAGACTATACTGAAAAATATAGCACTGACCAGACAAAACTTTATGCATCCACATTATAGGGATTGTCCAGTAGAAGACAGCCCCTTTTGAATGCTCCTAATCTGGTGACTCCTCCGCTCCGAGCGCTGTGTCACCCAGCAATCTCATGACATTGTTTATGTGACATGAGCGCTGCAGACGATCAGAGGACGTTGATGA